>NC_072852.1:122595676-122899426 GCF_028858705.1 Grus americana
ATTTGTAGTTTCAGCTATTTTGGAAATAGGACCACAAGATAAACCAAGAGAGCCTATTTCTGTGTAGTTGTTTGTTTAATATGAAAGAGGATGTTTTACAGCCTTGTTCCTACAGACTCATAAATATTGAGGAATAGATTGAAAGAAACAAATATATCTGCCATTCTGGTTTTGTTTGAGCTCTGCACTTTGAAAACGATTTTATGGACATGTACTCTTTCAATGTAACTATTCAACTTTTGTTGAACAAACTGTGTCATGTTTTTCAGGAAATATGTGCAAGTCTGTGTACAGAATTTGTCAGAACTCTGTTTCCAGCTTTCAGACAACAGCTTAAAAAATTCTGCTGACTGTACAGATTTGCAGCTGGTACCTCTGAACCCTGAATCTCAACAGGTAAAATTCACTTAGTGGTTTGAGCTTGTTGGCAGGACAGCTAGATGGAAGTTCTTGTTAGTGAAATTATTAGCACTTCTGCACATAGATTTTGTAGTAAGGCTGATAGCTGATGTTAGGTCAGACCTTCGAGGTCCTCGGATTTTTAAAGATGCTATAGAAGGCATTTACACTCATGGATCTCAGATTAAATTCTAAAACTTGCAAAGATTATTAGATAAGTTTTCAAACTTGTCCATTTGCCTCATGCAAAGCACAACATACTTGTTTAAACAAAAGCTATGCAAAAGTAATATCATTTATGTCACTGTTAACGTTTAATTTGTTCATCTTATAGCTGCAGTTTGTCACTAGGTTTTAGGAAAAAAAAACAGGTAGAGACTGTTTTCCAATTCAATACAGCTGTAAATGAGTTAAGTTGCGGAACAGTCCCCTTGAAGTTTCTTTCAGCCTTGTCTGAAGGTGATATTAAATTTGTCATTCTTGATGCCTAGGAAAACTATATACAAACATTATTAATATCTTTATTAAATTTGACTTTTGAATAAAATATTTTTCAGATGTATGTGAAATGTGAAGTGTTCAGTTTTGAAACATTGACTCTGACAGTGAATTGTATCCTTCCTTTTAATTAATGTGCATTGTTAAAAAAATTCACTGTTATTTCGGTTGCATGTTTTTCCTCATGGTTTATTTAACACTAAAGAGGTAATTTGTTTTTGCAAACTATATTAATGCCAGAACAGACAAACATATATATGTGCATTTCTACTTCCTTCTCAGGGGAAGGAAGGAGCTAATACTATAAACATTCTCTTTCAGGTCATATACAGTAAGCAATCAATATTCTTTGTATGGGAATTGAAGTGGACAAAAGACCTTCCTCTCTCCTTGCAGTGCCTGTTTTCAGTCAGCTTTTGTCCAGCTACCTCTGAAGAACAGTCTTTTTCCCTGAAGCCGTTCACTTATGAATTCCAAGTGGAAAATTTTTTTGTAAGTACTCTTCTAAGTATAGCATATGTTAACGGAATATGGTTTCCTAATATATGGAAAGGGAAAGTCAAGCAATACACTAGAAACTTCCGTTAACATAATGAGATTGACACCTACTTACAATCTTTGGAAAGCCAGTCTGTTGAACGATAGAACTGAAGCAAGCCTGATGTGATATGGTGGAATCATACACTTGCCACTGGAAACGGCGGGGGGGTGTAAGACATAACACTTGCACAAGCGTCCTTCATCTTGCTTAATTTTTTTCTGTGTTTTTGCCTTCCTGGGCTTGTGCCATGGAGACTGTCCTTAGATTATGGAGCTGCTTCTTCCATGCTGGCTTAAGACTCTGCTCTCCAAAGCAAATTGCAATTTCCAAAAAATCTTTGCTAGTGAAAGCATTTGAGTTGTTTTTTGTAGTGCTTGAGATGAGCTCCTCTAATGAAATATTTAGGGTTTTCTAGGCCATTATCTTAAATGTTTCTTCTTTCCCTTTATGGACAAAGACTTTATTCCTTTGATCAGCTAGGAAGCTTGTAGGCTAGATATAACTTCCTATTAAAGGAATTCTATCAACATTATTTAATCTCATCTCTAAATTCAGTCTTGTGTTACCCTTTTTGATGCTTGGGTAAAAAGTAGCAACATAAGACGACCCTCATTTGGTCAAATCCTTCAGTGTCTTCAGTGTTGCTGTGTTTTCTTCCTGCTTATTACAAACTGGCATTGAGCAATATTTTGGGTATTTGTTTACCTACTGGTATGTAATTAGCACTTGCTGGCACCTGTATCAGCATCTTTCTGGAGTTTTTAAAGAGAACTAACTGCATTGAACAGTGGGGGTTTTTGGTAGAAATTAAATTTTGTAGTAATTAAAAATTAGCTCTTTGATAATGTGGGTATCGTTATTCTGGGGACTGTGATAGTAAGAGTGATAAAGTAGTTCTCTGGTATTAGTGAGAATTTGAGTGATGTGTCTGGAAAGTGAGGAGCCAAGAAACTAATGAAAGTTTGCTAAATAGAAGATTGGTGTCCATTTAGAAGCATTGAAAGGCTGAGTTAAAGCACAGAAGTGGAGGGGAAAATGGTATGCTTGCTGCTGGTATCAAAAATAGATTAAATCAAACTTGGTTTTGATTATTTCCTCAAACTGAGCAAGATAATGAAGTGAACATTACTTACAACTGAGTCTTGCATTAAAAAGATTTAATAGGATGTGGATGTTAAATGTAAAGTTAAGATTGTACTGTATCAATTGTCCAGTTCAGTTTAAACACAAGTAAAACGCCCCTTTTTTCTTGATAACAGCACTGTTTTCTTCCTGACAGACATTGTATCATGTGAAAACTGAAATTTTTCCACCACTGGGGGCAGAGTATTGTAAAACAGGCTCACTCTGCTCTTTAGAGGTGTCAATTACCCGACTTGTTGACCTCTCGGAGGTTGACAGAGATGAAGCATTAACAGAATCGGATGGATATTGCACAACAAAACTTATGTATGAAGGTAAGAATATTTTTCTTAAGCATATTGACAAAATTCCCCGGTAGTTTTGTCTTGATAATGACACCTGCCAGGCTTTCTATGGCATATATTCTTGTATTGTGAGTATGACTGCTCAGTGAAGCAGTTTTCATTTTGCTAAACTGAGACTCTTTTATTTTTTTTCCTCATTAATCTGTCTTCAAATGCTATTCAGACTGACTGGATACTTGCTTGAGGCCCAGCTGTGGTCCCTTTTGTGTAGGGCTGTTTTCTTACCTTGCACAGCTCTTAGCACAGAAAAGCTGGTGGGCTTTTAGATGTTGCTAAAATACTGATTTTAAAAGTGCTCTAAAACTATATTGAGGGTGTCTCCATTTTTCAGAAAAGATCCTTATAGTGTTTCCTCTTTATTCTTGCAGTTGTTGACAACAGTAGTAACTGGGCAGTCTGTGGAAAAAGTTCTGGAGTCATATCTATGCCTGTAGCAGCTCGAGCAACTCACAAAGTCCACATGGAAGTGATGCCACTGTTTGCTGGATATCTACCTTTTCCTGATGTCAGACTGTTTAAATACCTCCCTCACCATTCTGCTCACTCCATGCAACTTGATGCTGGTAAAGCTATCTTGACTACATGGCTACTTACAGAAATGATTCTGCTTCTCCCGTGTTCTCGCATAAAGAGAAAAGCCAGGCGAGGAAGTATAATGACCAAATACTCCTAGATGTCTTTGTTACTTACCTTCACTCACAGTTCTGATTTTAAACTTACTCTGATGGGAACTCTGAATTCGAGTTGCAGCCTTAATCTGTGAGGAGGAATAATAAAGGAAATATAAGAAAACAATGCATTTAAAGATTAGTGTGCAAATTAGTTATCACTGGATTTATAATCAAGTGAAAACTATTTGATAACCCTCTAATCCCGTGGTTTCATCGCCTGTAAACTGCACATCTCCTGTGTCTTCACTAGCTTTGAATTTTTTTCCCAGTTTTTGAAAGGATTAAGTATGAAATAAAAGAAGTGCTGAAAATTTGTGGCATATAAAGCAGATTAGATGAGGAGTTTAAATTACCACAGCCACCTAGAGTATTTATCTATTCTGTTGAGTAGTCCCAGAGCTGTAGTGGGAATTCACTCGTACAAGCAACTTACAGTTTGTCAGCAGAGCTCCAGGAACTGCCAGTGCGCACCCTTCTAGCCTGTGCCAAATGTGAGGTAATGCTACTTACATTTTCCTTAGAAACCAATATAATTCACTCTGTTACATCTGCTGCTGGCCAAAAGCGTGCACAGGCTGTTACCTCAGCAGAGATGATCAGTAACTGTTCACGTGTGGTAAGTTGACTGTGCATCTGAGCTCTGAACGAATTTTTAAGTTGTTTCATCACTCCATAGAACAAAACTGTGGGTTTTTCTTTTAAACAGATAGCTGGATTGAAAATGATAACCTCTCTGTGGACAAGAATGTGGATGATCAAGCTGACAGCAGCAGCATAAGGAGCAGAGGTAGCTTGCATTCTGCAGCTAGCGGGGAACACAAAGGTTTGCCAATGCCTCGTCTGCAATCCTTTTCATCCGGTCAGGTCTTCAACTGCAGCACGGGTATGCAAATACTTGTCATTCCCAGCAAGGACGACCATGTTCTGGAAGTCAATATCACGTGACAACTCGGTATGAAAACACAGAAAACAAAACCCGTTAGAAACTGGATATGAAAGCACTTTAAAGGATTATGACCTGATTAGTCTTTGTTGTAACATTCTAACTCTAAGGAGACCTATGGCACTCGACATGTACTGGCCATGGAAGCACCAGACAATTGTATCAATTTAAATGTACAGTGAAGCTTGTGTCAGCTAGTTTATATTGCCACTTTAGTATGTTTTGTGTAAGCTATTGGGTTTTCTCCCTTCTGTCACATCCTGCATCACAACACAGGGCAACACAAACAAAAAATCCAAATATTTGGACCACTTCTTTATTTTTGTCTGGCAGCTGAGAGATTTGTTTCATGCTTCCTACATATTTTAGAGTTTAGAGTTGGATGATATAATTATCCAAGTCTTGGATTTTTATGTAATAATTTACAGGCTTTTCCACACATGTGCCAGAAACACAACAAAGCATACAACAGCACATTCACTGGTGTAATAGTTGCTTTCTGTTTGGGTTTTTTGTTTTGTTTTGTTGGTTTTATCATTGTTAATTCCTGCCATTGCAATTTTATATTAAACTTCCATCGTTTGCATACTTAAATGCATGGAAGAGCTACTGCTATAAACAATCTTAACTGAACAAAATTCCTTAATTTTTTGAGGCTTTCTCCTTCACAGAGTAGACACTGTGATGTCACATATTATATGATTTTTTTGGGGGTGGGGGTTGGGTCATCCTCTTGCATAGTTCTTACCAAAGAAAGATATTGATAGAATTTAATAATAAATTATTTGGCTTATTGAGTTCCCAGATCAATTTCTTTTACTACCATTTCTAAGTGGCTTGGTTTGCTGCCCCAATTTTTAAATTGGGGCAAAAATTTCAGTATGATATGATACTTGAACAGTCAACCTTTCATCATAAAGGCTTAGTGTAATTATTACTGATTAGAGGCCAGACTTCCGCATTCATGATGGAAGAAAGAGGTTGGTTTGATATAGGAAAGCTTGCAGATGTAGAATAATTGTGAAGCAAAATTAAAACATGTAACTTAACTTCATTATTTATATCTGAAATGTAAATATAAAAAAATGTAAAAAAAAGTGTAATTTTTGTGAATGTTGCAAATCCACCTGTGACTGGAAAAATTACAACTCCTTCTGATGTCCTGCTTCTGATATTGAAACTTGTGCATTTAATGTGAGAATGACCTTTTCTACTTGCAGATCTATAATGGTGCGTTGTCAACAGACTCCACAGAGGAAAACTGTCCCATATCAAATACTTGTCAGTAAAGTTAAAGTGAGGAACTGCTCATTAGACAAGTTCATTGTTGTTTTGTTTGGGTTGTTTTTTTTCTAAACTCAGGTTCTGCTAAATTATAAAGGGGAAGGAAAAAACCAAACCCTCTTTCAAAAAAGAACTGCAATTAAGTTGAAAAATTAATAGGCACCCTGCACTGGTCTAAACATTTTTTAAATTATTATTAATTAAAAAAACCCCAATATGTCTAAATATGTATGAAGTAGACCTGCTAGCTGAAAATGTTCTTGTTATGCATCTTCTTTCTGTGAAGGAATGCCCTTTCTCTGTGGAAACCATACCATTTTATTCTGGATAAAACCCAAAGCATCATTTAGTGCGAATGACTGCTGGGATTCTTTGACTGGAAAAGGTAACAAGTTAGTGACTTTGACACTGCAGGTATTATAATGAATTCCATTTTCATGGTTTGCTATTAAATCATTTTTCACATTGTTCTGTAATATACTGTTAGATTAAACACATTGTACTAAGATTGTTTAATGAAATTGTAAGCGTTACAGTTCTAAATATACATGTTTTAAAAAGAAATCACCTTCTCTGCTGCTGCGCCTTCTCCCGCTTTCCTTCTGTTTGAAGGAGCGTTGGCTTCATCTATTTTAGCTGAAGCTACTTTAACGGAAGAGTATTTTCTAAACTGACCTGAGGAGATGTATCTCGAGCAGGGGTGTAAAGCGTGCTCTGTGGAATCTGACGGGGCTCTGTGGAAGAGCTGCCCAGCAGCCGCAGGGGAGGCGTCTCTCCCTAGCTGTGGAACGGCCCCGCTCCCCCCCCGCGAGCCGCACGGACAGGCGCCTCCCGCCGCCCGGGCTCCGCTCGTCCTTTACGCTCCAGCTCCCCTGGAGCCTACTGCGGCCGGGAGCCGCGGGGGCCCGACGGCGCTGTGCTGAGGAGCGACGAGAACGGCTCAATTAGCGAACGCGGCCCTGGCCGCGGAGGCCACGGGCGGCATGCGGAGGAGGGGGCACCACTGATGCCGGACGGGCTCAACGGCGAGGCCCGCCTGTCGGCAGCGCTTCCCCTCCCCCGGTACTGCCCAGGGGGTGGCTCCAGCAGCGCCTCCGTCCCCAGCAGCGGCGCGGCCCCGCCCCCGGCGAGAAGCGGCCACCGTCCCCTCTCCGGCGCATGCGCGGGATCGACGCGCGCCCGCTTTTGCGCTGCCGGTCGTTCTTCCGTGGCTACGCGTGCCGGTAGGGGCTCCACGCGCTCCTCACGTGGGGCCGCCGCCATGAAGTTCGCGTACCGGGTGAGTCCCCGGCCGCAGCCGCCCGAGCGGGACGGCGGCCTACTGCCTTCCGCTCCCCTGCGCCTTTAACCGCCCCCCTTTCTTTTTTCCTCCCGCCCCTCGCAGTTTTCCGGCCTGCTGGGCACCGTGTACCGCCGCGGGAACCTCAACTTCACCCGCGATGGCAGCACCCTCATCAGCCCCGTCGGGAACAGGATCTCCGTCTTCGACCTGAAGAAGTAAGCGAGCTCCAGCGTCCGCCTCCTTCCTTCCCCCTTATCCCCCCTCCGGCCCAGCACTCTGCCAGCCCCTGCTCGGGCCGCCTCCTGGCGGGGCCGGGGGAGAAGGGTCTGGTACTGCCAGCATGGTTTTTAGGGAGGGAGGTAGAGCTCACAGAAGGTTGTGGAGCCCGACCCGAGGGCCGTAGCCAAGCCCGCGTTGGCTCCAGTGTGCGGGGGAAACGGTGCTCCTTGCGCTGCTGGCTCCCGCAGCCCTACACAGACGGCAGAGCAGGGTGTGGGGTGCAGCTGGCGTGGGCTGGGGCTCTCAGGAATGATTTGCCTTCCCAAAATGTTTCTGGCTTAGTGTTAAAAGGTAGAAGCTTGCCTAGTAGAATAACTATTGAGGTTTTCTGTATATCGGCCTGTGAGGAAAACAGCATAGAAGTCTGTAAAGATGTGTTTTAGAACCAAATAAAGAGGGGGGGAAATGGTTTGCGTTTAATTTAGTCATAAGGTTTCTTTGTGTGGTTCTGTCTTGTACTGACTCTTGCACATGGCAAAGCTGAAACTGTCATCTGCCTTTTCCTATAGGCCAGAGTTGTGATTTGGTGGTCGTCGTGCCAGGATTCTGGTCAGGAGCCCATCTCTTACGTAGTTGGTGTTTATGGGGTTGTGGCAGCTAAAAGTCATGGGGGTTTTACATCTAAGTTGATTTGGTGGTTTTAACACAGATATCGAACTGTTTTCATTGATACCGAAGATGACTCATTTCTACATCCTTATACTCAATTTACTGTTTTATCTTTTTCTTGCAGTAATAAGTGTGAGACATTCCCATTGGCTACACGGCTTAATATTGTGTGCGTGGGGCTCTCTCCAGATGGAAGTCTTGCCATACTAATTGATGAAGGTACTTTCATAAAGGAGGCTTTTGTTTTATAAAAGAACAAAATAAAAATACAGCCTGAAGAGGAAAGTCTATGTTGCTAGGTATTTAACCTTAACACAGATTAGAAGTGCTCTGCTTTCAAAATTATGTTAGAATTTCAGGGGAAGGTGTCTTTATTTACAGAACTCAAAAAGAACTTATTTACAGAATTTAGAAAGCGACTTATAATTTTGATTGTGTTTTTCTTCTTAATAATATTAAGTACACTATCTTGAAAAGTTTCTGAGGAGGTACCTCTCCTCCCCCCCCCCTTTAAGGAAAGAAACTAAGCTTGCTAGCGTTATGGTTTCTTTGGAAACTGGATTATTTCCATGATCCTTCTTTTTCTGCCCTTACAGAGGGAGCTGCCTTGCTTGTCAGTTTGATCGGTAAATGTGTGATACATCGCTTTTATTTTCACAAGCCAGTTCACAGTGTCAGCTTTTCCCCTGATGGCAAGTAAGTAAAATGTGCATGCTTTAGAACAAAACAACAGAACGTACCCAATAAACTGGTTGTAATTATTAAGACATTTTGATCAATCTGGGGATGATGTCTATTGATTAACATAGGGGAGACTTTGAGGTGATCAGTCACTTTACCTGTAAAGTTGAGAGGGGAAGAAAAGAGGAAAAGCAAAGCCTTGGAAACAGATACTGACTGGAAAGTTGTCTGTCACTGATGTTGTTTGTCTGTGGTGGAACTCTTAGAAACATAGAAGATTTGCTGTGAGTCTTCACTGTTCTTATGTATCATATGTGAGGTGAAAGAGCCCATGGGGGGGGACAGTCAGTGCTGCAGAGTTGCATGATGGCAGTCGTGGCAGTATAGTTTCACTGCTGACTTGGGTTAGTCTAAGACAACTGTGCTACTGAAAGAGGTAGTTCTCTGAATAGAGTGCTGCTTTTCACATCCCTTATATTTTAACTGCATGTTCACGGATCCAGAGGGTGGTTATCGTAAATGTTAGAAGCATCGAAACAGTGAGAGGAAAAAGTACGGAGTTCCCCTTTTGGCAGCATTCCTCAGTTGGGTTGACTTGAAGTGATCACAAATGAGTTTTTGTTTGAAAGCTGGGAGTCACAGTTCTGTGTTGAGGAATTATACTGGCAACAGGACCAGATTAGAGGATATACGTAACACGGATGCAGATGCTTTGTGTTTGTGAAAATGGCCAATATATGGAGGTGAAGAGAGGTTGAAAGAGAATATCCTGTTTTGAATGTTTGAACTTTCCCTTCCTTTGCGAGAATTAGAGAATATTTCATTATTCAACTTAAGCAATTTTTACTGAAGGTTTTCTGTCTTACAATGTGTAAGGTATACCTGCATTCATGAAGTTGGGGGATAATATCAATCTGCAAATTATTTTTTGTTTTTAATTCAAAACCAGTCCATATCTCTGACTTAAGTAATGCAGAAATCTTTTTAACATTGTTTTGTTTTGTTGTATTGCAGACTGTACTGAACAATTGTTTGCTTTAACAGCTTTGTGTGCAGTTATGCTTTTTTTCCCCCCCATGTGACAGGAAATTTGTGATTACAAAAGACAATGTTGCTCTTATGTACCATGCTCCTGGGAGGAAACGAGAATTTAATGCGTTTGTTCTGGACAAAACTTACTATGGTCCATATGATGAAACAACCTGTATCGACTGGACTGATGATTCCAAGTGAGTGGTTAAACTAAAGCACTGTCTACCTGCTCATATTGTTAATATTTGCATGCATGTTATAGTCCATTTTCTTTGCTCTAAAGTATTGTACTACCTTTAAAAACTCTTTTTTGGCTCTTCTGTTTCTCGTTCTATCTTGATTTTTAAAAAAAATCTTATAATTAGGCAGCCTAGAAAGTATAAAATACACATGTATCAGGGATCAACAATGTATTCTTGCTTGAAAATATGTAGTTATCCATAAAAGGAACGTATCTTAGGAATGTGAGCATGGTTGACCTTTTGAATGTATTTAATCCCATCTACCTTTGCTAGAGTTGCCAAACTCAGTTTACAACTCTCTTGTGCATAAAATTACTTTTAAAGTGTCTTCCTGTTCAGAATGTTCTCCACCCAGAGAAGAGTTTTGCAATCCAGTGTTCTAATTCAGATTGCCTTTTCTTTTGTAGATGTTTTGCAGTAGGGAGCAAGGACATGTCTACATGGGTGTTTGGAGCAGAACGATGGGCAAACTTGATCTACTACTCACTTGGAGGGCATAAGGATATAATAGTAGCCTGCTTTTTTGAAGAGAACAGTCTAGATGTATGTATAATCACACAACATTCTTGAATTTGAATATTAAAATAGTTGAAGTAGAGTCTTGTCTGTAGGTAAGAATGCTGACTATTTTGATAATATCTCAGAATTTAGAAAATAAGTAGTATGTTTCTCGACTCCTCTGCAGTGATTGGGAGCTTACAATTGTGTGAATGTTTGAAGAAGTAAACTTTAGAAGGATAGTAAGTTATTTAAAATTGCTCCACAACAAAAGTTACAATTTTAAATATGAAAAAATTAATTGGCTGTAATGACAACCGATAATCAAATTGCCTTCAGTGTTTTCAAAAAATATCTGAGGGTAGATAAAGTAAATCACCAGTTCACACATGAAGTGGATTTTCCAGATTAAAGCACATTGAATTCGTGAGGACTAAGTAACGTATTATCCTAATGATAGACTGCAGACTTGCTTAACCCTTCTGCAATTCTGTATTCATAACAAGAAAGCAGATTATAAAACATAGATGTTATGTGATAATCGTACATTTGTGTGTTTGTGTTCTAGCTGTACACAATTAGCCAGGATGCAGCGCTCTGTGTGTGGCAGTGTGATACAGAGCTTAGTGGTTTGAAGCCCATGCCCCCTAAAGATGCAGCAAGGGAAGAGGGTGCGGCAAAAGATGATGAAGAGTTTCTTGAAGAGCCAAAGGGTGAAGAAGTTCATGGAAAAGCCAATCCAAATAAACAAGAGACTAGAGATAAGGTTAAATATTCACGTGTTGCAAAGTAAGTGATTTTCAGTTTTCCAAAGACAGAGTTATTTTTGGGAATTACTATATTGGGCTTTTTTCACCCTTTATCATTGATTCAAAGTAGTATAATACTTTGCCCAGGATTTAGTAATTTACTGTAGATCCCATTTAAAATAGTTTCAGTAGAACACCAGTTTGTCTTACTTTGCCTATATGAAGGGTGATACCCTTCATCTTCAGAATAACAAGTCAGTATAATTTTAATAATATAAGAAATACTGACTTACAGTGTATGTTTTGGTGTTTGAAACTGAAAAAAGTGTAAGGAGATCTTTGGTACAGTATCATCTAACTAAGTGTAGAGGCTTTGAGTTCTTGAAAGAAGAGATTGGTTAACTTCAAGAGGTGACAGCAACGATTCATAAAGATAGCTCATCAGCCCCTTTGGTAAACTACTTGGAGATGCCTTCCTGAATGATCTCCTTATCTGTCCATATCAAAGGAGTCAAGGCTTACAAAGAATAATCCAGTTTTAAGATAGCCATAGCATTTATCTTTGCTTGAAGGACAATGTTCATAGGCAATCTCTTTGGTCAGTGAAGTGAGGGAGAGATGGGATGCATGTACAGGCTAATTGGGAACACCTGACTCAGTCTCTCTGAGTGTAAAGGAAGTACCCTACCCCAAGCCAGGGAACATCACTTCCAGACTGAAGGATTTTGGAGTATACAACTGTTGGGTAATGTTCAGATGCTCTTTTATTTGACCGTCATGTGGTGCTTATCTGTTTCCTTCCAGTAAGAGATACAGTTACAAAGAAACTGAGAAAACCTTCTTCACCAGGCGTATATTTATGAATATTGCTTCAATTCCTTCCTCAGTAAGAGGACTCGCATATAGAAGGATAAGCAGTGAATTCATGAGAGTCACTTGTTGACATTCGATGACCAACAGGAAATGCACAGTGCAGTTCCTCTGAGGTTAACTTTTAGTCCCTGTCATTGCATGTGATCAGGTGTCACTTCTGATAATCAGATCACTGTAGCAGCTGTAAACATTGAGGAAGAGAATTGTAAAGTACACATATTTAGCAATTCCTGGAACTACTGCTTTTTAGTTTTATTGTAGGATACCTTGATCAAAATATTTGGCCTATATTGAAATGCAACTATAACAGCATACACTTCTTTTGCATTGTTTCCTTTTTTCTTATTTCTTTGATGGCAGGTATTTTTTCAATAAAGAGGGAGATTTTAATAACCTGACATCTGCAGCTTACCACAAGAAAACTCATCTTTTAGTCACTGGTTTTGCTTCTGGAATCTTTCACCTCCATGAGCTTCCCGACTTCAATCTGATCCACTCCTTGAGGTGAGGTATGGGATTGTGGTTGTTCTTTTCTCTTGGTTTTGTGGGGGGGGTACGTTTTATCTATTCAGTATTGTAATTTCTGGAAAGGCGGAATCATAGACTTAAAATACCATATAGCTGTGTTCCATAGCTTGTTATAGAAAAGTGAGGTCTAAATGAGGAACTCCTGAGTAGTTAGTTGTTGGTTATAGATTTCTTCAATGGTTTGGACTTAATGTTGTCAGGTTTTTTTGTAGAAAATAAAGATAGTATCTGGAAAAAAAAGTTCTGCATGTGTAAAATTATCTGTGAATTGTCTCTAAGTTGAAAAATAAAACCATAGTTATTTTCCATTGCTGTATGAACCTAGCTAAAGAATGCATAATTTCCCTGTACAAAAAACCCCATCAATGTGCAGAGTTTTACTCTGTGTTGGCAAGTATGTCTTTGGGATGTAGATACTCTGTCTTCATTCAAATAAGGCAGTATTGTCTGTTTGACATTTTTGACGAATAAAGGAAAGAACATGTATGCTGCTTTTGATGTTACAGTGATACAGAAATTCAGTACAGTAATCAACTTGCTTGAACAGAGGAAATAAACCCTACATTTTAAGTTTTATCACACAAGGCATGAAAACACAAGTTTTATTTTTATTGGGTAATTCTCTTCTTTCAGTATTTCAGACCAAAGGATAGCTTCTATTTCTGTCAACTGTACCGGTGACTGGATTGCCTTTGGATGTTCAGGTTTGTAAATTTTCTTTCTTCTCTGTGTTTTGTGTGGCTTGCATTTGCAGGGTCTCATGACTGTATTCATAATTCTGGTTAATACTTCTCACGTGTTCATAGGTTTGGGTCAGCTCCTGGTGTGGGAATGGCAAAGCGAGTCCTATGTGCTGAAGCAGCAGGGGCATTTCAACAGCATGGTTTCATTAGCATATTCTCCAGATGGACAATACATAGTAACTGGAGGGGAGGATGGAAAAGTAAGTGATGCAGTATCACCGAAATAAGAACTTAAGTCTTAATAACATAGTAAACAGCTTTAACTTCTATTTTATGTGGAAAACACTGTAACTGATATATTTTTCTTAATATAAAGTCATAATTTTTTAGCTTCACTTAAATGTTTTGATTTTTCTCTCTAAAATATATATTTTTTGATTTGCTATTATTGGTATCCTCTGCAAATTGCATCACTTATGCTTTTTAGCAGATGATTGTTAAATTATTATAGTTGCAGTCACCACAAACACAAAAAGATGTAATTCATCAAATGTTAATTTATGTATGCTTGTGGTGGCTCCAGATATTTGGGATGAATTAATGTCAGCAAATTCATGCCCTTTTAATAATTGCTTTTAATGCAAAAATTAATTTGAAATTGTTTATAAAAGTGCAATTCCTAAACAGATTTTTCAGAAATGTACCATTGCAGAAGCTTGCTATTTAAAAGAAAAATTAGCTTCTCATGGTTGACTTGTGTTGAAATGGTAGGCTAGGTGTGTATGTACTCTTTCTTTAAGATGTTTTGTAGAGTAATCCCACGATCTCTTGGCACATAAACAGGACAAAGATAGTATCTTGTTTCCTATCAAAACTTCTGAATGTCAGAAAAAGACCTGCCACTTCATGGTTTCTGCCATTCAGATTTAAAATTGGCCAAATCCTAGAAGTCTCAAACTGCAGATAGCTAAATGCGTAATGTTTTTCTTCGAAAAGAGATTGAAATAACATTTCAATTGTAACTTCTGGAGTGGCTTCACAGATGGTTTTGAATTTGACACTTGTCTTACAGACAGTGGACAGTCCAAAGTTTGGGAGCCTGAGATGCTTACCATGTACTATAACTTTCCTTGAAAATTAGCTTTGTTTTAATTTTTTTTTTGTCTGTTTCCACTTAGATTTTCATGTTGTATATGTGTCTGTAGGGATTTAATGATAAGCTGCGGCCCTGTTTGTCTCACTTGCACAAAATTCCTTACTGATGGTACTGAAAGTCCTTTATGCTATTGCAGAGTTTTAGGACTGACTGTTCTTTTCTCTTCTGCTGCCTTACGTATACTTTCTCTTTGAACTGATGATGGAGATGCTAAGAAGGCTTTTCTTGTCTCTCTTTCAGGTGAAAGTGTGGAACACTTCAAGCAGCTTTTGTTTTGTCACTTTTACAGAACATACCAGTGGTGTAACTGCTGTAACTTTTACTTCCAATGGTTATGTCATTTTGAGTGCTTCCCTAGATGGAACTGTGCGTGCCTTTGATCTACACAGGTAACTCTTTATAAAGGCTTTTGTGTCTCACTTAGTTTTCAGCTTTCACCCTCCAAAACAGAGCAAACTGGTGATTGCTTGTTTCAAGTTGAAGTTGTACAAATGTGAGTACTGCTTTATTCACTTCTGGTTCAGCCTTTGATTCAAATTTAGATAGTAATTAGGAATCCTGCTACTCCATCCAGTTTCTGTGAAGAAAATTCTGTAAGAGCTTTTCTCAGAGAAGCTGCAAATCCACTAAGACCATTGTCTGGCTCCTCTACTCCAGTGGGGAGAAGACATCTGTCTAACGGAATGTTTGCCATAGTTTTAGTGGTTGAGCCATTATAATACAGCTGTGTATAGAACTGGATGTGTAAACAAGCCTGTATTTTCTAAAGAATGGATGTATGCTGTGTAATAGAAAAAAGCTTTTCTGTTGGAGTGGTTTTGGCTGTTATTTCTCCAGAAGTAATGACACCATTTTTGAATCTCGGAATCATGCTAAGGCATTGCATCTAATTTTAAACACAGAATATTTTTTCTGTAGATAGCTTAAAAGACTTTACAAGAAGAATGAAATGCTTTTTTAAATATGCTTGTGAAACATGTTTAAATCTACCTAAAATGTTCTCATAATTTATTTTCACGTTTACAACAGATACCGCAATTTCCGTACCTTTACGTCTCCACGACCACGTCAGTTCTCTTGTTTAGCTGTGGACTCCAGTGGCGAGATTGTGTCAGCTGGTTCCCAGGATTCCTTTGAAATATTCATCTGGTCAATGCAGAGTGGGAGGCTGCTAGATGTAAGGACCTACGATGTTGGAGGGCTTGAATTTAACACATACTTAGTATCATCACAATCTATGTTAACTTTTGGATTTGTTGGAGGTTTTTAATACAACATGAAGCATTTTGTTATATTCAGGAACGAGCTACGCTATGTTATTCGCAGCAATTTTTGATTTATTGCATGGAGACTATCCCGGATTTGTGTGCGAAATAGTTTTTTAGAATTTTTGAGTAATGAGCTCTTTCTAGCTGATGAAGTAATGCCAATATTGCTGACTTAACACACGGGTATGAGGGTCTTTCCTCTAGTAGTTGTTCAGAGATAATATTTTCTATGTATTTTGTGTAGGTAAGGAAGAAATTGTAAGTGCTGTCCTAAGATCGGTACAGATTAAGTGGGCAGTTTTGTTGGAGCAGAACAGAGGCACAGTTTCTTGTGTAGAAGGTTTTTATTGTGTAGGGCAAGAACACTATTAAGTTAAATCCCCACTGTCTTGCTACTAGTTTGAAGTGCATTCTCTTCAGAGTAGATGTAATAAAGGAAAGATACAGTACTTCGGAGCAGATCAAACTAATTTACTATTTTCAGTTCTTAAGTGTTTTGTACATCTTGTACAAGTGGATGAACTCGGCGATTCATGTATTTAATTTGGCATAACTGTTGAATACAGATTGCTAACAGTAACTTAGCTATACTCAAGTGGGTCTCCAGAGTTTTGAGTTGAGAGTCTTTCCATGGTTTCTTTTGAGAGGAGTAGGAGCTCCATGCTATAGAAGTCTGTGTTACTGTTTTTCAGAGTTTTTAATAGTGATTTTTCTTAAATGTTTTCAGCTGCAGGACGTACTGAATTCTCAGAGCAATGACTTGCTTTTGCACAGTTGGTCTGATTGTTCTGATGGGGAGGGGGAGGAAGAGCATTGTATTCCTTAATCTTGATCTCTAAAGAGGCTATGTGAATGCATGAGAGTGCTTATAGATGCCTGTGCAGTGGTAACATTTCAGTGAAATTTTTTTAACACTTCTGAAAAGAAAAAGTTGAGAATCCCTGGTATGTATCATGCCATGTGTCCAAAAGTGACCTCAAGCATGTGTGGACAAGTTAGGCACAGTTTCATTGTTATATTTAGAGTTTATTGAATGCAGACTACATGAATTTCAGTTTCTCTCACCTAATTCCATGTTATCTTCTTTTATTAGGTCTTATCAGGTCATGAGGGCCCCATCAGCAGTTTGTCCTTTAACCCAATGAAGTGTGTTCTAGCTAGTGCATCTTGGGATAAAACTGTCAAGTTATGGGATATGTTAGACAGCTGGAGAACTAAGGAGACACTAATATTGAACTCAGATGGTAACGTTTATTTCATCTTATATAAATATAAAAATTTTATCAAAAGTGTTTCAAGAATGAGACTTATTCTTGGTAATGAAACCCAAAAGCTGAGATAGTTCTATGTAGTACTTAGATAACAGTGCAAGAAATATTTTTTTATTTAATACTGACTTGAGCTTTATAATTAGCTATGTTGTCCAGAGCAAAAGTGCAGTCATACTTGTTACTTTTAAGTTTTTTTTCTGGTAGTTGAAATGAGATCCTAGAAAAATACAGGGTATTTTCTTAGAAAAAGATCTGACTGCATTTTTAACTGTTAATTAAATTCTTTGCAGTTCTTGTTGTTGCTTTCCGTCCTGATGGCAAGGAGCTTGCAGTGGCTGCTTTGAATGGACAGATAACATTTTGGGATCATGAAAATGCAGTGCAAACTGGTTCAATTGAGGGAAGGCATGATCTTCAGATGGGAAGGAAGGAGCTTGATAAAATAACTGCCAAACAATCGGCTAAGGGAAAGTAAGTAAATGAGATTGCCTTTTGCTTTTGAATTGTTCCTTTCCATTTGGTTTTTACGTGAAGATTTCAGAGTGCATCTGCTGTTCAAATATTTTGATTCTGATGCTGGATTTTAAAAGACTGCCTGACTTGACATCTGGATGGATCCTTTTTGTCTTTTACTGTGTTTACCCACTGATGAACATAATTCTGAGCATCTGTTCTCTTTCATCAGTTATAAACTTGGGTTGCCAGCATAATAGTAAGCTTCTCATAACAAGTTGTTAATTGGCTAAATGTGATAGGTTTTTAAGTGGATATCTTGTTATGTAGGTACTAGTATGTAATTATTAGTGTGTAGAAACTGTGACATCTTTTAGAAAATGTAAATACACTGTGGGTGTTATTACACCATGCTATGTGTGTGAGGTAGTGTTTAAAGGCAAGTTGAATTTGTGTGCTGTCAAAAAGTGTAATACAGAAGTCATGTTTCATAAGTCATTTTTCATTCTTCTCTCTTTTACCCTTGAGCGCCTTCTCCCCCCACCTTATTACTCCCCCTCAAAACAAAATGACAAAAGGAAACAATAACACTTTGGGAAAAAAAAAAAATGTTTTTTGGTGATGATCTCTCAACCATTTCTTTAAAACATGTCATGATACTGTTTTTTTAATCTAGTTTCTGATCATCCTTAGTGTTGTGTAGGGTGCAGTTGAAAGCTCATTCATTGAGCTGTGACTCAGAAGGAATATGGAAGCACTTCAGAAAGCTGTCAAAGTTCTAAATTGTTTGTGATTCATAGCAAAGCACCAAGTACTTGTTTGTGGTAAATGATTTTGTGTGTTAAGTACATACTGTGTGAAAGAAGCTCTCCCCTTTTTCCATGGAATGGGTATGCTTCTGTGTCTTCACACTGTACTTGTGTCTTTTAGGTCAGATGTGGCAGTGAAATTAACTACTTTCTCTTTTTCTTTACTAGATCTTTTACTACTCTGTGTTACTCAGCAGATGGTCAGTCTATTCTGGCAGGTGGATTGTCAAAATTTGTCTGTATATATAATATCAAGGAGCAGATTCTTATGAAAAAATTTGAGATCTCATGCAACTTTTCTTTAGATGCAATGGAGGTATGTGAGTCAAGTGTTTTCACACACCACCACCTCACCCCCCACCCCACCCTCCCCCACCCAAGACTTTGGTTTTGGTATAACATCTCAGTAAGTAGGACACATGAATGTTTTGTTAAGCATAGGCTCATTTTCTTGGGTTTTGTGCTAACTAAAGTCTTTGCAGATTGTGGTGTGTTCGCATTGAATGAGCAGAACTCTTGAGCATAGTTAAGTCAGTTGGCACTTGAAGAGAAAATACGAAAATTTAAATTTTCAATATTTTGTACTAAGCTAACTTTCTCTAGGTGTCAGTTGTTTGTGTTAGCAAAGAAATGAAGGATTTTATTGTGGATACAGAAGAACATCACTGACCTTTACAAACTCAGTTTCTAAATATTACCAAATGCAAAATTAATTTCCTTTAAAGTGAATGATGAAAAGCATCAGAAGGAAAAAATTTCCAGTAACCCTCCTTAACATCCCCTTACCTGGAAGAATGCTGATTGTTCCAGTGTTCATGTCAGGCTGTATTTGAGTGGTTCCAAGTATATTTCTTTGACAACAGTGGTTTGTGATGCAGCCTTAGTTTCTCTGCTGCCCTCTATTGTGCTACCGTAGCTCAACATGTGGCTTAAAAGGGTACCAGAAGTGAGGCAGCTGGGAAGAATCCTGGAGGGGATGGGTGTTTAAAAATAGGGGGGTCCATAAAATGTCATTTGCATTGCTGTCTGGCTACACAGCTCTTACATCAGCACAGTGCAGTTACGGAACCTGAAGGGGAGGAAGAGTAGAGCTGCATCTGAGGAATGTTGCATCTCTTAAGTAGAACAACAAGATAATAATGTGAAACTGCAGTCTAAACTGATTTGTGCTGTTCCTGAGGCCTTAAGACTGAAGCAGCCTGATTCTCTTCTGCGGTCAGACACTGTTGTCTGCTGTTGTGAAATTGTCAGTTTTCTCCATGGTTTTGAAGAAACTTTTGGAAGAAAGTGCAAAGAAATAATCACTAGATAACTCCTGAATGTTATGGAGAATTTTCAATTAATAAAGGTGTTTGAGAGGAGATTCAGTGCAGTGAATGGAACTTATGTATTTTCCTAGGAGTACCTAGATCGGAGAAAAATGACTGAATTTGGCAGCATGGCTCTGATTGATGAAGGAGGTGGAGGTGAAGATGGTGTTGCTATTCCTCTTCCTGGAGTAAAAAGAGGTACGACTTTTGGCTTTGCTGCCTTGTTAGTAGTTGTATGCAGATCAAAACCTTTGACATAGAATCAATACCAGATCAGAAGGGTTTGAATTGTTCAGCTCAGTATTGAAGTTAGGATTACCTGAATGTTCTGTAGATGCAGGGATCTGTCACACAAGTGTTCAGCTGCTGTATGGTGGGTCCTTTTGCATAGTAGAAGCATCAGGAAACAGGAGGTACTGTGATCTCCTGGATACGGCACCCAGCAGTCCTGATTTCATTTTCAAAGAGCAAAATTAAGTCCCACTACGTATTTTAGCTGTAAGATCTCTTGGATGAGGACTGTCCCTTTCTTACCCTGTCTTTAACTCTGCCAGGTTTTGGCATGTTCCACATCATTTTTTAGCATAATGAGAACAGCATAGTTAGAGTTGATAGCTAGCCAGTGAACTTTTGATGAATATATTAAATCACTTCTAAAATTCTCATTTAGGTGACATGAGTTATCGACACTTTAAACCAGAAATAAGAGTGACTTGCCTGCGATTCTCTCCCACAGGTGAGTATTGACAATTACTGTAGGATTTCTTTATTCCATGTAAAACAAGCAAAAGAGTAGAGCATCGAGCATTGGAGGAGTAATAATGAAGTACAAATGCCTCAGACATGGTCTCTCCAGATGTTACACAGTGCTGCTAGGTTTGTAGTCTAGTTTCCCATGCAGTGGATAATTAGGAAACTTAAGTGTACATCACTTACAGCTGGTATTTTTTACAAGCATTGTCATTGCTGACAGGTCCAACAATGATGCATGGTTTTCAGTCTTACCCGCTTCTTGTAAGCAATGAAGAGTCATCTGTTTATCATTACTCTTCTGTTTCCATCCTAGAAAAACCAGCTTTGTTCTTAAATATTGTTATTCTCTTCTAGGACGAAGCTGGGCAGCCACAACCACAGAGGGTCTTCTTATCTATTCATTGGACTCTGGGCTAATTTTTGATCCTTTTGATCTGGATATTGATGTCACACCCAGCAATATACGCAAAACATTGCATCAGAAGGAATACACTAGGGCTATCATCATGGCCTTCAAGCTGAATGAAAAGAAGTTAATTCAGGAAGTCATAGAGGCTGTACCTAGCAATGAAGGTAAGTGGATCTTCCATGAAATTTGACCAAGCTAGCTGTAAGCGGAGATATGTAAGCTAAATAAGTTGAAACATAAGGGACAGAGCTTAGCTCTGGGGTTGGGCAGTGAGGGGGACTTATAACATTGATATTTAAGGAATTTCTACTGTAGCTGAAGACTGAAGAGGAAGGGATGGTCTTGGGGAAAAAAAAAAGACTTTTTGGTGTTAACTTATGTTTTAATTTTACTGCATGGTCATCTAGTGACTTTTGAACATGGAATTTGATCAGGTCTGGCTATGCAGGTAAAGTTTTTGGGTGCGAATTCTCAGAAGCAGCTGATGTTAGAGGGGCACAACAAGTTTATTGTGAGTTAGCAGCGTGCCTGTGTGATGAAGGCAGTCAACCAGATATTGGGCTGTACTATCAAGGATGTACTCAGCAGTTTGAGGAAAGTTATTAGTCTTCTCAATCAGCGCTTGTGGGACCACATCAGGAGTTGTGTGCCTGGTTTTGGGCTTGCCAGCACAAGACAGACATTGATGCTCTGGAGCATCTGGTGGAGCTTGGGGCTTGGAATATGATTGGAGGGCCAGAGTGCATGACAGCTGAGAAGAGGCTTAAGAGATCTGAGTTTGTTCAGTCTTTAGAAGAGAAGGGGAATATTTTTACTGTCTTCACGTGCCTAATGGGATGTTAGAAGGCAGAACCAGACTTGGGGTTGCACAATATGACAAGAGGCAACAGATCTCTTGCAGCATAGTCAATTCCAACTAGACATTAAAAACAATATTATGATGTTGGGGGTAGCCAGATACTGCAGCAGGTTGATGAGGGAGGTAGTGGAGCCTCCACCCTTGGAACTGTTCAGCACTCAACTGGATAAAACTCTGTGCCAGCTGCTCTAAGTTAGTCTTGCTTTGGACTGCGAAAATTTGGAGCGAGTCAGCAACTGTCAGCCTTTTGAAGTTCTGATGATTTTTGTTTTTTTAGTTACAGTGTTTGTGAAATTCATCCCTCTAAACGAATGTAAATGTGGCCCTTAGAGGGCTGTGTTCACACAAACTGAACAGATTATTAGTCAAGCGCCAAGCTCTTTCTAACAAGAGACAGATACTTTCACAATTCTGACATTAGAAACTAAAGGAACAGGTAAGATGTCACTCACCTTTGGAGGACATTTACTGAAATTATTCTTCAGCACCTGTTTCATCATTTTGATAAGTAGTGTGCACATCCATTAACTATATATGGTAGACACAACCTTAAAAAAAATGAACTTTCAGTATTACATTCTACTTACCTTCAAAACTTCAATAACAGTTCTGTTATAGTAACTCTGAAGTATATTTTCTTAGCTTTACCTCAGTGTTGTTACTCCAGTAAAAAGTATTTATTTCCTTCCAGTTTTTCATATGTAACATAAAAATTCCTTTTAGCTAGTCAAAACATGCTCGAATCTGAAATTGGATGTGTTGCAAGCCAACTGCTTTGTAGGATTTTCTTACCTTATGCCCTAGGTAGTAAGCTTGATAATTCTGCGTGTCAGGGTAAATCATCTTTTGCGTACGTGCATTGGCATAACGGTGTTTGCCTCTGTCTGGCAAAACTTAGTCCTCTTTTACTAAAATTAAACAAAACTCCATGTACACAGGCAACGCTGGGTTAGTAGGCAGGTGCCAAAACCTCAGGAGCAGAGGATGAGGAATGGAAATTTCAGGCATTGTAATCTACTGTTATCAGCATGAATGCGTGCCTGCTTCTTCAAAAGCGGAAAGCTTTTTTTCCACAGTTGAACGTTACATGGGCCAGTTGGGGTGGCTGCAGAGACTAGGCATTGGTTATTTTTGAAAGAGGATTATATATAATGAGGTCAAAGTTACATGTGAGATCATTTTGAATGCTTATAAATCATACTTCTTTATGCTGTGCAATTGCTAACAGCATTCAGATGCTTCCTCTGTGAGCAGGTGACTTTGCTGTATTTTCAGGTATCCTTTATTGCCTCTGATTATTATGTCTAACTAGTTCCACTGAAAACAGAAATTTGTATGAAGTCAGAAGCAACAAGACTTTGATAAAGTCTAGTTACACCAAAAGAGGAGGAAAGGGTGGAAGTAAAGGTTCTGAAGGAGAGCTGGTGGGGAGAGTATTCTGGTGGGAGGAAGAATTTGCGGGGGGAGGGAAGTAAGTTCTTGCTTTTAAATACTGGCGTGATTGGAAGGCTCAAAGAGGAAGGATGTGCATCCTGAGAGACTGTGGTACTGTACCCTGAAATATAATACTAAATACCAAATAGTTGCCAAGATGGTGTTTTCTTCTCCTTCCCTGTATGCTTTCCTGTGGTCTTTCATGTTACTCCAAATAGTAATTCAACTCTAATGTCTATGGGCTTTTTTTTTTGCTTTTTGCACAGTTGATGTTGTCTGCTCATCACTCCCAGACCTGTACGTGGAGAAAATATTGGAGTTCCTGGCCTCTGCGTTAGAGATATCTTGTCATTTAGAGTTCTATCTTATTTGGGCTCATAAGTTGCTTATGCTACATGGACAGAAACTGAAAACAAGGTGAGATCTTATGAAGGTCAAGAAGCTGACAAGCATTTTAAAATACCTGTCAACAGTTACTGACATTCTAGATAGGTGCATATACAACAACTAAAATGACTTAATTTACATTAATTACATGTGCATTTAATAAATATTTAAATCTTTACATTTATTTATAAAATTTATATTTTAATTTAATACAATTTCTGTACTAACAAGTGCATATGATAGAATTTGAATGCGTAATAGGATTTGTGAGGATAAATTGCAAAAACATTTTTCAAATATTACAGGTAAAACTGCATAGC
This sequence comes from Grus americana, assembly GCF_028858705.1. NCBI lineage: Eukaryota > Metazoa > Chordata > Aves > Gruiformes > Gruidae > Grus > Grus americana. The sequence goes on from NC_072852.1 coordinate 122,619,385, forward strand.
TCACCCTATAAATGCATAAAAATTTCAAGAATGATAGGATTTTGGCAATTGTGGTTTTGAACAATTATGCATGTTGAATATAACTGAAAGATAATGTGCAGGTACTGAACTGCATTTTGTAGACTTAGCTTGTGATTACAGCATGCACTTTTAGCTTGTTAGTATTCTGCTTTCCTACGTAGTTCTTTACCATTGCACGTGCCTGCCATATGAATTATCTTCAGTCCGCCCATAGTATTGAGTTTATAGACTTTTGAGAACAAAAATAGGAAAATTTACAAATTTAAAATAGCCTAAGTGAGAGGTAATCAGAGGGAGTCCTGCAGGTTAAAGAAACAGTGCATTATGTAACTCTTTCCTTGCTTCAACATGGGTATTAAGGTTTTAGTTATTTAAATGACTGGAACAATTTTTTTTGCTTTTGTTCCTGATAAAGTAGAAGAGGAAAATTTGAAACAAACTCTTCCTTGTTCAGAAAGTATCGTGGCACCTGGAAGGAACTGTCATCACTACAGCAAGCAGAATTAGTTCTTCAAGCTGCAGTTTGACATTAGAAAAATAATTATTTCTGGCAACTACATTGAGTATAATCATTGAGGACAGAGTCAAAAACAAAAAGGTTTTGTTTATTTAGTGTTATCTTAAAATGTTCATGTTTAAAAGTTAAGATGTATGCTTGTTAAAATTTTGAGAACATAGAGAAGTTCTAGATTTCCATATGTAAATATAAATTGCACTGCAACTTTTTCTCCATTGAAGGTCAGTGAAGCTGCTCCCTGTGATTCAGTTCCTTCAGAAAAGCATCCAACGCCATTTTGAAGATGTTTCCAAACTGTATGTATTGTTATATTTAAAAGTTTTTAAATCAAAACGCTGCACAAAAGCATGGAGTAATTTGGGGGATGATAGCATGGTATTAGAACTTACAAGACTGTCTTCTTCTAGAGATGTTTTTATTGTAGGAGAAAAATGGAATCTTGTTTCTAACATGTTGCTGTTTATTTTTACAGCTGTGAATGGAATATCTACAATATTAAATATGCATTGGCCATCTCACAACAGCGGGGCATGAAACGTCTGGCAGAAGAAGCATCAGTAGATGAAGACTTGGATTCTGACAGTGATTGTCTTATGCAAGAAGTTCATAAAGACTAGATACTCTTCGTGGGAGGGAGAAAACCTAAGACAAAGTAATTCTATGCAGTGGTATTCACTGAGAATTAGTGGCCCTCATAGTGGCACGTTTTAACTCTTTTTAACAGCATGGATGGAGTTACATGTGAGTTACAGAGGTGGGGGAAATGTAGGATAGACAAAGTGCCAGCCATAGTGTATTAGGTGTACCCTTTGTCCATAACAGCTCGACAGCATTGATTTCTTGATTCATTGGGTTTTTTTTTTTTTATCGTTCCTGATTTCAAGTAAGACAAAAAGGTATTCTTATATCGGTGAAGTTAGAACTATGGCTGGAAGAAGTGCATTCTTTATTAAAAATGCATTGTACATAGACTTAAGTATTGTGAGTTATTTGTAATGCAATCTTGTCATACTTCGTGATGGACTCTTTTTTTTAAATTTTTTTTAAATAATTCGTAATTGGAGGACTACATATTGCTCTCAACTTGTTTTAAATGTTGTTTTTATTGGGTTTAATATGTACACGTTACTGGAACACTGTTAGGAATAATTGGCCCCATTTTTCTTAGTTCTATAGCTTCCAAAACTGATGAAGTTTCAATAGTGAGGATAAATGATACAGCCATAACAATGAATATGGGGAAAAAATATACTGTGCTATATAACTTCTGCAGAGGTTTAATTAATCTGAGATACTGTAGTAAATATTGGTTTGGAAATTGCAAATTCAGTAATCTAACTTGAACTGTAAGAGAACATGTTCCAGATGTTTCTTTTGCTCATGAAAGCCCTTTCTTATCTTGTGTTTGTAAAATGTTTTTATTAACATAAAAACCTGAAACTTTTGGTTTTCTTTGCTTTTGTGAATTGGCATGAAAATTTGCTAATAACAGGGTGAGGTCCTGAACACAAAGAACTATATCTGTGCTTGTGATGCTTTCAAGCCACATGTTGAAAGGCCTTTGTTAATGAAGATAGTGAAAATATTAATAATGAGCCAGAATCCTCCCCCCAGTGTATTCTGTTATTTTTGGGTTTGTTTTCTGGTCTCTTTCCACTCTTGGAAGAAAGGAGAGGTAAAACTGCTGAAGAAGAAGTCCAAAATACACAGCAGACGCATACAGTCACTTTGTAGAATTTCAGTATATAAAATAGATGCACTTCCTACTTAAAACATAGCAAAGTGATTTGTTTTGTTTTTCTTACGGTAAAATGTTTAAAAATACCTTCAGTTGCTGGTGCCCCCTTGCCTGCTAACACTTGCGTGGTCGTGCCAATGTTTCAGAGTCTGAGGTGTGAAGGAGTAGCTGGGCTGGAGTGATGCTTGCGGAAGATGCTCTGTGGTACTGTGTTGGAATTGCTTGTCATTCTCCACCCCTCTGCCGCTGCCTCCTGCCACGTTGGAAACCTGGGGAGGTGTAGGTGGCTAGGGAGGTAGTGGTGCAGGAAAAAGAAAAATCCATCTTGGGATCCTTGTAAAACTGATGTGCTTAAGCTAATGTCAAAAACATGATCGTGTTACCTGATGTACAACATAGTTGTTACTTAATCCGTTTTACTGTTTTTCATATACATGCTGTCTTTGCATGCTTTTTTTTAAAGACCGTACTCTTCTCCCAAACTGTATGACCTGTAGCAGACAGGCTGTAATCGTTCTGGGACTGTCTGGGCAATAGCTTTGTGCTATGTAAAATAGGAGTTGTGCTGTTTTATGAAGTTGCCTAGCTTGATCCCTAAATTTGTATTTGGGTTTTACAGCATTACAGAATGCAGAATATGGAGAAAATGTGGCCTTTCAGGATAACATCTTAGAAACATGGTTTTGGGTTATTTTACTCTTCACATTCAAAACATTTCTAAAGATGAAAACTTCACAAGCAAAAGTGTGTTTTAGAAAGTGCAAGAACCTTGAGAGGAGACAAGAGGGGTAGTGTAGCACCCATTCTTGGATATGAGATGAGGACATGTTCTGTGCCTGTTAGTCATTTTGCTTGATCTGTAATAAACTTTTGTGGGTAATCAAGATGCATTTTATGACATGCATGAAAATTTTCTTGTCTTTCCATTACCAGTGATGAAACTTGGCACTGTTTAAATGTTTGTTTTATCTTTCTCTTTTAAAAGCAATATGCTATTTCACAAGATCCTAGAAAGAAATAAAGCTGTCCCTGTATGTTGGTTCATTTATCCTATTTTTATTAGCCGCTACAGTCTCAGTAGCCTCTTACTGCCCTTGTGCTGGTGTGCTCCCCCTGGTGCTGCTAGGCTTGTGTTCGAAACAAATCCCAAAGATTTATTTCCACGCGCGTTTGACTTTCTTTACCACTACTCCTATCGCTAAATGAGGGGAGGGAAGGGGGACCAGGCCCTAGCGCGGGTGGGCGCTGCCCCTCCCCGCCCGCAGGGGGCGCCCCCGCTGGCGCCGCCAAGGCCGCGGCGGCCTCTTGTCGCGGCGCGGCCCGCCCCCAGCGGCCTGCCTGGCTCCTCGCTCCGCCGCCCCTCCGCTTCTCCGCTCTCGCTCCGCCGCCCCTCAGTCCTCGCCCCGCCGCCATGCTGGCTTCCTGCGGACCGGCGCTGTGCACCGCGCTGCGGCGGGCAGCGCCCGGCGGCCTCGCCTCCTTCCACTGCTCCGCTCGGCGCCACCGCGCCGCCCGTGTCGCTGTGGTGGGTAACGGCTCCGGCGGCCGCGGGCTGGGCGCGGGGGGGGGGGCGCGCAGCAGCTCTGAGCAGAAAGGTGTTTTGGTGGTTTTTGTGGTTTTGTTTGTTTTTTTTTTTTAATCCACCCTCAGCCCCGTGCCGGCGGAAGGGCGCCTGTGCAGCTGGGTCTGCTCCGGCGCTGGGGCTGGTGGCGGTGGGAGGGTTTGGCGTGGTGTCGGGCCTAGGAAAGATTCGCCCGGTGGCCGCGGCAGCTGGAAAGCCTTGGGAGAAGCTGAAATTGAGAAGATGAAGCTGTTTAGAATTGAGTAACTTGGAAGAAGCCAGACCAAGAGTGGGAAACACGTAAAAATTGGCTTCCGTGTAGTTGTTATTGGCCTGGAGTTGAGTTATAAAGAGCTGAACTTGAAATAATTTATGGTGTTGTTGGGGAGGTACTGGCAGCATGCAGGAAAATACTTAAACTGGGTTATGCTCTTCTGCAGGAAGGAGGTAGAACATGTTAAGAATACAAAAGAAAGTGATGAAACAGAGGAGCTACAGATTGCCAAAGGAAAATTTAGGCTGTAGGTAGCATCCCAAATGGATACACGGTTTTGGAGCTTGGTGGATGGTCTTTGAAGCTCGAATTTTGCATAGTGTTGGCAGCATGAAATGTAAAGAAATAAGAAGGTGTTACCTGCATGAGGAAATCTGTTTTGGGCAGAGTTGGCTCGGGAATGGGCAGAATCCCGGTCCAAATGTCTAAAAGGTAACTGTAAATGAATGCTGTCATTTTAGCAAATCACAGGTTTTTAAATAGTGGAAAACAAGTGTTACTGTTGACATTAATTACATAAATTTCTGACTGTGGTAGAAGACAGATTTGTCACCAAGCAGGTACTGAAAACACAAGAGGATAGTGGTTTAGTACTTCAGTTTCAGTGAGTTTCAGAAACATTTAAAAAGTATTGCATACAGAAGATAACTTTAGCACAGTTGTCTGTATATATGTTTATACAGTCTAAATTAAATGAAAGATAAAAAGTTGGAAAGTAGAAGGCAGCTCTTAAATGTCAGAGCAGCAAAATTTTAGTTAGGATTAATGGACAGAAGAACATTCATGCATATTACTCATTTGGTGAAGGGATGTTAGGATGCTATGCCTGTGAGAGTAGAGGACTGAGTGTTGTGAAAGCCCCTTCGAGTTCAGTGTTTCTAACTGTGACAGTTTCAGTTTTGAGTTTCTGTTCATGTGTCTGTGATGAAAAACTTTCAAGAAAACCGAGATAGAAACCAGGAGGGAAGAGAGTAAAGTTAATAAATGGACTCTTCTTTAACTGGATTTTTGTCTTTCAACACAAACAACCAAACAAAAAAACCCCACAGGAGTTCATAAAGATACTTTCAGGAACTAGATAATCCTTTGGATTTTTTTTTTTGTTTTGTTTTGTTTTGTTCTTATAATCCCTTTCTTCCTGGTGTTTTTAAAAATGTTTTTTCTCCTTTCTTTATGAAAGACTCTCTCCACTCACGCAAGGATAGTCGGTTGCTTTGTGCTTTTTATTCTCCAGTGTGTATAAACAAACTGAAAGTTTTATTATCATGGTAATAAGGAAAAATATAGCTAATATAGCATAATTGGATTAAAAGTGCTTTAGCTATTGATCTCTGAGGCAAATCCTCAGACAAAATACAGCGGCAGGAAAAATAGTTTATCCTAAGTGCCACCTTGAAGTGCATGTCTATCCTGCTTCTATTTGATGTGCATCTGGATGAGAAGGTATTTCACACAGATGTGGATACTTCATAAATAGACTTATGACACTCAGAATAACAGAAAATATGTGTGCACAATAAAAACATACCTACGGATATCATGTCAGTTTATTAACTCTGAGGAATAAATGTATAAGCCAATAAATAAACATTAGTTATTTCTGACACCTGTCTGTGATGGGTAGCTATAAATAGGAAATGCCAGTTCTGCAGTGTGTCAAATGGTGACACCAGTGCTAGTAGCATGATCTCCACTGGCTTAGTAAAGAGCTTGTTGCTAAGTTGGTATTTTTGGGGGGCGAATGAAGGTTTTTTGTTGTTTGGTTGGATGGGGTTTTTTTTTAAACTTACAAGGCTTGTGAAAGATCCTGTAGGAAGTTTTGTATCACCTGAAATACTCTCTTGATTTTCTTCCTGCAGGTCCTGTCTGGTTGTGGTGTCTACGATGGCACAGAAATCCATGAGGCCTCAGCGTAAGTTGCTTTACGAAACCATAGGCTTCAAGAAAGTCTCCTTTGCATTACAGCAGTCTGTTGAATTCAGTTTTGCTCTCTCTGGCCATCAAAATTGCCCTGAAAGATGTATGATGAAGCTTCACAGTTTTCTCACAGCATGATTGGGAGCTCAGGCCACATTCTTGCAGGACTCAGTGATTGTCCAAAGGTAAAGCACAGTGCATGTGATGCCAGAGCAATGAGTTTGAGAGAGACTGTATTTCCTTCAGAAACAGAAATTCAGAGTTCCAGAATCAGTCTCAAGAGAGTTAAGTAAAGACTTCATTTCATAATCGCTTTGAGTTTCTGTTCCTGGAGCTAAATCCAACACTAGAATTTTTAATACTCCACTTGAATTATTAACTCTTAGTGTTAATTGCTAAGAGATGTTTCACCTAGACCTAGATTAAATGTACACACAGGTATGTTAATTGTGGGACTCTTCCATAACACCTGGAGACTTGCAATGAGAAAGGAAGTTTTTATTGTTCCTGGTTGCCTGCATAAGAGCACTGAACAAAGAAACTTGTCTCCAGTTTACCTGACCCTGCCTCCAAACTGACTTTCCATTCTGCTTTGCACTTTGGTGTTGCATACAGGGATTTTGCTGCTACGTGCTCAGTATGCTTTGGTAGGATGTGTGTTTTTCTTCTTTCAAACTCAGTTGCTGGAATATTTGTAGCAAGACTTAGGGGCCAGATAAAGCCTCTCTTACAAGGTTTTCAGCATGTTTTCTCTCCATTTTTCTAGCATACTGGTACACCTTAGTCGTGGGGGAGCTGAGGTTCAGATGTATGCTCCAGATGTTACTCAGATGCATGTCATTGACCACAGTAAAGGGCAACCAGCTGAAGCTGAGTCAAGGTAAAGTCTGCGTTTAACGTGTTTTCCATGACTGCTGAGCCTCCGTCTCTTAGGCATTCTTCAGACATAGCAGCCTGTAACTGCACTTGCAGCTCTTTGCTGAATGGCTTTAGTAGCTTTATGCTAGCTGGTATTTTGATTGGAGAGAAAATACTAAACAAGTTTTCTGGACTTGATTATATACATTTTTTTAATGCCTGTGTTTCCCAGTAGTAGTATTTCAGAAGCATCAACACCTTCAGTTATTGAGTACCACTGTTCTTTTCCCTTCCTCCCCTTCCTCTTCCTCTGCCAAAACTTACTTTGTGCTGTTCTGTGCGCAAATTATTAACTAATCTAGTTGTTTTATTTCTGGTTCTTCAAGGAACGTTTTAGTGGAATCTGCAAGGATTGCTCGTGGTAAAATTGCAAGCCTGGCTAAGCTTACTACAGCAGACCATGATGCTGTGATATTCCCTGGTGGATTTGGCGCTGCTAAAAACTTGTGAGTGCCAACTAAGCATTAGAATCCTCAACTAAATATTCATGATCCAGTATTCATAATCAACTATGATTCACAAAATAAAATCAGGAAGCAGTAAATGGCCTCCTTTACTACATATGTAACCACTACTTAATAAGGAAAGCTCTTTCAAAGTGTTGGAGTTAAATTGTGCTGTTCATGATGGTTTCCAGTCGTAATTCTTATTGGCATTGTCACATTTTAAATTTTCTGAACAATGTTGGTGAGAATTCTGAACTTTAGATAATGCACAAAAAGTCTGTTTTCCCCCACCCTTGTGGTGATTCTCTTTGGGCCTGAAAGTGAAGGTAAAACTTCAATAGTTTCAGGTGTTTCTAGTGTTGTTATTCTATTTCTTCATGTCTGCCTACCCAAAAGTCCCCTCTTGCATTAGTAACAATAAAACAAGAGCTAGTTCAAAAAAAAAAAAAGTAAAAAAAAAGTGTTAGCCACTGATTATCTTGTTACTGACCTGCAATTTTGTTAGCTTGGAGAAACCTGGATGTTATTTCTCTTATCTTCTTATGTATTTTTCTCCCTTGAAAACGTTGTTCTACTTCTGAGTAATCCTAGAAAGCTGATTTGATAATTCTTATTTCTAGATGTTTATATCGAGTAAGGAACTTTCTGACATACCGCAGCCTTAGAAGTGAGTAATTTTGGCTAAAACATTGATGGTCAACTGCAGGCTTTTCAGCCACCTTTTTGAAGCTATTAAATTTGTGATGACCCTTGAGAGCCAGTCTCAGGGCAGACAGGCACCTCTATTTGCAGGTTTATACTGAGGTATGTATAAAGTTTCTTCTTGTGGCAGATCTACCTTTGCCGTTGATGGGAAAGATTGCAAGGTGAACAGAGAAGTCGAACGTGTCTTGAAAGACTTCCACAAAGCAGGCAAACCTATTGGGTACGTATGTCAGTTGGAGGGGCATTTGTTTGATAGTGTGAGCATGGAGACAACATATGTTCTGTTGAAATGTGCAGCTGTTATTGCTGGAACTAGAAATAGCATCTTCCGGTTTGTATCAGTTGTAGCTTTTAAATGTGTTTTTCAAGATGTACGCGTGTGTAGGTGTTTGTGTCAAAGCAGCAGCTAAGAAAATGTGAGTGGAAGTTGCCTTGTGATGTCTTTCAGATTTGTAAGACCATGTCCATTTGAATCTTTTCAATTATGACCAAGTTTTGAAAGAGTGCTGTTGTAGAATTGCTCTTATAATTTCTTTTGTTGCAGTCTTTGCTGCATTTCACCAGTGTTGGCAGCAAAGGTTCTCTCTGGTGCTGAAGTAACTGTGGGCCATGAAGAAGAGGAAGGTGGCAAGTGGCCTTATGCTGGGACTGCAGGAGCCATTAAAGAACTGGGAGGAAAGCATTGTGTGAAAGAAGTAACTATATCCTTTCCTGTTAATTTCCATGTTGAGAGACACTTTAGTAATGTGCTGTTACAGTAATGAATACATGCAGGATCTATGCTTTTCCACTTACGGTTTAGTGGGAATATACAGTGTATAGCAGATTGCTTGTAATACGGTGCACAATTAGAAACATTGTCTTCGGTACACAGCTGTGTAGTTAGAAGTCATTCTGTCATTGCCATAGAACTCCATAATGCAGTAAGTGCTGAGTAAATTTGCACATAAAAATGGCATGAGTTACAATTGGTCGGTTCTCTTTGAGATTTTTTTTTTCTTTTCCTGAAGGCTAATGTTGTAATCAAACTGTACTCAGAGACATTTTATTACAGTGAGTAAATTTCGTGGTTTTTCTTTGTGTTTCTGAGCGTTCCCAGGGATTGCTCTTGCAATGTTTGTATTTCTGGCAAAAGCAGCTTCCAGGATCTTGGATTATAGGTTGCAGCTGTCTTTACAGCTGGATGGTATAATATGTTTGGAGGTGCTTTTTTATAGGACAGTGGAGTTGTGAGGTTTTATCAATGATGGTTTATTCTGCAGACAGCATCTGCAAGTGAGACAGAGGCTGTGTTTTCCTTAACTGCCTTTTACGAAGCTCATGTGGATACAAAAAACAAGGTGGTCACTACCCCAGCGTTTATGTGTGAAACAGAACTACATAATATCTTCGATGGCATTGGGGCCATGGTAAAGAATGTGCTAAAATTAACTGGCAAATAAATAAAAAAAAATCAGGAATGTTTAAATTTAGGATGTAGTATCAAATATCATATGGACCAATGGAAACACTTTCATCTGCTTGTCCTATTTACACTCTAGTGAATGCTGATATGAAGCTGATTGATTCCCAGCTGTGGGGTTTTCCGTTCCCTTTCTGAGAGAGGGGCCTGCAGAAGGATTTACAGAGTACAAGCAGTCTGGCCTGAGACCCAGAGCATTTTCTTGAGCTTTTTCAGCTGGAGAAAGCTGTGCAGCCATATTCTGAAACCAGTCCTCCTGATGCATCAGTGTCAACTCATTTCTGTGGGGGCAAAAACCTTTCAGAAGCTGAGGGCAGATTTGTTGTAGGGATATAGCAGATGCAGTGGCAGTGTATATAGTGGACAAAGAATGGGAGTAGAGAGAAGTTAGTGCGTGCTTCAAATTTTATGTGCTCAGGCCTGTATCTGTGAACAAAAAGCCAGGATCAGCTGTCAAGGGAACAGAAATGTTCCACATCTTAATTTTAACTTGGTATTAATTAAAAGAATAGTGTTTTGGTTTTCCATTTTGAAGAATCCTGTTTTCACAAAGAAGCTGTCCTGAATATCAGTCAGCAGCAGGATACATCTTAACTGTCACAACACTAGCACTTCGAAAAATTCATCCATTGGCCCATTATAGCAAAAAAGGTCTTGAAATGAAGGAGAAAGTATCCGCTGATGTGACGCACAATTTTTAAGGATAGTATCTATGTTAAAGTAGTTGCACGACTAGCAGTGGATGAAAAAAGCAATCTCAGATTATCCTTACTTGCCCTACTTTAGGGTAATAAAGCTTTCTCCAAAGAAATATTATTGAATGTCTGCAATAACAATGTATAAATAAATTAATTTCTGCCTTTATCTCATTCTTGTCCCTTCACTTTTGTTTGACAGCTGCCTCTGATAACTTACACTGGTTGATATATTCTAGTAGGTTTTCTGCTTTTCAGTTCTCTTCACATCAGAGACATTTTTTCCATACAGAATTCAGGAGAGTCTCCTTTCCCCCTTCCAAGTTAATTTTCACCTTTCTATTCAGCAGGAAGCAACATTTCTCAAATTAAAACAAACAAAATGACACCCCTTACCTAGTATTAAAGTTCCTTTTACATGACAGACATGCTGAAGGGGACCCATATTTTTAAAGGAGAATTGCGTGTTTCATAAATAAAATCTACAAGCCTTAGATTGGGATGGACTATGGTAAATAATGTCTGTGGCTGAAGATTTCCTAGGGATGTGGAATTATTTTTTTTTTTTATTGGGGGGAACAAAGAGGAGGAATGAAGCTTGAGTATGAGAGGTGGGTGTGCTCGGCTTGCTTAGTCAGTGTTCCCAGAATAAGCATTTTTGCTTCGGGAGCCTCTTAGTATGTGATTAATTTTTTGTCACTAAAAACATTTGGATTTAGAAGATCTGAATTTGTTCTTTAAAGATGGCACCATTTTTTTTGAGGGATTTCATAGAGATCTCTTGTGCAGATTGCCAGCTCCAGTGTGCTTACAAAGAAATCATACACAGAAACCAAAACATCATGGTAGTAGGCATGGTTCATAAAGTGGATTTTGGACATACTCTGAAACTTTTTTGCTTGTTCATCAAATTCTTCATAAAATTTTCAGTATCAAGTTGGTAAGAAACAGAATTTAAAACACTGCCACTATGTAATTCAGTGCAAATACCTTCCTCCATAAGCTTTGCTTGTACTTAAGTGGATGTGTTTAATACTGATTTTATGCACAAAGGCTTAGCAGAGGAGGGGAGGTTATTGTTCATATAAAATGTAATGACATTTTAAAATGCGTCTTTCCTACATCTGCCGGAGTTTTGAAAGAAATTTGGTAACATAAGAAAGTGTCACAAAACAGAGATGGTATTGGAATCCCCGGAGTAGAGGGAGAACAGCTGCTGTCTGTGTTAACGGTACCTTCCTCTGTTTAAGTGTGATCTAAATTCAGCCCAACTCTTCCTTCCCATCAGGAACTGAGTTAAATCTTTCCATTAGCTTCCCTCACCACAGCAGAGTTGTGTGTATGTATTTAGGGTTTCTCAGATTTGCAGTCCCTAGTAAGTGCAGCTGTGGTGGTATAAAGTTTTCTTAGATTCTGAATCTTGGATTCAGGCATCCTGAAGAAAAAGATGATTTTTTTGAAGAAATTGCTATTATCATGCAGTGACCAGCTGTTGCAAGTTGGTTGGTAAATCATCCAGATGGTGCCTCTTTTTACAGTCTGACATTCTTCCTTGAATCCAGACACCCAAATAACGAAGACTGCTAATAATCCACTGTACACCTTTCTAAGTAGCTGCAGTGTTGGTCATATTCATCCCTGACTTGGTGACTTCCAGGTTGGATTATCGCAGTAGCACGTGCTTACAATCAAGTATGCAATTTGACGTGACATCTCATCTGCTAAATAACAGCAATATTCCAAAATGATGGTCGACTGTTTGAGGGCTAGGGCTGTGACTTCTAACAGGAGTACCTAAGGAACCAGCTCCTCCTCAGTGGTGCCTGAAACGTTTTCCAAGGTAGTTAGAAAAAGCAGTCTCCCCATACAGCATTGTCAGCGCTGGAAGTTTGGACATTTGGTGAGGATGGGATGGGACCGACAGATAGGCACTGGGGAAATCAAAGACAAAATTTTATTTTCAGAAATAATCACGTTTTAGAGTATCTTTTTACCCTTTCCCTGCCCCCATCATTCAGAGATCATGTTTTGTAAGGGAGAAAGTATCATGCACCAGAATCGCCTTTCATTTTTTTTTAATTCTCTCTAATTTCACAGTAATGTGCAGAGTACAAACCTTTGATACACACATTTTTAAAGTTTTTTTTTATTAATAGAAGATCATTTAATTTTGGTGGAAGATGTAATATTGTCATCTTGGCTTTCAGCCAGTGTAAATTTGGAGGGAAATTCCATTTGCATTTAGAGATTAATCGAGACATCTGTCTGCCAAGCTGGGTTTTTCCTTTCCTTCCATAGGGCTGTTTGGAGCTGCCAAGGAGTTTGCTGGTTTCAGCCAGGTGGATGAAAGTTTACGGTGAATATGTTTTGTTAAACGCTATTAGAAATAAGTAGTAAAAGAATGTGTCTTCTTCAAGCCTCCACAAGGAGGCATGCAATATCTGGCTTATGGATCCTGACATTTTTCATCTTCAGAAAGCATGTGAGAACTTTGTCCTGCTGAAGGGAGTGGTAATAAACGGCCTTCCTGCTTGTGCTGGTTTTCTAGTGATGTGATGGGGTTAACTTGTGGGGTGTGGGGAGGAGTTGGTACCTCTCGGTTGTGTTTCTGCCTGCCCCATTTTGCCCTCATTGATGCTTACATGCAAAAACCATTTTACAAAATGTTTCTCTGCAGATTGTTGCAGTGTTGACAAAAAAAAGCAGAAATGAGAGTTAGGGGCTGAGATGGACTTTTCGTTTTCACTCGGGTTTGTGGCTACAACAGACACGTTTCGGATGAATAAAATGCCAGCAGAGGGCACTTTGTGAACAGAGTTCTGTGCAGACTTTCACTTACCCAGGCACAATATTCCAGCTGCTGTTTTCTGTATGACATTTTCTGTGTTGGCTTAGAGGGAATCAAACAAATACCGCTTCCTTATTTGTTTAACAAAAATAAATAGGAAATCCAATTCCATCACAATGAATGCCTTTGTTAAGACTCATTTCTTCAACACAATGACTTCTTATTTATCCCCCTGAAAATACAATATCAAACATGCTTACATTAAGCTCTAAATCCTTTCTGTGATATAATTATCACTGAAGAATGAAGAAAAGTGTAGTATAAAGTCATAGAAGTACACACTGGGGTGTTGTTGGTGATGGTTTTTTGGGGGTTTGGTTTCTGCTTTTTGTTTTGGGCTTTTTTGGTGGGTTTTTTTTTGTTTGTTTTTTGGGGTTTTTTTAATATTAATGCTATTATAGCCAAGATGACCTAAAACCAAGGTTTGTAGGGAGAGACTTTTATCAGGCCAAGAAATACTCCTGGAAGGAAACACTGATTTTTCAAGGGTCTGTGTGTTTGCAAGCTAGCAAGTGGTATCTTATATGTGTGTGTATACATACATAGTTTTTTAGAGTGGGAGCTTAGATAATCCTCCATCTGCAAATAATTGAGTTGCCTGCATTCCAGGGCTTGAGTCTGTTGTTTGAGCTGCTTTTCCTCCTCCTTCCCGTGACTTGCAGTGGCTGAGGGGAAGTTTGCTTGTTGTATGGATCAGCCTTAGCCCTCAGAAGAATTAAGGAACTGATATTTGGTTATCTTTTCCAAGGTGATTTCAGTGGTGGTCAGAATCTCTGTGGAAAGAGATAAAGAGGGGAGGAGAAAGGGACTAAACTTGGACAGTCCCAGAAATTGAACTGAAGTTGCAACGAGGATTGCATTACCCATAGCAATGCGGTTTCCTGCTGCACATTTAAAAATATTCAACTTCCATGCTTATTTTCAGTACTTTTCGGTACCCTTTGTGCAGCTGTTGAGTATCATGCTATGTGAGGGACTGCCCTCAGGTTTCGCTGAAATAACGGTGAAAATTCTGTATCAAATGTATTACGTTCATTTCTTGCTGATTATCTATATGGGCCATTTCTCCCACATCATATGGAACTGAGAGGAGCTCAGTGGAAAGCATTAATCGGTTAAACTGGCCTCACTGTAAACTTAGATAAACTACAAGATGAGCCAACTAACTCCTTTTTGTCTCTTACCAGTGTCATTGTCAAACATGAAAAAATGAACTGGCTTTTACAGTAATTCTCTTTCAAGAATAATGTACAAGGATCTCGTAAGAATTTCATTAATGTAGCAGATTATCAGCCTTTGCTCTTGCCGTATGAAATACATAGGTGTGGGCCACCTACTAGTACTAGAAGTGAGAGAAGTGGAGATTCCTCCTTAAATGTGTGAATTGTGCTCCTTAGTTTTCAAAGCTATCCCTCTCATTCACGATGAAACTCTGCAAAACACAAGAAGTATGTGCTGCTTGTGTTCTGCACACTGAGTGAACTTTAAGACAGACACATGCTGTGTCATCACCCAGGCAAGGAAGGACAAATCAAGGCCTGCTAGTCATTCAAACCTTCCCTTGCAGTCTCCCAGGAAACTGCAACGGTGGTTGTATATTATTACTGGGAATGGCATTAACTGCAGCTCTGAGAAAATACAATAAACAGGGATGTTTAAATGTCCCAAGTGCCGCTGCAAATCTGAGTCATAAAAAAGTAGGGTTGTAAGCAACATTTCGAGGTCATCCAGTTGTCTTCCCCCCACCCTTCATTCCTCCCACCTTCATCTGCTCATGTGCTTAGTGTGAATGACTTCTGAGGGTGAGAGAGGCAGACGGCTGAGGGAATCGGGCATTCCTCGTAGCCACCAGCCAGCACTGGTGCTCTTGAACGTGCTCTTAAACGCACACCTGGGCTGTCCCTCTCTGCAGCACTGAGGCTCTGTTCTAGCCCTGCGTGCCTGTATAAAGGTATTTAAGTAATGATTCATTTACTTGCCCAAGAAATGCAGGTCTATAGTCACACGGCTTGCACTTGTGATTGGAGGTGCTCATCTTGTTCGTGTGCCTCAAGACATTTTCAAAAGTGGAGGGCCGCCTAAGTAGCTATTAGATTTTAGAAGTCATACGGTCCTTGAGATGAGGGTAAGCAGTTCAGACTTCTGGGACCAACAGACCTGTACAGATGCCACCTTTTGGACTTTGTGATTGCACAGGGAGCCTAGCTAACTGTACAGCTGGAATGCAAATATCAAACTCTTAAGAGACCAAGCGATTGCTCTCATCAGGGATTTTTTTTTAGGTTTTTAATCAACTCTTGTTTTGAAAAGTACATGGAATCTGAGAGAAACACTTGGAGGGTAGGACACAAAAGGACAATTACAGTGTGTACAATTCTTACATTCGAATCTTTCTGCGAAGTGGGACCCCAGCTGTTAGGCTAAGCTGCTCTGTACCCAGGGTAGGCTAAGTACCAACTGAGCTTCGCTGCAGCAGCAGCACTGGCTGCGCATGGGATTTTGTCTTTGTTCCCCACTGTGGGGAAAGGGCCCTTCATTAAGAAAGTCAAAGGTAACTCTCTCCTTTACCTCAATGGATATCATTTTAACCTCTATTTTATTCTGTTTCCTTCCTTGCAAAAACAATCCTGTCTTTCCTTTGGAAAGAAGGTGGAACTGTTCCAAATCAAATTGACTTTATGTGCATCCTTATGAGTCACTTCCCTCTGCTTGAGCGCTCAGCCAGAAGGAGTGTGTTACGGTCACTGCTCTTCACCAGCCCGGGTGAGTAGTTCTCCAGACGCTTCTCAGTTCTGTAACGGGGTGGTTGCAGCAGCTCTGGCCTGAAACAAAACTTCTGCGCTTTCCTGATATCATTGGTATACAGGAGCTTTTCGATCTTAGTTTTACACAGGACATCTATGCTACCTGAATCGAACTAAACCCATTTAATTTGCATAGGTATCAGTTACAATTATTTTGACCAGTTTTTCATTCTTTTTTCCTCCAAAGGTACCATTTTTAAAGAAGTAATGTTGTCACAGTAACAATTTCTTATCACACAGTTATCGCTTAAGAATCCAGCTTTTGCACGATAATCACATTTACCTTGCTGTGTTTCATGACAAAAAGAGAAAATACTGAATTCAGCCTTCTAAAACTTTTGGCTTTTTTAGAAGTGGATTTTGTAATAATACATCACTTCCTTCCTCTATGCTGATGTTTTATGAACTTCCATCATCTTTCTTGGTCAGCTTCACCCTTCCGCTGAAGAAATACTACAATTGTTGTGGAAAAAAAGTTGTTACTGATAGCCCATGATGCTTAAGAGTAAAAAATAGAAGCTAAAATCCCACAGGCTCAAGTTTCACAAGGTTTCCATCCTTACGTTTCACAAAATGCAAGCGTCCTTCTACTTCCAGTTTTTATCTGACACAGAGGGTAATTACCCCTTCACCTTCTTTCGATTCTCTTGAAGGACAGCAGATGAGTTCTTAAGCAAAAGATCTCACTAGGGTCAATTATAACGTGACCTTGTAGTTTTGTGAGTCTTTTATCTTGTCATTAAAGCAAAACCACAAAATCCAAAATAAAATATTCATACCGGCAGCACTAAAACTGGGCTCCAAGAAACAAATGAAAAAGCAGACTTGCCACCTCTGAGTTTTGCTGCCTTTGGTTTTGTGGAACACCAAAATGCGGGACATAAACTCCTAGTGCTAGGTCTGTTTTCAGCTATTGGTGTTTCTTTCACGTGGCTCTGGAACAGTTGTCACGCTGAACCTACAGAGCCATTCTGCCAGCGAGGTCCTCTGGTGAGGAGAACTTCCCAAAGAGAAGGTTGGCTCTACCAGTTACAAGTGCCAAACTCCCAGTGTGACCAGGAGGTGGAAAGAGAGGGGAAGCACAGCCAAACACGGTGCATCAGCAGGGCTTCTGGAGGAATTCTGACTGTGTCCTGAAAAATTAAAGACAAAGTCAGCATGTAGCTGGTGGCTTGACAAGAAGTGTATTTGAAGTTTGTGTGACATATTTTACATGAATGCCTTGATGGAAGATTGTTTGTAAAATCATGTGGATTTTGGCTCATTTTCAAAATTCTCCTTTTTGTGTGTGTGCGTACCATCTAGAAAAAACACTCTCAAGGTCCTGTGACAAATTGTGTTTTCTCCTTCGTAGAAAAGGCACAGCCACTCAGCAAAAATTAATACAACTTCCTTTTCTGGATGAATAAGAATACTAAAACTACCAACAACTAAAAGAGTATAAAATAAGTTATCATTCTACCCACTCAGGGCTAGGGGTAGGCATTGTGATTAGGAGTCTGTGAATAATGGTAATAAGTATTAAAAAGTGTAGGCCACGGACGCTCAGGTGGTAGCAGCGCTGTGTACCTCTACTGGTATGTACGCCACAGCGCGGACACAGGGCACAGATTATCCTTGGCACAGATGGTACCTGTAACCCATGCTGGATGTAGTACACAAGTAAAAAAAGATTTTGAACCCCTGAATTAAGCAGTAGAAAAATTTTTCCTATAAGTGTTTAGGTCCAAGTCCTTCTCTGGGAAAATCAGGCTGTATATTGTTTTCTGTACCAATTCTCAGGCTGTTCCTGTTGCTGTGGTATTAGCTTTCAGTATGTTGCTATTGTTAAGGTATCACTAGTAGGGGTGCTTCCTCCCCCTCTTCCTAGAAAGAGTATTGACATGTAAAGAGCAAGTAAACATCAGCTAGTCCTCAGTAACGCTTTGAAATAAATGTAGGATTATAGCAAGTCTCCTGGCTTCTCCTGACCTCTTCCAGGCACTTTGATTTTTCCCAGAAAAAAAAATAAAAATAAGTTTGATTGATTGACTCGGAAGGAGTCTCTCAGGAAACCCTGAGTGACAGTAAAATTAGGCTCTTTAAAATAATTAGGAAAAATAATCAATCCAGCAAATAAGCAGAAATGAAGCAGAAATGAAACATATCAAAACCATTTCTGTTTTATAGAAAAATAATAAATATCTGCTGGTCTGGTTATGATGACTGCAAAGTGTGAGAACTATTTCTGCATAGAGTGTCTTTGTTCTCAGCAGGTCATTTAACTTTTCCAAGTCCCTTCCAGAATAACAACTAATACAAAACAGATTCTCTTCCTCCCTTTCTTAAGAAATCACTGAAAATTTAAAAAAAAGGGATCTGTGGTTGATGATTTGTTTTAAAAGAAGTTGACAACAGGAAATATTTTTTTCCTTTTTGCAAAAAATTATGTTTCAAAAGTTGGGCTTTTGTTCTTTCCTCCATCCCCAAGTCCCCCAAAAAGTCAGCAGTACAGGAACCTTCAGGTGTCTAAAGTGCATGATTCAGTTTGTTATCATATAGCAAAGCTGAAACACTCTCCCTTGTCCCAATCACTTTTTTTTTTTTTTCCCCCCAATGAAAATACATTTTCATGGTAAGAAATAGTTTATATTGAGGAAAAGTTGTCAGAAAGTTTTTGGCTGAGTCAAACATGTATACAACTATCTCCTTTAAATACAGCCTGCATTTTGGTTTTGAGAAACTTGCACTGCTACTGCATTAAAAAGTTTGACCCTTGATAACTTCTTATTTCTTGTGGAAGGTAACAGCAAGAGTTATTCTAGCTCCTGTTCTTTTTGCTTTTATAATGTGGTGCTGTGTCACTGAAGGCACATGATACCATCTTGAATTTAACTTCATGTCTTTTAACGACCTTTAGGCCAGCTCGAGGAGCTATCTTAGGTCTAAAAAGGATATTCCTGTGATTTTTCAAGTTGTTTATTACTCATGAAGTACAGAGCTGATTTTTTTTCTGTGTGTTCGTGAGATAAAACACTGGAACGTTTCTCTTCCTTAGTTTCTTTTTGAGTTTATTGCTGCTTTATCTGGCTGTAACATTGTATTGTGGCTGACCTGATTATGTTAACTGTAATATAATTATTGCTATGTAATGAATTATATCTTTCAGCTACACAGAGCAAAATACTAATTGCAGCTATTGATTTTTATTTGACAAAATATTACAGGTTTGATACCAATTAAAGATTTTGTAGAGCTAATAAGAGTAATATGGCTTACAAGCAGGATTTTTGCAGGAGAATTTACTGAGGATGGCATGTTTACAAATGACCCTAATGCAGTTACTTCTCTGTAATGATTAAACCTAGACATTAGCATCTGCACTATACTTCAGAATTGCCTTTGGATGAGATCTACTTTAATTTTCCCAGAAGAGCTTATGTGGAATCATTAATCATGTATTTTTAGAATATTTATTACCTTATTTACCCAGAAGGTAATAAATCTCTTGATCTGGTAGTTCATTCTTACCAAGGTAATTTACAAAGGCCTTAACTCCCAGGACCGAATGCCTTCCACGTTACTTGGTTTTTACTGATTTGTTATGATACCCGTAGCAGTGAGTAACTTTATGGACTAGTGACCGCTGGCAATTCGGTGTTCTTCTTCCTGCAGTCCAGGCCTGTCTTAATGGCGGAGATAGCTTTCCCTGCCTGGGACAGCCGTGTTTTGCTGGACTTCATAAGAGAGAACAAGCACCAGAAGCCTCTATTCAGCACATTTTACCAATCATGCAAATTCAAATTAAAGCACTGGATAATCACTTAGACACTTAGCAAGTTACGGAGTATTGCCTTACCAGAAGGGGAAGGTGCCTTCTCAGTGCTAGATGGAACTGGAAAAAACCACAATAATCTAAGTTAGTTGTTTGAGCCTAGGACAGAAGAAGGGTACTCATAATTGATCTAAGGGTTAGTGTTTCTTTCTGAGAAAGAATGCATTTGTCAAACAAATGGAAAGTTTAAATATGATCAGAGAATTAAATCAGAGTAAAAGACACCCTACTGCTCCCAAAAATCAAATGATGAAAACATTTTGATTCTGCATTTTCAAAACACTTTTTTTTCATTTTGAAAACTGCAAAACATTTCACTTTGAAATTTTCTGAACAAAAGTATTTCACTTTACATTTTAAAAACTACATTTTTCTCTTGAGAATGATGTGCATTAAAACAAAGATATTAAAGGGTTTATATTACTTGAAAACAGAAGGTTTTTTTAAGCAGAATTAAATGTGTGTGGTTGGCTATAATGAAAGTTTCCAGCTGATTTATTCGAGCAAGACACCTTAAAAAACTATGATTTGTTTTGACGTGACGTATCCCATTTTTTTAATTTGCTTTTTCAGTTGGTCTGCTGGTCAAACTCAGTGCCCCATCACTCTGCTGGCCCTGCTTGTGGGTAGTTCAAACATGTTAGCTCAGTTGTTTGGCATTACTCAAGCATGTGTTACGGTCTCACTCATTTTCCTAAGGAAGAAAAATAATAGTATCTTGTTGCATGTGCCCAGCCTTACCACCAGATTTTCCAGCTTCAAGGGAAAAGGTAATTAGCAACTGCCCGCCTTTCATCTGAAGGGGTATATGACCTGGACTTTGGATCTGATCCTGCTTCACAGACCCAAGTACAAACAGTGAAATAAACTCTCCCATTCCTCTGGGACAAGGTGGATCCAGGACAGTACAATACCATAAATAACTAAATGCTTAAAAATCGAGGAGACCTCATTATTCATTAATGTCTCCTGTGAAGGAAGAGTGAAGAGGCAGGCGGCTTGCCTTCAGGTGTCCTGCTGCTTCTGTGGATACGCTGTGGTGAAGCTTAACAAAGATGTGGGTTTTTTTCATTCTCACTTATTCTCCCAACAAAAGCAAGGAACAGAATGAAGCTGAGTGAAGATTTGCTGTAAAAATTGAAATCATCCCAGTGGATGGCCATATACGGCTTGTCAACAAGAAATGCTGCCCTCAACTCCCTTCCTCTGAACTAAAAAAAAAACAAAACAAAACAAAAAACTTACCTGATACAATGAGTTTAATTTTAGATTTCTGTGTTTCGTTGGGAGCCTGTTTGTAGATGCAAGCATATACAGCTGCGTCCAGTAATTGGACGTTGGAGAGCTTTAAGGAAAAGTTGCCATGCTTCATCTGGTCCAGAAAAAGACTAGTTCTGCCATGGTAACGTTCGTCCTGGGACGTCAGCGAATCCTGCCCGTTGTGAAAAAAGTGAACTACGAGAGAGCCTATTTGCCAGTAGAGCATTGAATGGGAAAGGGCCAGCTCTCCAGGAGAGGTGGTGGTGCAAGGCAAAAGGACAGTTTCTCCAACGAATGCATGGCACGTTGTGTCTGGTTGACCTGGAATAAAAAACAGACAACTTTCTCAGTGCCCAGCAGAGCTAGGGACACCAGGTTTCCTATAATTTGGCTTGACTACATCATCATTGCATCTCTTCCTCTCGCTTTTTCTGCCTGTGTCCTCCTGCTCCCAACCAGGCAGGAGGCAGCACGTGCTGTGCCAGGACTGAGGGCCCTGGGTGCTCAGTGCCCAGCCAGCTGTGCAGCAGGACAGATGTTGCCATGTGCAAATTGCCTTCGCTTTGCCAGTGTGGGTGCTGCTCGAACTTGTCTCCTTAGCTGGTGATTTTTCTCCCAGCTCCTGGGGATCTTAGTCTTTGAAATCAGGTGTCAGATTAGATTTTAATTAATCTGTCAGTTCACAAGGGGAGAAGGGGATGCAGGGAAGTGAAGATGAGCAGACATGATTAAGCAAGTCTTGGTTTGGTAGGAAGTCTGGCTGAAAAAAGGAGAAGTGTGAAAAGGATGTTATATTGGTAAAAGTCCTGGATGAGTTTGGTCTCCCCCAGCTCCCATTGCTCACCGATCAGATTGTGGCTCACGATTTGTACGTAACGTGCCAGAGGCCCCGTCTCCTCTCCCCTGCAGCATCTTGCAGAGGGTCTGACCAAAACAGCCTTTTTCTGCTGGTCAGTCCGGGTGCACTTAAGGCTCTTGCTAACACCTGTCCCACTACCCCAGAAAGAAGGTTTGTCATTCCCACTTTAGGTAAATGACTTTTCCAAGGCCTTGGGGAGGCAAATACTGGGTAGGGGGTGGCCAGGACATCGGGCAGAGATGGTACCAACCAATTCCAGCACATGCAAGGACCTGGGTTCAGGTGGCCTGCTGGTGAACAGACAGGCAGATAGGCAGGGCAGGAAGCCAGATGCATCTCATTTATATGCACTGTTCATTTAATAACTTTGATACTAAATTTTTTATAAGTTCTTCCAAGTTATTTGAAAGTGTACTAAAACTTGGACCAATGGAGGAGTCTGCCACTATCATGTAGGACAACTCTGACTACATTGTGGTGTTACTTTTTCTAGGGGAAGACTAGGATGTGGAAGAAGGTTTCTATGCATTTATAAAGAATAGACAACTAGGTATTTTCAACACAGAATGTGCTGAATATAAATATAAAATTATTTTATAAATTAAAATGCAGATGAATTAATTTGGATGAGAAACTTTCATCCCCAGCAGGGAGCAGAATAAAAGCAGCATGAGTCTGCGATTGTGCCGAGAAGAAAGGCTAAAATTCCCTGTGAAACAACTCAATCTGTTTTCGTGGCCAAAGTTCTGTGAAGCATCAGGGGTAAGTAATCAGACTAAATATAGAAATAAATGTTCTTGGTCGCAGTGTGGTCATTCCTGTGTTCTAGGCCTGCACCAGCTCTGTGTGTATATTGGGCTAAAGACCAAAGAGAGTCCCAATTCCCCCTTGAAGTCACGGACATTAGCTGGGGCTCAGCTTGTTAAATGCTCGGGTCTCTGTTTCCATATTAATCAGTGTCTATTTTGAGGCTTTTCGGTGTCACATTGTGTCCTTCTAGACAGACATAAAAGCAGAAGGAAAAGTGTAATTCAGAGAGCTAAATCGCAGAACCAAGCAAGTGCCCTGAATTATAACTCTATCGCCAATCAGCTTTCCGTAGGTTTTCAGATTTTTCAGCTGAAAATCCCAGTCCACTTTTGCCCAACAATTTAAACTTTTAGCTGAAAAGAAATGCATATTCCCAGTGCTATTTCTGGTTGTCAGTGGAAGGAGACTCCCCTTACTGTGTGGAGAGCTCAGCCATTTTCAGACTGTATCACTCGCTGACCAGATTTTACTTCCCAAGGGGAACCTGAATTACAACAGCATCCTAACAAGGTTCTTATTTTATTTATAATAAAGCTCAGCCTCCACTGTACTCTACCCATACTGTCGTAGCACATATGACCCTCTACTCCCAAAGGAAGTTTCCTCAGCCCTGCAATGAGTCACGTACCCAGGCAGAGCCATTAGCTGTACCCAGGGCACCTCAAAGGGCCACCACCAGCTGAGGAAGGGAGAGGAGGGGAGGGAGCAGCCTGAGACCTGTCCCTGAGCTATTTGGGCTTGGACAGCCGATGAGGAGACTCAGCAGAGTCCCTCCAAAGTAAAGTCATGCCTGAAAGCAGGCTGCGGTTATGGCTGACCATGGTTAACTAAGCACAGGGTGAGATGAGCGTGCCTGAGGCTGCCACAGGTGTTTTGTAAGCCCTGGAAGAAGTGAGCCTCCAGAAGAGCTTTCTGGTGGGAAGAGTCCTGTCCACAGGATGCCAGTAGGAGAGAAAGTGCTTGCAACTTTGGGTGTTGCACATGGATGAAGAAAAGATAATCCTGAAATCAACAAAACTTGTAGCTTTGTTAAGAAAAATGGACTATAAGCATTTGTTTAATGAGCAAAAGAGTGTTGGTCCTATCTCCTGATTGCAGTCATTTCTAAATTTGATACTGGTTTTAGAAGTGCATCTATTTGCTTTTTGCCTCTTTCTTCTTTTTCTGAAGATGGAGAACAGCAGTGCCCAGCATATCTGAGCTTAGCATCACTGTTCCTTTCCTGCATGGTACAGTGTACAAACCTTCTAACACTTGTCATGACTCTGTAAGGGTTCAACCCACCCTGTCCTATGCTGCTTTCAGCTGGGAAAAACCAGGGCAGCAGGAGGCAAAAAAGGGAGGCTTTGCTGGAGTTGCCTGGGACAAAAACAGGTGACTGAAATCTGGCTGTAACAAGTTATTTAGCAGAACCTACAGCTGTATGAGGTCTTTTGTGGATGGGAAGAACAGACTTCTGGGTACAAGTCAAATAAGTGCTGTTATGAAAGCTGGTCTTGAGAAGAAGAGTAGTGCACCCAGCTACTGAAAGAGCATAACTTGAGCGGCAAGAGACTTTTCACACTGCGCTGTGGAGACATGTGAAAGTTTTCCCTAAAAATGTCAGTTGTGCTTCCAGAAGAGAGAGGGAGACTAGTTCCAGATGAAGTGTAGCCTCCTGAACCACCACAGTGCCTGGTAAAAGCGAGGCACTTCTGGGCAGAGAGAAGAGTCTTGACCACACACACAGATCTTAATATTGCTGAATTTAAGCCTCAGATAAGGAAATTACAGGGAGTTGTCCCTGCAGCTTGTAGAAAACTCCCTCACTGGCATGCGCTTGTGTGTCCCTTTCATAGGGAAGATTGTATCTAATCTATATAATGTCAGAAACCCAAGTCTGCTAGAACTTGGCAGGGCATGTGCAAAGGTTCAGGGAGAGAGGGACTGCTGCTGGGCTCCGCTCCTCTCACTTACCTGGTTACGCCTGGGGCGAGCCCAGCAACTCCGTGAGTTTAAATACAAAACCAGATGCAAGGCAGTTGGGGGTTGTAAAGGATGAGATTCCAAGCCATCCTTAACATTATGGAAATGGTAGGGCATTTTTAAGGTTGTGGGCAGGATAAACTTTATAGGTAGAGATTTGTGGGCCTGAAATAGCTTAACACCACGTATTTCAGATAGGGAGGTTTATTTAAAGGTTATTACTTATACTTGCATCCTTGGACTGCGATGAAATACACTCAAAGCAAAGCATGTATTTGTTTTGTTTTGCTCCAAGACTCTCGGTTTGCAGTTTGTGTATTCACATACAAATACTTCCACAAATTCCTCTGTGTATTATAGTATATTTACCTCTGGGTAGAGACGCAAACAGTAAGCAGGCAACCATCCAGAGAGCAGTCTCCCTAATAAAGTGAGAGAGAGAAATGCCGAATGCTTTGTTAGAACACTAGAGCAGAGATCAAAGACCTTTTCTCTGGCATAATTTATGCCCTGTTTCACAACTCCCTCATCTGCAAAGAGAATTTGGATACAAAGCTGGATGAGTTAAATCCCTGACTTGTTTTGGTGTGGATCATATTGCCTGCCTGTAGATCTGAGGTTTCTTGGTAGTTGTAATGGGATGGGGCTTCAGTCGCAAACACCAGGCCCGTGCTTTCCGCTTGTGTTTTCGTGTGGACAAAGTTAATTGCATATATGTAGTCATAGTTAGCTCTTGAGATTATTTTCTATTGGTAATTAAACAAAATTCCCCCTGCTCCCAAACTTCAGATGCTTTGCAGCACAAGAAAAGCACAACTTACCATTTCATTTTGGTGCCTTCCCAGCCCTCAGGAATCTGTCCCTGTCGTGAGCTTCACCAGGCACTTCAGCTGCTACTTGTGTCTCTGCAAAGGAGTGACAGGCTCTTGATTTTTGTTGCCATAAGCATTCCTCCAGAAGGAGATGGGTTATTTACTAGTACTTGGTTTGCTGTGGTTCAGGCTGTGTATATAATACAGTGTATTATTATATACACTCTGTGTATATAATAGAGACTGTATACAACAGTGTGTATTTACACTCTGAAAATGCTCTTACAATACACAGAGAATATTTATTTTCACATGTAGGCTGGATGTGAGTCACAAGCCATGCATCGACTAGCCCTGAGCTTTCAACCCAGTGAAGGGATTCTTGTTCTAAAGCCAGCTGAGATCAAAGAAGGTGGTGAAACCTAATGAGTATTGTATTTATCACAGATGTGTAGACACCATCCCTCAGACTACCAGATACCACCCAAGCTGTACATCTACCAACAAAAGACAGACCCAGCTAATAAGTCTATAACTAAAATGCTGCTTAAAAGAGCTGCTGCTTTGAGGAGGCTGGTAAATCGAGCTCTTTCTCAGAGAGGGGAAAAAAAACAAAAAAAATACAGAGCTGGGGGTGAGGAAGAATGGGGGTTTTGGGCTTCCTCTCCCTGTCCTCACAGCATCTCGTAGCTTAAGGGGTACAAACACCTGAGTGACTGTTCCTTGCCAGCGTGCTCCAGAGAGAATACTGACAGTGGAAGCTGTGGTTTAGCCAAGGTCCTCTTCTCTTCCTGCCAAGGCAGCTCTGCTGAGGGAAGGTGCTGGTGTCATTCTCCTGCCTATTGCTCCGGGTGCAATGGTGCTTCCTGGGGTGAGCAAGGCCCAAGAGCTGGATTTCTGTGTTTCTCGCTCTCTCCTGATTGCCAAGCCCTGGTTATGCTTCATTTACCAGTCCTTTCCTGATACTTGGTGCAAGCCATCTGCCATCTTTGGCTTTTTTGATGTTAAAACCAGTGTGTCCTGCATGTTTTTGATAAACTTCTCCTGTGGTTGCTTCCTTTCCCATTGTAATGGTTATTGTTTCAAGCAAGGGTAGAAATTTATGCAATGTGAGCTTATTCCGTATGTGTTTCCTTCTTGCCTTTTGTAAATGAAATTGAGACACTGATGGTCACTCTTATCTGCCTGACTAGTTGTCCGTGGTGCTCCACCAAGTTTATCCTCTCTCGCTCCTTCGTACAGTTGTTCCACTCCACATAAGGCTGCTCTGCAAAAAAATACCAGGAAAAACCTTATCCTGTGCTCAGGCCTGGCACTGGGACAAGAACAAGGTGGCTCTGGAGGGACCAGGGCTCTACACCAACTCGCTGATAGGCGGCAGCAGCAGCAGCGAGGTCTGTTGCCGGACTGAGGGAGGGCAGCTCTAGCAGCTGGTGCTCTGCAGCCATACCCTACAGCGGTGCTGTGGCCGTGGCCGTTCTCCCCATAGGTAGAGGGGGTCCTTATATCTTCCTGTGCAGAGAAGACTCAAAATTTAGCATGTGCAACCAGCTAACAGGTCTGCATAAAGGAGCAATAGCAGCAAACAGGAATGACCCAAAAGTCAGATCTCCTAAAAGTGATGTCATTCTTCTGAAGAGTCAGTCATTTTCTAGCAGTTTTGATTCTGACTCAAGAACCACATGAAAGTGGTTGTTCCAGCCCAGCCGGCTTGTTTGTGTCTCCGGCTTTGGCTGGTTCACTCCCACAGAGTCCCTGTGGGGTTTCTGGTTCTTGCAAACACTTGTACAAAAGTCTTGGACTGTGGGGGAAGTGGGATCAGACCTGAAATACCAAATTGCATCCGAATTGCATGTGAATGCTGGAGCTCTCTGGCCACCCACGTACTTTTGTTACTTCCCTGTTGAAACTTAAGCTTGTCCATAAAGGAGGGAGGCAGGTCTTGCTTTAGGAAGCAGTATCTAACTGCAGGAATACTTCAGACTGGTCTAGCCGGAGCACTTGACCCTTAATTTTAGCTTAATCTAGTGCTGTTTAGTTGAAATAATGTTTCTTTCTGCAATGAGCCAACTCTGATTGGAACAGAAATATTTACACTGAATCTCCAGAGGTATTGGTCTTGGCAACAAGACTATGCTAAAAGGGAGATGTGTTCCTGTCTGTGCAGCTCAGCTGGTGTAAGATGTTTCAATCACCACATGGATAAGCAGTTAAAAAAATTACTTTCTATTTGGTATTTAACTTTTTTAAGTGCTGGGTTAAATAAAATGGAAGTTTAGGAAACTAACAAATATTTTTTCTATGTAATTTTTTTCGAATTTAAAAATTGATCCATTTACCGATCATTTTAATCTGACAAAGGAATTATTTAGGACTTACTCTTCAGGGGATAAAACAATTAACTAAATAAGACTTTGCAGTGAAGAATCACTTCTTGAAGAATTAAAATACTAATTAACTTCTTGACACACTAACCTACCTGAAATAACTATGGCACATGATATGATTAAAGCATATGATTAAACTGCAAAACTCTGAACGATGTCATCCAACTTCTGCATCATGCGTGCGAGGCCATTTACTGAAGATGTTGGCTCAGCCTGCAATAAAATTAAGTAGGCAAGTAACCACATGTTCCCAGTGCCTGTAGAGTAGCAGGGCTTTGTCCCAAAGTAAGTTGATTCGAGTTGTCCCTTTCCAATGCAGGATGGGTGGGGATGAGAAAGGGTCTAAATGCTACTGTTGAAGGCTTTATGCTCTTGGAGCGCTCAAATGCTTCCTTTAAAATAAGTGAAGAAAATAGTATTTTCCATGAGTGCTCTGTTAACCCTGGAAATAGTGTTGCTGTGGGACTTTAAGGACATTCCCCTTCAAACAGCTCTTCTGGTCAGGACAGCTGGGGTGGCAGGAGGGGGAAAATGCCTTGGGTAGAGGTGCCGTGCATTAGCCAGGGGACCATGTTGTGTGCAGATGGCTTTTTTTTCTAGTGCCTTAAATTCTGCTGAGTTCTGCAGACGGCTGTTTGATCATCAGCAATTGTGCAGCTGGAGCCTGACCCACCTGGGATCATACAGTGGGCAGCAGTTCTGGTGGCTGAGCAGGCAGGTTATGGTACCAGAAAAACAGCTGGTTTGAGTGATCAGCCCAGCAATGGCTTATAGCCACCATGCACATCTATACTTTCACTGCGAAGAATGACCAGTTTGGGATCTAGATCAGAAAGGACCCAGGAACTGAAAGTCTAGAGAAGGATCATGAGAGGCTGTTATGGGAGGATGACTTGAAGTAGGGTGCTGGCCAGGGCAGGGAGGGAGATGCTGAGCTGGAACCCTTTTGACATGGCGGAGGTACCTCTGTGGGGTGACCACCAAGTGTGACACTGATTTAAAAGCTGTTGTGAACTAAGTGGATGCGTGTCGTGGTTCAGCCCAGCCAGCACCACGCAGCTGCTCGCTTACTCCAACCCCCGGTGGGATGGGGAGGAGAATCGAAAGAAAAAGGTAAAGCTCGTGGATTGGGATAAGGACAGTTTAACGGGACAGGAAAGGAAGAGGAAAATAACAACAGTACTTATCACCTACTTTGTATATTCTGTAATACACAATGCAATTTGCTCACCTGACCGGACACCAGCCTGTCCCCAGCTGCTGTTTCTCCCCAGCCAGCCCCCTTTATATGCCAAGCATGATGGAATACCCCTTTGGCTGGTTTGGGTCACCTGTCCTGGCTGCGTCCCCTCCCTGCTTCTTGTGAAAACTAACTCTATCCCAGCCGAAAAACAGGATGTGACAATTTGGATGTTACATTGAAGGAATTTATTTGCTTGCCAGCTCTTCCATTTCATTCGCCAGCCTCCGGTACTGGCTGAGTAACGTAGGTAATGCAGCTGGGCGCTGAATGAATGGTGATACAAGTTGGAACAGGCACCGGCTGGAGAAGTACCAGTAATTCTGAAAGGATGAGCCAAAATCATCTAGCAGATGAACGAAGGCAGCTGCCAAGAAGGAAACTGCTCATTATGCACCTGGCCAAGCTTTGTAGCTTAGTCACCCATAGTTTCTTCAAGTGTTGTTGTTGTCCCCCCTGCCCCCCCCCGTATGCCTTTGGCTTTTGAGACCAGATTTATGATAGCTTACTGTTGTTACTGATGCGGGAGGACTGGGGGACCTTTCTGACTTCGTGAAATCCCAAGAGCACCCTAGGCAGAGAAATATTGCCTTACTATTCCTTATCCACGTCAAGGCAATTTTCTGTCATTTCTTTAAATGCTCTCTGCTTGTGTAACCATGTAGCCCTTTTACCTTTAGGTAAAAGCTAATAGCTAGTAGAAAGCTAATGAGTGAGCTTGCAAGCGGAAATTACAGTGTGACTTCTTAGAGAAAGTTTTTACGATGCAACAGGCTGTACCGAAACTGAGTGATTACTTCTGATCTTATCTGAAAGCAAGCTGTAAACAAAATAAGGCATCATTTAGAGACCTGTCCTGTAGTTAGTTCAAGGAAAGATACTTAAGAGCTCTCAGCGAGGGCTGTGTTGGCATGTATCCAAAAATGACGGTGACTTTCTCTTTGAGAGTTTTAACTCTTGAAATTACCCTAATTTGAAAGCAATTTTCTGGGGATTTGTGAGCGAGGCACGTAGCGTTTATGTAGCTAACTGGGGTGTGATCCATCCTTTTGGCTCAAGGCAGTGGGAAGAAGCGTCCTTTGCCTCCTTGGCGAATGTCTGGAGCTCCAGGCTGCAAAATGTGCTCTAGTGGCAGTAGAGTCTTGGATTGCACCTTATCTTCAGGTGCACTGTAGCAAACTTCGTGCGCTTGTGAGGGCGGCTGGTCTGGTTTTCATGTTTGTTTGTTCTGGCATGGCTTATAGCTGTTTAAAACTCTCTGAACTTGTACTTATCTGCTGTGTACTCTGTCCGTGCTCCCTCTCTTCCTTCCCTGTGCTCCAGTCGCACCACTGATGCTGTGGAGGTGGTGTGGGGTGGGTGGAGTGCTGGCTTTGGGCTTGCTTATGTTTTCCCATGCTCCTGGAATTTCCCCGTTGCCTATTCAAGGCTTATCATGAGCCACAGTCGGGCTCTGGAGACTGAAAGACTGTTATCAAATGCATATCTAATAGGAAAAGTTATTCCTTCTCAGGGATAAAGAATGAATGAGCGATGGTGCATGACTTGCTCCCAGTGGAAAGCTGAACCCCCGCGCAGAGTACTGCAGCAGGAACTTCCACACCTTCCCCTGAATTTGAAGAAATAGTTTTGGTAAGGAGGAATTTATCCATGCGTATTGAAATAAAACATGAATGTGAAGCAGAAATTACAGTTTTCATCTTATCAGAGTCTCCAGGAATCAAACACATAAACCCCTTCACAAAGGTCTGGAGGAAAACAGCAAAACTCTGAATGTGTTTTGTGGCCAAAACCGGAGTGTGTACAAGCTAGCACACTTGCTAAACTGGAATGCTCAGGAAACTGGACTTTATTCTTGATTTCAGAATAACCTTTCTAATGGCTTTCAGACTAAACTGAGGTTGTTTGTGGCTTTGCAAAACGAGAAGGGGTTGGGTGTCTCAGAGGACTGATACTAAATGTGGCACATTTCATTTCAAGTTTTGGAAGGAAGGAAGCATGCTCTTGGTATGCAAGTGAGCAGAATTTGACACTGATCAAATGAAGCTACAGTCTTGTGGGTATTCGGTGGTTTCGTGTTATGTTTGGCCTGATTGAATTCTCAGGCTGTCAGGATCCATGCCATCCATGCTTCCAGCTGTCATTTCTGAGGAATCTTGTATTTGTTATCTGCTTGATTGCGTTGGGTGAAGGTCAGTCCAGAGACTGTAAGGATGTCTGTGCAGAGGTCCCAGAGGACACTGTGTCACCGCTGCCTGTGCAGTCTGTGTTAGGCAGTTTTGCGTGGCAACTGTCTGTAACTTTCAGTAGCGGGCTCTCATCCCATTCTCTTGAAATGTGCTTTATCCTCTATGTAAGGTAACTTCAGTGCTAGATTTAGCAGATAGAGAACATTTAATATTCAAGAGAACACCGCTGCTGGATCGAATGGCAGGGCAGCAGCTTTCATTTGCTTGCTTTCTGTTGGAAAGGCTCTTGACTTTAGGGAGCAATTTTTGCCCTCTAAATCCCTAGCAAGTATTCCCAGCCCCACCTATCCCTGCCTTGCAGATCCAAAGTCCTCCTGGGTTTCTGAGTGCTGCAGATTTGACTCTGTCTGGGTGGAAGCTCAGGAAGCACAGCCTAAGCAGCGGACGGTGTATCTCACCCTTTGCCCGACCTTGTGCTTGTCGGGTGAGACTTACTCCCTGTGACTAGTGGTGTGTGGTGGTCTCATGGCCTTTTATGAAACTTCTGAAGAGAAACCAAAAAGTCATTGTTCCTTTTTGTAATGTCTTTCTGACAGCTCCCCCAGAAGTTCTTCTTTTTCTCAATTCCTTTTTGTTCTGAGAGTTTCCACTGATCTTATTCTGCTAATTCACACAATGGTTTTTCTCTCTTGATGAATAAATTCCTCTCAAGGTTAAAAAGCTGCTCTTTCAAGAGATTGCAGATACATGAAAGAGGTGTAGGTATGTGAGTTTCTTGTTTTGCCTTTTGAAGACCATAGCCTTAAAGAAGTAGATCACAAGTGAGAATACAAAAAGAGGCAAGGGTTCCTTCAGCTGAATCAATATCGTGGTGGGGTTTTGGGTTTTTTTTTTTTGGTTTTTTTTTGAGAGAAGATGGGTGGAATAAATATATCTCTCTGCCATTCCTCGGGTCCTCTCAAGTACCTAAACACTTTTAATTTTTTTTTTCTTTAGCCAGTATGTTAAGTGATATGAATCCCTGTAGATAGCCCCTCATAAACCAGATACAGGCAAGAAGAACCAAAATGGATTGAAATACATGGAAAATTCTTGCATATTATGGGTGTGGCTGACAGGTATTTCTCTTTGCTCTTCTATGTCTGTCTTGTGGCCTTTCCCTCCCACTGTAGTTATGATTTGCTTTAAAGGGTTTTGTGCAATCTCGATTAGAGATTCCCTGTGTGAAATAATCCTTTCTCATTAAAGGACTGGATCGTTGAATGCTGTTGTTAAATCTGTTACTTGTAGAAACATCCCTACACTGAAATACCTCTGCCTAGATTAAATTTCTGCAGAGTTTGCGGCTCCATTGCTAAGCTCCTCAACTTGCATCTATGTTGGAAATCTCATGATTATTTGAATTCTTCCTTTGTTACTAAGACCCTGCACAGGGACAAGGACTCCCCGGTACAAGCACAGCTACGCATGTGCTGTGCTGGTTCAGGCTTTGTGGAAAAACGGGCTAAAGAGGGTGTTGCTGCTAGAAATCATGGAAAAAAGGACAGAGCAGGGCTGGGGGCTGGCAAAGAGACGGGTGACACAGGGTGCCGGCTCCGGAGGGATGGGCACCGCAGGAGCAGCAGCTGCCTCGTGCTTCTGAGCTCTGGCTGGCCACCAGCCCTCTGCCGCAGCAGCGATCTCGGTGATTTAAGCGAGAGCGTGTTTTCCTGGCGCCTCAAGCCGGGCCTGCTGTCCTGCAGGCGCTAAAGCAGGCGTGCGGTCTGAGCTCAGCGCTCTGCCTAGCACCCGGGTTATCTCAGCAGTCTTTCATTTCTTCCACTGCTTACAGCTGATAAGTCTCTAAAAGCTCATGAATGTCATTCCTTTTATGCTTGTTCTCTATCCCATCTGTACAGTCTCTTGACAAGAGTGCAGCCGAAGGGTCATAAAACTTAGGGAGGATATAACTCGGCAATAATTGAGTTACTGAACACAAAGTAAGAACAGTATTGAGCTATTTATGTTGTAAGGCCCCAATGCAAAAAACCCCACTTTTTAAAAAACTCAAACAGTCAGCATTTAGTGTAATAATTTCATAAATGTTTGTGGTGATGGCTTTAGCTGTGTCTTGCTCAATATATTATTCATTTTACAAGTGTGTGTTTTCACACCAAGACAGGAGTATAAAACCCCCTCGGTAAATGTCATCGGTCCAAAGAAAGAAAGGGGAAAACTCCCTCCCTTTGAACTTTCAAAGTGGATAAAGCCTGGTCACAAGGGAGAAGGAGAAAGGGAAATTCTGGGGGACTTTCCTAGGAAGCAGAAGGGAAACTATTCCGGGCTCAAGAGACTGCTTTGAACTGATGGGATAGTCAATAAAATGTCTTTATTACTTTTGCTCAATGCCTCGTCTAGGAGGAAATATAACACACTAATGCCAGAGAATTTCCATTCTCCAAAATTACTTTCTAGCTCAATACTGAGAGAACAAGGAAAATCCTGACTTGCAGAAGCCTATTTTTGCTGGCAGCTGTTGCCAGGAACAGACTCAAGGACTACCAGTTGTTTTTCTGGATTGTGAGTCCTCTCTCCTCTTAGCTATTTTTAATTTCTATATTGTAGAAACCAGTTTTTTCTCAGGACAAGATGATGTTGTTAGTGACACACATACACAATTCCACAAAGATATAATGGTCAGTTTATTTTTTGTCTGTCAGATCTGTTACTAGACAATACACCTCCTCCCTGACTTGTAACCCTACAGTAGGTTGGATCCATATTTCCTGACAGGTGAAGTTCAGAAAATATTTATTATTGTCCTCTAGGAAGGTGTTAAGTATTCACCAACAAAGTGGTGAGCTTCACAGGTAAATGAGGCTAATTAGTAGCCACCACTGTTGTAGTTGCTGCATTGGACATGGAAACACTGGGAATGGTGGGTCTGAAAATGGAAGCTCAGGATGCCAGGTGAGAGGAGAAAAAGAAACTGAGGTTAAACAAGGTTTGTGTAATGTGTCTTGGCTCTTCCCCAGAGAATAATGTGAACTTGTGACTGAACTGACCGAGCTGGGCACCTCGCTGAGGTTTGTACACCTAGAAGACAAACTCTACAGCAATGGCTCCTCTGAGCGAGAGGAACCATGTGAATCACATCTTGAGTTTTTCTACTAAGCTGTAAAATGCAGTTGTTTGAACATGCTTATAAGCAACTGTTCATCATAAAGGCTTTATAGCCCTGGAACAAATCCTGGGGTCAATCACTGGTATTAATTAACTCACTGGTATCAGAGCTACTGAACTGAAAGGAGCTAGTCTCTCCCTGAGCTGGTCTCTCTAGGAGCATTGCTCTGTTAAAGCAAAAGTGAAGGCATCTGGGGTTTATTTGTGGTTTGTTTTCTCTTAATTGTTTGAAACAGACCTGCAGCTGCAGTTTGTGAGAACTTTTTGATGGGGGAGGAACTGTTTCTATAACAACTTTCCCCAAGAGTAATTCACAGCGTGTACCCAGTACCACCTGTGTCCTAACAAAGTATCTCTGATATTCCTGCATTTTCTAGTGGCACCTTTTCTTATGCAAGGACAAACAGGTAAGTGCAGTGAATGTAAATGAGTAAGGAAAGAAAGGGCTATTCCCTTCTCCAGGAGCCCATCTGGGCCTTCTCCATAGTTACCCAGTGAAAAGCACAAAGTACTCATGGAATACTTTGTACAAGTAAAAAGATTAAGTCCTAGTGGTTCAAGGATTCTTGAACCAGCGACAAAAATAAGGCTGATGGTTGCCAGATACTGCAGGCTTAAACCTGCCCCCCTCCTCCCAATGGAATTTCCCTCCCAACCCCTGCTTTTTGAAAATATTGACAAAGCTGGAGCCTACACAGTCTTTTAAACCTAGCTGCTCTAGTATCACATCAGGAAGTTTCTAGTTGTATAGCTGTGTTACAAGCACGAGAATGTTAATGTCCAATTAACTTCTGTTCATCAGAGATGGACGCAAACAGGGGCCCCTACAAGTGCCTATAAGCACTTCATGCTTGTTTAGCTAAGCTATAAATAATTGTTCCAGGCAGAGAAGAGTCAGACATAGAGTTACTGGGATATACATACAATATGCAACATAGAGTTGTGTTGGGATGCTCAAGTTATTTTGCTCAGGTGGTGGAGAACTGCAGACTATTGGCTTGATAGCTGAGGTAAGATGTATTTATTGTCTGAAGGAAATATCTTGAACAATCAATTTGTGTGTAGGAAAAAGAAGAGTGGGGATCATAAGCACTTCCTGCAGGCCCTCTACTCTGGAATCTTTCTCAATTTTCTCAAAGCTTTCAGATTTTATTGTTAATGCTTGGTTCAGATCTAGTTCAGCCAAATCTTTTCACAATCTGAAGCGCCTATCTCAAGCATTGTAAGCACTATCAGACCTTATCTCATTCTTGTCCCACCAGCAAAAGTGCTTCTTCTGTTATCAGTGCAATAACACTGCTTTTTTGTTTGTTTGTTTTTAGCCCCAGTTGTAATCATGACCACACAGGAAGGTGCTGGTTTCTTTTCAAAGTAACAAGCTTGGGGTTCTGAAGCAAAGAAAGCAAGTTCTTTCTTTCAAACCACTCTGAAAGACCACTTGTGTTTGCTTTCTATAGATGTGTTTCTATTCAGAACCATGGCACAAGAAAAAGGTGGCCTCCTCCCCCTTACCCTTTTCTGACAACAGTACCCTATTCTTCCTACAGCCGTGTGTGTGTGTGTGTGTGTGTGTACACACAATTAATTCTCACACATTGCCTGCTTTCTCCTTTAGGTATATGTGGGGAACCTACTGCAAGCTGTTTCATTATCATTAACTGTGCGTGCGTCTTGTTGGCTGGAGGTGTGTGTTTGTTTTCCTTTTTCTGTGGTGGTTCAGTGTCCTGACTTTCCTGTTGGAAACTGTAGGACCTCAACAGGTTCTTCTGCATGATTTTTAGGTGAGGGCTGTACTTGGCTAAAGCGCTGCTCTTCTAGAACTGGAAGATAACTCTCAGCTCTGGGGTGTGTTTGTTTGGTTTTTTTTTTTTTTTGGTGCTGTGTTTTGGGTCTTTTTTTATATTAAAAAAAAAAAGTCCAAATCGCCTCCTCCCATTCCTTCTTTCCCCCTTCCCCCAGTGGGCTACATTGAAGAAGGGTCTTTTCCCCTGGAAGAAAGCAAAGGAACAGTGCAAATTGGAAGCCACAATTTCTTGTGCTGTCACATTTCTTACTGCAGTGTCTTTTCTGTGACTTCATTTTCCTATTGCAAATCCACACTGGCAGACTTAAAAGCCCTCATCTCCACAGGGTACAATTTATCTTCTTTTTTCCACACTTTTTCTCCTTTAATATTCTGTTCCACAGGTTGTCTGGCTGCTGGCTTATGCACTAACACATTTTGAACTGATAATGGGTTAGACTTCATGCACTTCTCAACAGTGACTCTATCAGCTCTATCACTGCTGAGGCAGTGAGAAAACAAGCTTAAGTTTTTTTGGACCAAAACTTTGTTGGATCCAATTTCTATTCTGAAGCAGTAACTTCTGGTGTGCTTTGGAGCAGTAATGTTGCCTCAGACGAATTTGGAGCTTAGAGGCAAAAGCTAGCAGAAACCACTGCCCCAAGCCTAGGAAAATCTGGAGAAACCACTTCTCAATTGTTGGGCCAGACCACATGGTTCCTCTTCTCCCCTGCAGCACAGAGGTGACTGTAGTGTCAGAGATGGTGGTGTGATTTAGTCATGCAATGCAGTGATGGAGTTGAGGCAATGCAACAGGACAAAGCTCCAGGAGCATACGAGATGTAGCTAAGGATGACCTGGGCTACTCTGCAATGGCAACCCAGTGCTAGGAAAGGCCTGAGGTGGAGTTATAGGAGGTGATTCTGAAAAACAGGTACATTTAATTTACGTACCCTTCTCACCTCTGATCCTTAAAGTTAGCAAATGCTAATTGCTATTATGGCTCGGGCAATGTTTGTGTCCCTGCTCTGGCTTTGCTCCTGATTAGCTCATGTAGGCAGTAAAACTTTACTTTGTGCAGGACTACATGAATTGTGGATGCTGGGGGAGTACAAGCACAGCAATGTAAGCCTGGCCAGTATCTGAGATGCCCATGCTATCTCTCAAGAGTGTTTCCTATTGCTGCTGCTGGAGATGAAGGACTAGATTAGATGTGTATGATCCAGTGGGCAAGAGCTGCAGAGTAGAACTCCTCAGGTTTGTTTTAAACGTAAGGAAAGAAATAACTAGGACAAAGACTGGGAAGTCCAACTGATGTTACTACAACAACAATACAGGTGGTATTACAAGGGATGCCTGAGGAACAGAGAGTTACTAGCAGTGAAGTTGGAAATGCTTTGCGTTGGATATTGTATTCCCTAGTAGAATGGCTGTGTCAAGGGAAGACTAACTGTTGTTGCATAACTGCTGGAAGAAAACTGCACAAAAGTGCATGAAACCAGCAAATGAATTCTGGTATGGATTCTCCAATGTCTCCTGCTGTTAATGCTTTTGCTCTCTAACACAAATTCTCTGGACTCTTACAAGAACTGACTTCACAGGGCTGTCTTGGTTTTGTCTTTTCTCTTGCCTTGAGAACAGCACTAACAGAATCCCCTCTGGGTTTGTGTTTTTGTTGGGGTTTTTTTGCTTGTTTTTGAAAGATTTGTCAAAGGGCTACAAGGGATGTTGGGGAGAAGAGGGAGAAATTAGGCAGATGCTTTGCTTGATCACACAAGCCTTACTTTTCTCAAGACAACAGGTTGTGAACTGTTAATTGCATATTCATACAATTGGCTGATACTGATCTTTCTGGATTGTGAGATAACAGAAAAGATAAGTCACTCTTTGAACTTAACAAAGATGACAACCCAATATGCAAATTGGTGAGAGCTCCCAAGGACTATGTGGGGGAAAGAAGTCCCCAAAGTTGCTTGTTTTCAAGTGGTCTTTAGTTTGCTTTTCTAAGGTGATATAGTTCAGTGATAATGGAGCTCTTGGTAGTGAATTGTCTCACTTCCTCAAAGGGAGCTTACTTCAGTTGTAGCTGTGTGGCCCTTTCACCAGTTACTATACCAGAAAGCATAAGACTTGTCACTTGAAAGTAGGACATAGCCAAAAGTAAGCTGGAAAATTAATATCTGAAAGCAATCAGATGGTGTCAAACTTATGAATGCTACCCAGATGTCTTGTGTTGTAACAGCATCTGATGGTCACTTGGTAGTGGACAATAGGGACATGCTGAGGGTTGTGATGGAGGTCACTTTAGATATGGCCCTGGGCCCAAACAAAGTACTTTAGCAACCATTCACTGGGTCAACTTTGTACAACTCTGCTATAAAAGCAACTTGCTGGCTAGCTAGGCAGGCTACACCCATCCTAGGAGAGCAGTGCATGGGTAGCTGCTGTCATCTCTTTTCTGTAATCAAGAGTCCACCAAACTTAACCTTTCTCAGTGTCAGGGATGCTGAACAGAACTTTTACATGTTTACGCTGTTTTAAGCGTGTCAGTAAGTAATGACTTGAAAAGAAAGAGGAGCAGCTTGTGCAAAACCACAAGATTTCATGCTGTGAAAGATCAGCCTGACATCTCTGTGGTTGTACACTTTCAATACAGGAAACCCCCTGTGAAAATTTAGGTAAACTTAGTTTTACAGTGTATTTTCAACTAGGTCCGAACTGGAAGTTGAGGGTGTGAAATGCACATCCCAAATAAGGCTTGCAAATTCATCAGTGCGTTGCACTGACCTACAGTTTGGTCTGTAGGCCTTACCTTTCCCCATTTAGGAGGTAAGCTTTGTGAGTGGATTCGATTATCAGCCTCAGGAATGATAGGTACAGTCAAACATCTTTGCAATCAATGAGCTGATCTAAAGCAAAAATCACCTGAAACTTTGTAGCGTTTTAGTCCTGCATGATGGGGTGCTGCAGAGAAGACTGAGGGGGGATCTCATCAATACTTATAAATATCTACAGGGCAGGTGTCAAGAGGATGGGGCCAGACTCTTTTCAGTGGTGCCCAGCGGCAGGACAAGGGGCAACGGGCAGAAACTGGAACACAGGAAGTTCCATCTCAATATAAGGAAAATATAGGGTGACCGAGCACTGGGACAGGCTGCCCAGAGAAGCTGTGGAGTCTCCTTCTCTGGAGAGATTCAAAACCCTCCTGGATGCCATCCTGTGCAACCTGCTCTAGGAGATCCTGCTTTAGCAGGGGGGTTGGGCTAGATGATCTCCAGAGGTCCCTTCCAACCCCCCCCAATCTGTGATTCTGTGTCAAACAGCAGCCTCCTTCGGGCACAGGGGGCAGCTGCCCAGGGCACTGGTCTGCAAGGAGCAGCTAGAGTCTGAGGAACACCGCAGCCACCAAGGTAGGATTGGCAGCTGCTGTTTGGGGAGAGAGTGGTAGAAGATGGAGGCGATCTTACTTTACCCCTTCCCATGTCTTCCTCCTCCCCTGTGCTCTGTAGTGGCACGGGTGACTGAGCCCTTTCCTTTCCAAAACAGCAACATTTAGCTTCACTAGTGTTGCTGAGAAGTCTTGACAGTGCTTTAGCTGAAACACCTCTTGTGTGATATCTACCTTGAATGCCAGCTTTTTCCCTTTCATTGTCCAACACCCTGTGAAATGCCTTCTGATGGCATCTCGCATCAAGGTGTTTTTTCCCTAGGATGATCCAGACCCATTAGCTCCTTCTGCAAGGGCTGAACAGGCTGCAGCTCCACTGGTGGTGATCTACTAGATCTGGGTAGCCAGAGCAGCTGGTTCGGTCTCTGCAGTGCCGTAACAAAGGTACAAGCTCTTCTGCACAGTAGCAGGTGTCTGTGGCACGTCAGGTTTGGCACCCTTCAGGCTCTTGGCTGGATGCATCACTTAGGTAACTGTTCTTTGAAAATCCAGGCATTATATGGGTTGGAGCATTACAGTGATTAGGTCTGTGCTGCTGATTTTGGAAATGCTGTTAAGTATGTGTGCTGTACAGCAGCAAACTGTTAGGTGGGCGCATGATGTGCTTTGGAGTATAAAGGGCACAAAGATGTGCCATGTTGTTCCAGCAATATCAAAAATCAAGATGTGTGAGAGTGGAAATATCTGATGATATCCCCTCACAACTCTGCATCCTTGAATATCTTCTCCAAGGCTGTCAAAGAACCAATATAATTTGGGAGGCCACCTCTCTGGCACCTTGTAGTGGATATTTTGTTAGGATTGAAGGGTTGTCCAGTCTTGCACATCTCAAACTACTTATGAGTGCTTTTCTGATACAGTCAAACTCTCGTAAAACACACTATTATTTGATGCACGCCTGTTACTGCTAGAGTAAACGATTGATTTTCTGCTTTGCCATCAGATTCTAGGGAAGTAGACACTTCTAGGCAGATATTTAACAAAGCTGTAGTCAGGAGGATTTTTGTCACTGCAATATGCCATTTGCTCTTAGTCTTGACAGATGTAGCAATTGAGCGAGTCTTCCTACTGTTGCTGGGAAGAGATGTGCTCCCTGGGCTGCCCCTGTTTCCCATAGCTAGGCTGCCTGAATCCATGTCCTCTCTTGCCACTAATGCTTTACGAAAACCCATCTTCTGGAGATGTCCAAAGCCTGAGTTCTGAGTGTGGTAATGTATGACAAGACTTGAGGCCTCAGAAATTACTAAGCTTGGAGTCAAAACTATACGGAAACTTTGCTTTGGAATGACAGGATTCCTTCTCCCATTTGTATTTGCTTACTAGTAAAAAGATCAGATGCATTCAACAAGAACTTAAGTTGATTGGTCTTTGATGATGGGAATGTGGGGATTAGCCACTGCTTACCCAAACTGCATCTTTTAATTTCAGTTGGGGAAGTGGGGAGAAGTGTTTAACAGGACTTGCTGTGCAACCTACTGCATGCCTAACTCTCACAGGAAAAGGGATGTGATGTCCTCAGATAGGAAAGGACAAAGTACTTAATTGATTAGATATGGCATTGTACTTTGTTTACTGGCAGCTGCCAAACATCTTGAGGACTTATTATAATGCAGGCAGACCAAATATTTTGTTTGTATCTTTAGAGCACTATTAAATGCCATTAAACATTATGGCTGCCTTTTTTGTAGGCACAGATGTCTGTTATTTGTGAGAATGTGTAATGGAACAACTCTTTTTTTCTTTCTCCCCTTGCTGACACATCTGTGGAGAGTTAACTAGCAATTAGGTATGATTGGTACTGTGCTTTAACTGAAAACTCTTAAACAAAGTAGAAGCTTATGGGTTGAACATAAGGGAAGAAATCACTTGTAGAAACCACTCAAACTATGTAAACTTTAAATGGCCTAGTTTTGAAGCACTTCCTCTGAGCACTCATGGAAATCTTCTCTAGATGTTAACATGCTGATCTCATGCCTGCACTTCAAAGCCCTTACATCCCTCTCCTACCACCAGATGGGATTTGTAAGAGACTTATTAGTTATGTATCTTACAATGCCTCAGATTTTTGAGGACCTCAAAGCTAACCTTGGCACTTCTAGGACTGTTTATTTAGAGGACTGAACTAAGAGTGCTATGCGTTGGTCTTTCATAATCCTTCATTCAAGCTGTAAACAGTCATTTGGGAGATGAGGTGGTAGCTGGAGAAGGACAGTGAACTCCTTGGGGCAGCTCTGAAGTGGAACACAGAGGTTTTTAGGAAGTGAAGCAACCCTATTTCTAAGTAGTTCTTCAGGGGAGACAAAATGTCTGAGGATTAGTTTTGCAGCCTTGCAGCCCCCAGGCTCTGAAGCCACCTGAGATGAAATGCTTGCCCTGGCCTAAACAGAGTAAATCATGGGGTGTCTCTGATCTGCACCTTGCTGGTAGTGAGCTGATGACTTGTGTTACCTCAGCTGTGCCCTATTTCTTACAGCTGCTCCACCCCAAAATCTCCTGCACCACGGGCTACAGATGCAAGGGGGATTGGAGCTGAAGTAGCACTTTTACACTCCCTGGAGATGACCCTTGACACAAGGACTATTTCTGGGTAGAAGCTTGTTTATGCCTCTCTCAACCCAGAAGAAAAGTAAGGGAAAATAGGAACCAAGACAATAAAACCGAATTTTAATCCTAACTTAGATCCTTTTCTCCCTTCTGAAGCATGGAACAGATCTATAGTTGGGGTGAGGTAGGGAAACGCTGCCAACCATGTCAAGCTGACAGGGTTGCCCTGACTTAGATCAGCTTGTGCATGTCACTTTGCATCTGAATCAAGATGTTCAACTTCAGCTGTGAAAGCAGTATTCGGAAGACACCTGTAAATTAATATAGTGTCTTCATACCATGACCACCATGAAACTTGCAGCTGTGGTGAAGTATTCTAGAGTGAAATTAGTTGTGTGGAGGATGGAACTTTCCCATGAGGAAAGTCAAAGATC
This sequence comes from Grus americana, assembly GCF_028858705.1. NCBI lineage: Eukaryota > Metazoa > Chordata > Aves > Gruiformes > Gruidae > Grus > Grus americana. The sequence goes on from NC_072852.1 coordinate 122,661,998, forward strand.
CCCCAGCCAGACCTGCCATACAACCCTGCTAGCTCTTTAATTAGGTATTTCGCTTTTGGCTTGAGAATATTAAGGCTTCATCCAGACTGTAGTGCAGCCACATCCTGGTGCTATAAAAGGAGTCTGTGCTCAGCAAGGCGCTGCTGCTCAACTTGGCCCTAGCTGTGGGATCAAGTGCTGTTTATGGAGTTAGGTTTCCCCAGACTATACTTATTGGGTGGACAGCAATGATCTAGTACAAATGAACGCGCTCTTCTCTGCTTTGTTCCTCTGTGAGGAGCGAAGAAATGAGGCAGGAGGTAGTAAAATCAGTGTTATAGTATAAGGACTTACATGAGTTTTAGTCACACACAAAATGCTGACCCCGACTCTCTAGCTTGGCACAGCTATTTCTTAGCCTGTCTTGCAGAGGAGACCTGTCCAGGGAAATCTTCTAGCCTCAAAGTTTTTTAATTTCTTTTTTTCTCCCTCTCTCTCAGCAGAGAACTTGGAAAATACAAGAGATGCAGCACAACATGGGAGCCCAGGGAGCTCTCGTTCCCACCCTCCCAACTGCATGTTCATGGAATCATAGAATGGTTTGGGTTGAAAAGGACCTTAAAGATCACCTAGTTCCAACTCCCCTGCCATGGGCAGGGACGTCCTCCACTAGACCAGGTTGTTGCAATCCTTCATGTCAAGAAAGATTCCTTCCTCCTCTCAAACAAAAAGAATCACTCTGTAAAAAGAATATACATTTTGCTATAGGAGACAGTAGAAGCTCTAATAGCTTGTACTATATAGATCCTAGCACAAGGGGGCCTCAAATTGCTACTGGGTCATGCTCTGCTTTCAAAAATCTCTTGGAAATATATCTCCAATGCAGTGGCTGCAGGATGTGCAGATGTCTGAGCCAGCTTTAAGCCACCGCTGTGTGTTTTGCTAGCAGACGAGCAGTGTGTGGCAGCGCAGGAGTCGGAGCAGGCAGCAGTTAGAGTGCGGTTAGCCTGTGCCAAGCGCTGTGCTGCCCCGGGCAGCTGGCTGCAGCACTCTAACTGGCTGTAATTCTGGCAGCTCCAAGGAAAACTTACCTTGCAGCCTGAGTAGTCAGAAGCATTGCTATGGGTGATTGAGGGAGGAGCGCATGGGAGTGAATTAACTATGGAATGGCCCTCGCTGGATATGCGGTAGAGCTGGAAAAGTGGTGACGCTCCCTGTCGCCATCTCCTTTCCAGTTTTGCAAATGCTTCTGGGCATCTTTTTTTTCTCTTTTTTTTCCTCTTCTCTTTGGAAGTACTAAATGTGTATTTCTGGTGTGTGGTGGGGAGGAACGTGGCTATTAGGCAAATTCCTCCACCATCACTATTTAAGAGCTATGTCCTCCTTTGGATAGTAAAGTGCATTTGGGTAAGAGGAAATTGTCACCTTTCAGGATGCAAGAGTTCACAGTGATTGCATGATAAGTGTGTTTTGGCTGCAGTTCAGTGTTTGCACTGTTTGTTTGCAGTAACGGGGAAGAAAAAGACTGTGCCAGCTCCTCCAAAGCTGGGTAGCTGGAACGTGCTGAGCCTGCAGGTGCACACAACAGTCACTTTGCATGCATGCAAGGATGCAGAAGGCAAAATGCAGCAACTCCCTATTATAGACCCTGTAAATTTACTCTTTAAAAAGAACAACCAAGTTTAAGCTGGGCTGCCTCAGCAAGGGAAATGTAGGGAGTTCTGGATGCTCTTCCCTTTCCTGATGCCAAAATAAAATAATAATCTCTTCAGAAATGATGGCAAGGATCTGCTTGGCTCTACCTCAGATAGCTCTTTAACTCTGGTGACAGCTGCCGTTGCTCTGGCAAGGCTACTGAGAAAGGAAGGAGCTGAGACCAAGTTTGCTTTTACAAAAAACTGGTTCGGCACTTAAGCACATGGCAACATAGAACATAGGGAAACTCGGAAGTTAAGAAATGACATCTGGGAAGCCAGAGGTGAGGACATTATACTTCAAACACTTAGTTGAGAAATACATTTGGACTCTACAACTACCTTTATTCATAAACTGAGGGGAAAAAATCAAGCAAATGGCAATCATCTCCTTCATCTCCTTCATCTCATAGTCTTTCCAGCAGCATTGCAAGGAAATTGTAAGTGAAATAAAATAATGCAGAAAACTGCACAATAATATATGCACAAGGAAGGTTGAGAGGAAAATACCTGCATGCAAAACTAAGTTGGAAAAATAATTTCAAAAATAAAATAAAACCAGGATTCTCTGGATGAATAATTTGCCTGTTTTCTCCCTCCTCTCCACTCTTCATTAAAGTTGCTCTTTTCAATTACACCAAGCAAAAGCAAAATTACACCAGTGCTTTTTGTTTATGGAACAGAAGTGAAACTTTGGTAAACTGCAGTAACCAAAACTAAAAGACTTGAAATGAGTCCTTGCAAATGACACTAAGTCCTGTGGTTTCATCCACTGCAGGTGCTCTCTTTTGGGATGCTGCCGAGTGCTTTTACTGTTGTGCTGCGTTTAATGCCCGCTTTGCTCAGCGGGTGGGCTGGGTGCCTGGGTGTGATGAATAATTCTGCTTTCTAGTGGTGTATTGCTATATGGATACTGTAGTCATAAGGCTTTAGCGTTAGCTCTTGATGCCTTTGTAGGTGTGTGCAAATGACATTTTACTCCTCTCGAAGCCTTGTTTATGCATTGTCCTGTCTGCTGACAAAGCATATCCCTTGCTGAAAGGGTGTAGTTGAGCCACCTTCACTTACCCTAAGAGTAAAGGGTTCAGAGGGCATGGTAAAGCAAATCATATACAGGCAATATTTGCTGGAGTTTATGCACAAAGCTTAGCAAAGCAGGAGGCCAACAACATGGGTTCAAGGGCTTCCCTCCCGCACACACTTGCAAGGAGGTGGATGCTCCAAGACAGCGGCTGAACTGAAGTAGCATCTGTTGCCAAAGGTGCCATTATGTTGTAACTAGAAAAGCTGTGGTGGGTTCAGCTCTTCTGCTGTGCACGAAGGAATTTTCTTCCTGTGGTTGCTTTAAAAGCAAAACTAAAAAGTGGTAACCCACAGATGGGGGATTAAAGAAAAGTATGGCTTTAAGACAGTGGGGTCTGGGATGTTAGGAAATCTTAACTGAACTTTGAGTGCGGTCACATCCCTTGTAGGAAGTTGCATAATTTAACATGCACAAAGTCAAAGCATGTCTTCCATGTCTGGAAACTGTCTAGCTTGGAGTCCTTGAGCTAGCTACGTATTTATTGTTCTTAAACTGCTGTGCTAGGGAGGCAGAGTTGTTCTGAGCAATCTGCATTCCCAGGGGCTGATAGGGACATGGAGACCTCTGCAGTTTAGGACTTGTATATATTCTAGTCCTTCCAGAATAGATTCTATTTTCTCCAATTTGTGATTTTTTTTTTTTTTTAACTTTCTTTACCCCCTTTTCCCTTACTTAGCAGGCATCTTGAAACAGATAATGACTAAGGGCTACACATTTTCTTCCTTCAGTCTTATTGGGCACCTCCTTGAAGACATTGTCTTAGTACCAGCAATTTATTTTATTCTCTTACAGACTACTTTAGCAACTAGCATAGGGATGGACTGGTAGAAAAATCTGGTGGTTGGAGTCACAGTGTAGAAAAAAGAAAACACAGAGACAACAGAGGGGAAAATCAGCTGAGAGAACAACCAAATCTGGAATTACCTACAGCCATAAAATGCAGATTCCTTTTAGTGATGCTGAAGGTGGCTGTAGTTTTATTTGTTCAGTACTCTATGTGAGCAGGAAGGAAAAGGAAAATGTAAAGAAAAATACCCAAACAAACCCCAAAACCCCATCATCAAACCCAACCTCTCCTTTCTGCCCCTGCCCCACCAGCAATAAGCCCAGTTAAAAACCCAAGCCAGTGTGAATTCTGGTACACCTCTGCTATCTGCCACAGGTGGAGTGGGTGCCTTGGGCCAGGGCTGAGCAGCCGAGGGTGCCCACGCAGCCCTGTGCCACGCTGTCTGAGCTCCTCAGGAGCAGCAGAGCCCTGTGAGAGCGGGGGGGAGCTGCAATTAGTAACTCCCCATCAGCACGGGGAATTCGTGCCAGTGCAAGGGTACACAGAGGCAGTGGTGCTTCTCCAGACCCTGTTAGCAGAGGCACCTTTGCACCACGCCTTGCTGTGTGGTTAAGATGTGCCTGGAGGTGCTGTTTTAAGGACCTGCAGGTAGATGTAAACTGAAATCAATGACTGGAAGTCTCTGAGGCTTAGGCTGCTTAGAAAAATCTGACTGCAGGTGTACCTGCAATGTATATACATCCCCACATGCCTCTGAAACCTGTAAGTGTTCAGTGAGATATTTCACCAAGTATATATTCATTCAGTACGTGTGCTTACTTATATTTAATGAACTATGGCAGAAACATATCTCATTGTTCAGAGGCTTTTTTACTCTCCTCTCCTCCTTCCTCTCACCTGTTGAAACAAAGCTCTGTCCATTGGCATGTGCCTGCATGGACTGGACTGTGACCTTCTGTGTATGTTTAGGAATGTTGAACTTCCATAAGGGGTGGTCGGCTCTATAGGCTTCTCATCCTGAGTGGGAGGGAAGACTGTAACACAGTTCAGAAAAGGAACGTAACTGGGGGTGTGAGAGACAGAAATCAGCTCAACTTTTTCAAAGGATTCTTAAATACTAATCGCAAAAGCATAGAATGGGGTGGAAGGGACCTTAAAGATCATCTAGTTCCAACCCCCTTCTGTGGGCAGGGACACCCTCCACTAGACCAGGTTGCCCAAAGCCCCATCCAACCTGGCCTTGAACACTTCCAGGGATGGGGCATCCACAGCTTCTCTGGGCAACCTGTTCCAGTGCCTCACCACCTTCATAGAGAAGAATTTCTTCCTTGTATCTAATCTAAGCCTACCCTCCTTCAGCTTAAGGCCATTACCCCTTGTCCTATCACTACATGCCCTTCCACCCCATTCTATGCTTTTGCAATTAGTATTTAAGAATCCTTTGAAAAAGTTGAGCTGATTTCTGTCTCTCACACCCCCAGTTACATTCCTTTTCTGAACTGTGTTACAGTCTTCCCTCCCACTCAGGTTGGATGGGGCTTTGGGCACCCTGGTCTAGTGGAGGGTGTCCCTGCCTGTGGCAGGGGGGTGGGAAGTAGGTGATCTTTGAGGTCCCTTCCAACCCATCCCATTCTATGATTAGAAGGCCACAATAAGATCTCCCTGGAGCCTTCTCTTCTCCCGGCTGAATAACACCACCTCTCTCAGCCTTTCTTCAGAGAAGAGGTGCTCCACCCCACTGGCCATTTTTGTGGACCTCCTCTGGACCTGCTTCAAAAGGTCCATGTCTCTCTTGTGCTAGCAGTAGGCTGTAGATGTTATCTACGATGACAAGGTGGGAAAAAGCCAACAACCCCCCTAAAGAGTTGGCTGCACTGTTTTCTGTGGTTGCGTGCTTTTTTTAAAATAATATATAGGTTTTTTCTTTTGAAGAGTAAAATGTTCTTCCAGCCTCCTCTCCCCTACCCCCTGGAATTGCTCCTTTGGCAGACAAAATGTCAAGAAATGGTGACTTCCACCAAAAGATCAGTCTCTTGAATGTAGTATACATCAACGCAATCTTATTTTGGGACTTTCAAAATTGGAGACAGCATATTGGAGACTTTTTTTGTAGTACTCATCTTGGTAAATATTTCAGTGGCCTGGTCTGCATTACAGGAAGAAGGCTCGGAGATAAAAATTTTCTACAACCTTCTTTCCTGTTCTAGAAATAATGATTTAATTTCTCTAGAAGGAAAAATCTGTGCTGAGCTCTGCCTTTATGTTGCTTACACTTGTATTATCAAATTAAACTCAAAACAATAGCAAGCTTTTAGATTTCATGAGAACTGAAATCTATAGCTGTGTGGTTTCACTGCTCATTCAGGATTCAGTTTTAGTCAACTGGTGAAATACTTATGTCAACTTAGTCTTCAAAAAGGCAAAATTGTCTGGTACGAGCTGGCTCTCAAGGGGCCTGAATTCTAAGTTTGCGTAGAGGTATGAGAAATTTGGCTTTGTGACATCAGTTGCTTTGTGGGGTTTTTTTTGTTTGTTTGTTTTTTTTCCCCAAGATGACTCTATTCTAGCCTCCTTTCTCCCTGCATTACCTTGGTGGGTACAGTTCCTTCTGAAAAAGGGACAAGCCATCAAGAATAAAAATAGATTTTAAATTCAAAAAGCTGTTTTAAATGCCCTGCTGTATGGACTAGTATGTACACCTGTGGTGGCTTTGTTTGTGGGGTTTTTTTCTATTCATCTAATACAAACCTTCCACGAAAAGTCGAAGGCAATAAGTTTGTCTGAAACCTAGTTGTGCAACAGTATCTTGTTACCTCTTTGAAAGTCCACAAACACTTTCTTTTCACAGAAACCATGGTGACTCATGACTTGGGCAAATCCTCCTATGCAGTTGCTTGCCCTCTTTCGTGTCTTTTCACTCTTGCACTTGATTTCTTCATTAGCTGCAAGCTGAGACCTCGGGTTTTGTGCAGCACTGACTTTGTGATTGTGCGTGCGCTGCTCGGTACAAGGGGGCTCCTCACCTTCCTCGCACGGGGGGGTTTCAGCTGCTGGCACACACTGTCAGTTTGTAAACAGTGACCATTCAGAACCTGAAAGGTTACACAGGGTTTCGTTTTTGGTGTGACTAGTGTGCTGAATGTCTTATCTGAGCCCTTTGTCTTACTCAGCTGATGTTTTGAGGCAGTATGTGTGATTATTTTCAGCCTAGCATTCATTCTCTGAACTTCACCAAACCAAAACTCCCTGTTCGGTTGCTTCTGTCGGTGTGACAGTTTAACGACTAAAGAAAAGCAAAACGGATAAAGAGCAGAAGTCAAGGCTCACTCAGTAAATTAGTTGGAGATGCCTTTTGGGGTGTCAGGTGAAAGCTGTGAAACTGCCTTTTGTTGTACCGGTAGCCTCAGCCTCACTTTTCTCATCCTGCAATCTGAGCGCACCCCAGCTGGCAGTCAGCGGAGGGGAGTGGAGCTGCAGAACCGAAACATTTTAACTGGGAAACCCCTCAATCTGTATTTTTCCTTTCCAGCAAGCTGTCACTTATGTCAAAGGGGGGGAAAAAAAAAACCAACCAACACCCAAACCAAACCACCAAACTAAATGCAGATTGTTTCTTTTTCATTTTTCCCACGTTCACATCATCTTAAGCAATTGTAAAAGACCTTAAATAAAAAGACATAGCCAAGATACGGGAGTTTTAGCACTTGCTAGTATAAGATAGAAAACTTGATCTCTTGCTTACTTACCTGTGTGGAATCTCTCAGTATGCTGTCTGAATGTGCTGAAATTCAAACATGCTGCTGCGAGGAGGCTCTGAGCATGAGGAAGTGCTGAAGCAGGGCAGGATGTGGAGCAATGACTCACATATCGAGGGCTGTGTTTCTTGACTAGCTGAGGAATAAAAGGAATTATTGCTATAGCATGCTCAGCTGACGTAAGGACTTGCTAGCTACCACTTTACCAATAGCAAAAGCTCCGGAACATTCAGTGTTTCACCTTTCACCTTTTCCCAAACTTTAGCTGCTTATGATAATGCAACTTTCTGGTATTGCAGTCTTTTCTAAGAGGACTACCTCCCTTTTGTCTGATAAAACATATGTCCCTGTCAAGAAGCACTTCTTTGCATGAATGTACTCCTTGAAGGTGTTCAAGAATAAGGATTTTGGTAATGCTTCTGAAACAACTCTTGCCTCTTAGCTCAAGCCATTACTTGAGACTTTGCTTGGTTCTGTCCATTAGGAAAAGAAGATGATTTAAAAAAAAAAAGACATGTCTCTTCTTACAATTAGTGTTAACTAGCATTCATGTATTTAGTGTCCTCTACACCTGAACACAGAGGCTACCACTTGTAGTTTCTCAGCACACCTTTCTAAATTCTACATTGTCAGAAAACTTCTGTCTCTCTCCTTTGCTCTGCAGTCAAGCACTGTTGCTCCGCTGGTGCTCTGCTTTTAATGCACGGGTTCCAAGCAATGTTTAGCCCTTATGTTTTCAGCCAGCCATGGTAGAAGCCTTTCTCGTTCTTCTTGAGAGAGTCCTTGCTTGCATCTTCCTCAGCTGTTGACTTGGATGTGGGTGCCTAGCATGCACTGATATGTTATTTCATAAAGGAATTAAGTGTTCTTTTTATGGGCATTTGCTAGCATGGCCATTGCTTCACTGAGGTTTTGTTGTACATAGTTGCACAATTGCACAATTCACCACTTACACATCAGAAACAGAAAAATATATTAGGTGGGTTCTGGTCAACTAACATCTTTAAGCTACCAGTTTCTGGGTAGTCTCTCTTGCATTGAATTGAATCCTTCTGACATCTCCCTTTGTTTATTTTAAAAAGTGTGTGTGTAGATACCTATAATGCACTGTTATTATAGATTTTTTCATTTTATAAGCATGCTATAAAAGGCATACTAATTGATTTAGAATAATTAGTATTCCAAAGACTGTTCTCATTTGTCTCAACTCCTCCTCTACTTGGGTTAAGCAGAGAGTTAGCTACTTAATCATGCTGGATGAATTTAAATGTTGGTGTGTAATGCTCATATACAAAAAAATTTGCTTAAACTTTAGAGTAAGTCTGAATTTTTTAGTATTAAGCCAGATGTTAAATAATTGAAGAAATTCTAGGAAATCGTGTTTCATTATGCTAGAAAACAAACAAAGCCTCCATACAATACTTAATGGTTTGAGAAGTAACACTTAATAAATTAGTCAGCTTCGTGGTAGTATTTCAGCAATACACGGTTTCTCACTCAAATGATTCTGTAATGGAGTTGCTCATTCTCTCCTGTGACAATGATGATCCTGAGTATTTCCTGAGGCACTTCACTTTTGGAAAGCTTTGAATGCCTGATGCAACTCACACTAGATGAGTGGTAAGACAGCACCGAGGAAAATACTTCATACAAGTTATTCTCTGTCTGGCACAGAAGTGGAAGACTTCTGAGACTAAAATTCCTGATGAAGTACAAACATCTATGGTTGCACTGATGTCATGAGAAAGATGTATTTTTTTTTTCCCCATGATCTTCTGAAAGCTCATTTCTTGATAGGATACTACTCTGAGAGCTCCTCTTACATCAAAGCAGAAGTATTGTCCAAGTTAACACTACTGTTGGAATCTGACTCTCAGATTCTCCAACTCAAAGTAAAAAAAAAAAAAAAAAAAAAAAATCACTCCATAACCAAGTTGAAGATTTTGAAGATGTAACCATAATGCTTCATATGCTAATTTCTTCTTTATGTGCTTGGAACAGGTCTCTCAAATATTATGGAGCCCAACCTAAATTTAAACCATCAGCTGAAGTAATTTTTCAGTGTGTCCAGTGATTTGAACAGCCTTTTTCAGTACATGCAATTTAAAGTGTTATGTCACTAAATATTCTGCGTTGTTCTTGGGTTTGGTCTTTGAAGTGCACTGGCATGGTGATTAAGAACCGTCTAGCAAAAAAAAAAAATCATGAGAACAGAAAGGCTGCAATACCCTAGCTTTGTGCCTAGGTCCCTTCCATCCTTTTCTCATCTTATTGCTATCCTCCCATCTTACAGGAGGAGGTAGTGGATTTGGATTACTAATGCATTCTTCCAAAACCACTTGGTGTACGAAAATACAGGAGTCAGACATGTGTCTTCTAATGGTTTGAAGTGAAGGTTGTGCAGCTGGAGGGCATGGCCATATGGCTATTACTCAATTTGATTTTCAGTGATAAAGACAAAGAAATCGTGATGATCTGTGGTGACTACTCACCAGGACAAACCACACCAATATGTACAGGGTGTAGGGTGTTTGTGGTGTTGTTTTTGGTTTGGGGTTGTTTTTTTGTTTTCTGAGCTCACTAATTTCTCACATGACAGAAATAAGGTACTGTGACTGCTTGGTGTTCCACTGAGCTACGCTGAGTGTAGTTAAATATGAAATAAACCAGGGACCTGGCAGCAATGCAGTACTGGCTTATAATTGTTTATCCTGACATTTTTTTCCTTTCTACCTTTCCTGTTTTTTCAACATAGTCCTGTTAAATTTAGCGTGGGTTGAGTCACCTGAAGGAGATTGCTGTTGTTATGACTATACAATTTGTTCGTGTTCTCTCAAAATCCAGCCATAACTTTCCCAGAATCACAGAGTGGTTGAGGTTGGAAGGGACTTCTGGAGGTTATCTGGTCCAACCCCCTTACTCCAGCAGGGCCACCTGCTTGATGTTCAGACAGAGCCTTCTGTGTTTGTGCCCACTGCCTCTGGTCTGGTCACTGGGCATCACTGAAAAGAGCCTGGCTCTGTTCTCTGCACCCTCCTTTGAGGTATTTATATACATTGAGATCCCACCTGAGCCTTCTCTTCTCCAGGCTGAACAGTCCCAGCTCTCTCAGCCTTTCCTCACAGAAGAGATATTCTAGTCCCTTCATCATTTTTGTGGCCCTTTATTGCACCCTCTCCAGTAGATTTATATTCCTCTTGTACTGGGGAGCCCAGAACTGGACACAGTACTCCAGGTGTGGTCTCACTAGTGCTGAGGAGAGGGAAGCATCACCTGCTGGCAATACTTTGCCTAATGCAGCCCAGGATACCATTAGCCCTTTTCCACAAGGGCACATTGCTGGCTCATGTTCATCTTGTTGCCCAACAGGACCCCCAAGGCCTTTTCTGCAAAGCTGCTTTCAAGCTGGGTGACCCCCAGCATGTACTGGTGTATGGGGCTATTCCTCTATGGGTGCAAGACTTCGTGCTTCACCTTGTTGAACTGCACAAGGCTCCTGTCAGCCCATTTTTCCATCCTATTGAGATCCCTCTGGATGGCAGCACGACCCTCTGGTGTATCAGCCATTCCTCCCAGTTTTGTGTCATGAGCAAACTTGCTGAAGGTGCACTCTGTCCCATCATCCAGATCATTATTGAAGGTCTTGAACAGGACTGGACCCAGTATCGACCACTGGCATACGCTGCTGGTTACTGGCTTCAGACTAGACTTTGTTCTACTGATCACCACCCTCTGGGTCAGGCAGTTCAGCCAATTTTCAATCCATCTCACTGTCTGCTCACCCAGCCCATGCTTCATCAGTGTCTCTGTGAGGATCTTATGGGAGACAGTGCCCACTGCTCTCCCCTCATCTACCAAGCCAGTCATTTCATCATGGAAGTTTATCAAGTTGGTTAAGCATGACTTTCCTCTTGGTGAATCCATGCTGACTATTCCTGATGACTTTCTTGTCCTTCATGTGCCTGGAAATAGTTTCCAGGATTAGCTGCTCCATCACTTTCCCAGGGATCAAGGTGAGGCTGACCAGCCTAGAGTTCCCTTGGGTCCTCCTTCCTGCCCTTCTTGAAGATAGGAGTAACATTTGTTTTCTTTTAGTCCTCTGGCACTTCTCCCAGTTGCCGTGGTCGTTCAAAGATTATACCGAGTGGCCTCGCAATGACATCTATCAACTCCCTCAGCACTCATGGGTGCATCCCATCAGGGCCCATGGATTTATGTATGTCCAGTTTGCTTAAGTAGTCCCTGACCTGATCCTCTTCCACCAAAGGTACATCTCCCTTGCTCTGGACTTTCCCTCTGGGACCTGGGATTCTTGAAGGTTGGTCTTACTAGTAAAGACTGAGACAAAGAAGGCATTCAGAACCTTAGCCTTTTCCATGTCCTGTGTAACCAGGTTCCCTGTCTCCTTCAGCAGTGGGTCCATATTTTCCCTAGCTTTGCTTTTGTCTCCTGTGTGTATGTATAGAAGCCTTTCTTGTTGTCTTTGACATCCCTCACTGGATCCAATTCCATGTAGCCTTTGGCTTTCTTAACCATGTTTCTGCATGGTCGAACAGCGTCTCTTTATTCCTTACAGGTTACCTACCCTTGCTTCTACCCTCTGTATGCTTTCTTTTTGTGTTTGAGTTTTGCCAGGAGCTTCTTGTTCACGTATGCAGGCTTTTTTTTCCTGACTTCCTACTTGTTGGGATGGACCAAACATGGGACACAAACATTGAGACAAGCTACCGAGCTGACATCAAATCCTTGAGCTGATTCAGGCACTAAAGCCCATTGCCCAATGCCTTGTTGGTTTTCAGTCTTTGAGGCTGCTCACTTTAGTGTTTGGAGATGTTCAGATGATCATTAGCTTTTTCATGTTGCTTTTAGGTTGTATAAACGTGCTTCTTTGTTTTTTCTTTTTTCTCTTCTCTTTCTTTTCTTCCCTCTCCATTTGCTGTATCCTGCATATTTGCTGAAAGGCTTCCAACAAAAGCAAAATACAGTCTCCTTTTCCACGTAATACAGCAATCTACTTCAGAAATTTTCCTAGCTTTGTTACAAAACACAGTTGCCTACACGTCTGCTAATTCAAACACTGTGACATGAACGCTTTCCAAAGACAGCACCAGACTTTCACCCCATACAGGTGAACGGATGGAAGAAGGGAGGGTTTATATAGTTTAATCTTCAGTATCTCTGGAATATGAACTTGGGTTCAGTTAAGTACTGCTATGGACCTGACAAGGGACCTGTGTAATTTCCTTCAGTGCTACATTAGCATGTTGTAACCTTGCAATATTTCTCTTTTAGTTGTATTTTTCCCTCCTCTTGTGTTCATAGTCAGAATGGCTTCTGATTCTGCTGGCAGAGGACTCCAAAAAAAGTGAGTCACACATGTTTTGATTGTTATGCATCACTAATCATTAATGCTCATGATGTTACCTGGCGTTATCGATTAAATTTCAACTTTTTTCTTCCCCCTGCTCTCCTTTTGTTATCAGATGAACCAAATAATAAAAATGGTTTTAGTCGGACTCACTTGAGAAGGAAAGTGCAAACTCCACCTCATTTGTCATTCTGAGCAGAAGAAAGCAAGGGGGTTTTTGTGGACAAGGTAGTAGCTGTAGCTTGCCATGCTTGTCCTCTCTATCGGCTTCATTTTGCTAAACCTTGCTCCTTCTTCAGTCCGGGTGGAAACAAAAAGACTATTTACATCAGGCTGGTGAGCACTTGGGATCTGTGTACTTTAATTGCCTTCCTGAGTTTGGCTGTAGACTGAGACTTTCCAGCCTGTGAGAAGCATTCCCGGTTGTGACTGGTTCTACTTGTTTCTGCTCATTTGAGGTAACATGGAGATATGAAGAAATAATGGGTGCTCATGCTGACTTTTGAACCATTTGAGCAACTACTGAGGTCCTTGCATGGTGCTATTAGAGTGGTAAAAATTGAAAAAGCATGTTCATTTGCAAACGAAGAGGCAACAGTCAGCAGTGTTGCTGTCCAAGATGAGAAATGTTCTTTTAAGTTCTGGCAATAGGAGATACTTGGCAAGAAATATGCATACAGGGCTGAGGCCTAATGACCTGAATGTGCAGGCAGAAATGGGAATGGAATTTCAGCTTGACTGTGAGAAAGGAATGAGAGTGAAGCTGATCTTTTGCTACTTTTGTCAGTCTGATCCCTTGAGCAACAAAGCTTCCAGGCTGATCGATTAGCTGCCTGTTCCTCTCTGAAGTCACTTTTCCCCTTTTTTCAGAACATGCTGAAGTGGGCGGCTGCCCGAGTGCTCAGGATCTCAGACACTCAGTAGGGAGGATTCATGCTTTCTCTGCAAATGTATTCATGATTGTATTTGCCAGGAGGCTTCTGGGCTTTCCTAGGGAATAGCAGGAAGCACTGGGAGGCATTGAAAGCATAAGTTGCTCCATGCATCTCCTGCTTTCCTCTCAGCATAAGTGAGACATGGAACAGAATATTTCAGTTGGTAGAGACCTACAATGACCATCTAGTCCAACTGCCTGGCCACTTCAGGGTTGACCAAAAGTCAAAGCATGTTCTTAAGGGCATTGTCCAAGTGCTTCTTAAACACTGACAGGTTTGGGGCATTGACCACCTCTCTGAGGAAGCCTGTCCAGGGTTTGACCACCCTCTCAGTAAAGAAATGTTTCCTAATGTCCAGTCTGAAACTCCCCTAGATTCATAGAATATCTCAAGTTGGAAGGGACCCATAAGGATCAAGTCCAACTCCCTGCTCCTCACAAGACTACCTAGAACTAAACCATATGACTAAGAGTGTTGCCCAGACGGTCCTTGAACTCTGACGGGCTTGGTGCTGTGACCACTTCCCCGGGGAGCCTGCTCTCTGACTCAGCTTTGAACCAGCCTCACGTGTCCTGGTCATTGGATCCCAGGGAGAAGAGCTCAGCCCCACCCTCTCCGCTTGACTCACCCCCCCACCCCCCCCCATGTATATTGACCTTCCCAGCTTTCCTGGTGCTGCCTTCCCCCCCATCTCTGAAGTCCTCTAGGCAATTCAGGGAAAAAGTATTTTGTTGCATTTCATCTCTCTGCACTGGACTCTGGTACATCTCAAAGGGTGTGAGTCTCTGATGTCTATCTCTTTCTCAGCCACTCCCTTTTCTTTTCTTTTTCCCTCCTATTAGAGCCACTGTTATACAGTCCTACCTGTGCTGGCTGAAAAAGGGCTCACAAGTGTAAACGGGGTGGAAAGCTCAACTGGTGTTGGGGGGTCTCGTCTTGTGCATGGGGCTGGCTCAGTAATGGTAGGGACAGGGGGGCTCTGCTCTGTTTAGAAATGTACGGGGAGCACACCCACCTTCTGACATGCATTTCACATTCTAACCAGCTTGTTTGTAACGATAATAAAATATTTGGGGCTTTAACTGGATTTCTCTCTGGCACTGCTAACTATAAGCTAAGCACTGAATGTCCACCTGTGCTCTCCATCAGGGAAGAGAGGTACATACTTTGGAGGTTCAGCATAGTCGTGGTAATGCTGTCTGCAATCCTTCAGAGATACAACTGGTCAGACTATGGCCAATTATAGGGCTGCTTCTTTCATTTATGCGTGACAGGGAAACCATGAAATCCAATAGCAAAAACTTCCCTAAAACTTGGTTTATGCGACACTAAGTATGCTGTGTGGTACCTTGTGCAAGTTTTGCCAAACTTAATGCATACATTTCTAAACACAAACAATAAGATGGTTGCACCCAAGAACGCAACCCTCCATGAGTGACACTCTTTCCCTAGACCTTATTTTTGAGTCTATAAAGTGCATGAGTTCGGTTTGCCCACTCTTTACCATGGAAGAGGAGCTGCCTGGGGCATTCCTATTGTTCAGGTTTTAGGCTGCTTTCCAGGAAGACTGTCAGCTCTGCTTTCTCCTGAACCTGTTTTCTGCCTTGCCCAATGATCTAAGTCTGCGTGCCAACCTTAAGACCTGTCTGCCATCTGTCTTATGCAGTTGCAGACACCCACAGTGGCTCCAGCGTCCCTGAGCCCTGCTTCCCTTGTGCAAGGCAGGGCTAAATGAATCACAAAGCTTTTCTTAAGGCATGCAATTTTTTTTTTCCTTTGATCTCTGTGACATCTTGGTTCACACCTTCTCTAAAGGAGAGATGCCTTCCAGGGTCGACTGAACCGTTAGTGTGTGTTGAGACAAAATGTCCTGGTTTACCTCCTCACCCAGTGCAGCTCCTGCTCTTGCAGCAGCTGTGGCCGTGGTGGCAGTGCTCCCCTCCTCTGCAGGGTGCTCCAGTCCCTGGGGCAAAGGAACTCCCATTTCCCATCTTGATTAAATATGAGCTTTGTAGAATATAGTACTGCAGCTCCAGCCATTCTTGCTGGGTTTTTTTGCACAGGGCTTTTTGTTTCTGGAAGGTTATACTCTGTTATACTAGTAGCAATGAAAGTGCTTATTTTGCAGATGCTATCTGCTGTCCTTTACCACTGGCCTATCAGAAATTGGTCTAACAGTAGGAAAATTGTTTAGTTTGGCAACAGCTGTGAGTGTCTGAAGGCCATTATAGCCTAATGCCCTCTCTGTGGCTGTGACCCATATAGACAGCAGGGTGAGCAGAAAGTTTGTGACCGAGAAAGCACATAGCAGTAACTCTCCAGATCTCTCCCTGTCCTTCACCTAGAAATAAAGTATTGATCTTTAGATAAGTTTCATGAGAGGAAGCACAATTTTTCCTAGTGTGAAAGTTCAGGCGGGTTCTAAGTGCCTTTGTAATTAAGTTGCTGGTGTTCTGCCAACCTGCGGGGTGCAGCACCTTGAGAGGGCAAAACAAGTATGTGCTGTCTGGGCAGTAAAGAGTGACACTGGCTTTGACATGTTGGGGTAGGAGGGAGATAGGATACTGATCTTTCCTCTCTGAAAAGTAAATAGTCTGAATGAAAGCAGTGACGGTGGGATTGTGTTTGCATTCAGTCTGGGGCAGTCCTGCCTCTCGGGGAAGGACAGGTGTTCGTTGTGGAAGCCACGTGTTTTCTCACTCATCTCCTTGCAAAATCTGACCTGCACTTGGCGTGCTGCTCCATCGCATTTTATCTCGGTTCAAATATGCTTCGGTATGCTGCTCCAGTGAGCTCACCTCTGTGCAATTACACTGACTGCTTGCATGGAGTTTCCAGCTGGCAGAGATATGTTATAAAATTATTTACGTACAGGCTGAGTGCTCTATCCCATCCCAACATCTAGGTATGCTTTGTAAAACATGTAGTGAGTGATGTGCAAGAACGCTGGGCTGTAAAGCCAGACCTTCACAGGAAAGGGGTTAGGGTACATTTCCAGTTTCAAAGCAAACTTCTTAATTGGTTTCTGCCTAGGTGAATAAGGTCAGTGGTTTCCTCCTAGCTGTCCAGAGCAGCATTGCCTAGAGACTAAAACAAAACAAAGCTCCTTTCCTCCACTGCCTTCCAACCCTGCCCCAAAGGCTTCTGAAGAGTATGCAGGCGTGGGCACACATCTGTGCCTGGGATCCCAGACCCCTGCGGGGTGCTCAAGCCTGAGCACCTGTGACCTGGGGACATTAAAACCAGTTTTGATGCAAAAAGTGGTTCTTACCAGCAGAGGTATTTGACATGTAGAATATCTACTACTGTTTCTCAAGACCTGAAGGCCTACTGATGCAGTAAATGCAGCAACAGAAATGGGTGGATTTCTTTTGCCAAGTTTTGTGTTTCTGAGGAACTGTTTGTTTGACTTGGTTTGTTTGTTTAGAAATGTTTTTCCATCCACATACGTTGTGACGCAGTAAGAATTGCTCAAAAGTGAAGCTAAGACACATTGCATGAAGCCTGTCAGCAGCAGCCACATTGCCAAAAACGCTAATGAAAGGCACTGGCTTACTGTGTGCGTGCCTGGTGGGTTTTGTGGTTGATCATTCCAGCCAGCCAGAGCATATGCTTGTTAATAGGAGCTCTTCTTAAGGGCTGCTTTTTTAAAAAAAGAAAAAAAAACAAACCCAAAAATTTCCCATACAGGACTTCATCTATAGAGGACTGGTGAAGTGTCACTGGGCTGGAGTAGATTAAGACACTTGTCTTTTTTTTTCCCCTCCTCTTTTCTTTCTTCTTCCTACTCTTGGCTGGATAAAACTGTTCTATGAGAAATACCTTGAAAGGCAGCTGTCTGCCTCATGGTATGCATGAAAAATTAAACTTTAAATAAATAAAATAATCTGAGGTTAAACAAAACAGATGTGTAGATTTGGGGGGTTTTATTATTAAATTCTTTTTCTTTTTCTTGCTTGAAGTCACTTACTCCTCAGAGCTGAGCTGTGCCCTGCCGTGCCAGGACTCCTGATGGTGGCTCACCTTGGCCGGGGATCCCTGGAGACTCGCCTGTCTCCGCAGCCGCTTTCTCTGCCTTTCCAGTCCTTCAGTTTTTGGGCATGCTTCTCGCGTGAGCTGGTGCCAGGAGACCTTCCCTGGGTGCTGGCTGCCTGCCTTGCCCTGCATAGAAACAGTCAAATTTCCCTAGAAAGGACAGTCGTTATCTCGCCAGCCCTGTTGCCTGGTTCAGGAATTTTTTCTCCTGATTCTGATAAGAGAATTCAATAATGTATCTCAAATAAAAGAACAACCCTCTGTGCCGCAGATAGTGCCAGGTAGATATGGAAATATGTGCATACATATGGAAAAAACAAAGGGGT
The DNA here is from genome assembly GCF_028858705.1 of Grus americana. NCBI lineage: Eukaryota > Metazoa > Chordata > Aves > Gruiformes > Gruidae > Grus > Grus americana. The sequence goes on from NC_072852.1 coordinate 122,679,961, forward strand.
TTAAAAGACCAGGTTCACGATAGGACTTCTGGTACTTTGCTGACACAGAGTTTAATGTCACTGGTGGTTTATCAAACTGAGCTGAGCTGGCTAATAAGATTTCCAATGAGGTGGTAAAGATACTTTGTGTTTGTCTTGTGTTAAAAAGCAGCTACAGTGCTTTGGCAGTAGTTCAGATATTTTACACCTTTATCCCTTGACCTCTTTTCAGTTGCTGTGACTGCAGTAGTGATGTATTTTAGAAGTTAGGTAAAATAATAATGGTAAGTCTGACTGATAAAGAGGTGAATCAAGAGGAACAGAATTACCTTGAATCTACAAACTCAGCCTCGTAAGAGGGATGACACGTGACAGCACGGATCTCCTGGCGGAAGAAATTAAGAAGGAAATGTTAGCACTTGTCCTCTGTCCACGTTATGGCTGCATTAGTGTTGCTTCTTACTGATGCATTCTTAAAAGTTTCCTGGTTTCAACTAAAAGATGTTTTGTCATCTTTTTCCTCTTTCCAATTTTTTTAATGTAATGGCAGACTTTTTTTGTGCAACATAAAAGAAATGGTAGCCTGGCAGTCTATATGTAATCCTGTTCAAAAATAGCAAATATCTTCTGTTGACTTATGGCATCTACTGGGGTGAATGCTGCAAAGAAGTAGACTTTCCAGCCCAGCAAATGAAAGGAGAAGATCTCTGCATGCTGGAGATGTGAGTTCAAGCACCAAGCCAGCTACAGCCTTGTGTGGCCCCGAGCATGTGACTTCCGTGTCTAAGTTTTCCAATTATAAAATGTCCCCAAGCAGAACTTCTTGAAATCACAGGAAAATAAATTAATGTTCTATTACTAAACTGTTGGGACCTATTTTGGGCAAGTTGGAAGGTCAGCTTAAGTCTCTGTTGATATAATAGCATCTAACTCTACACAGCAATTTTCTATGCCAGACTAAAACGGGAGACAGGCTCTTTCCTAACAAAGTACTTGAGTTTGTGATTAATGGTAAGGTCCCGAGTAGTTCCCAAGGACTTGTGTTTTGCAGCATGGGGCATTGATTTGGATATGCTGTTTACGCTTATTAGTGGTGCTGATAATGCATGAAGCGTTGGAAGCATTTTTCTTGTGTTGGAAGGTAATAGTACAAATTGACGTGTTGTCACATACGTGTGTCTTGAGAGATGAACGAGACAGAGGCTCCTGGACTGTGGCCTGTAATTCCCTGGGCTGCCAGATGTACAAGAGATCACCTCAAGGAACAAGTGGGTTGCCTATTATAATTCTCAGACAGGGACCAGTTTATAATGATTTCATCCTGTCTCATGCAATGAATGTGGTGAAGGTCCTAATGCCACCTCACACGTTGAGAGGAAGAGTCCCAAGAGCCTAATTCACTTCTGTGGTGTGTGCACAGGTCCTCTCCCTCTGAACTTGGGCTGTATTCAATTATTCTTTAGAGCAGTTTCTCTTGCCTTGGAAAATAGAGAGGTTAGAGAGATTACACTCATGGGGTAATGTAAACTTTTGTGCATCTTGCTACAAATGTGAAAAGGATTTGCTTTGCAATTTAGAAAAGCAACTAATAAAGTTTCTTAGACGTAGCACAAGGAGCTATTGAGAAAAGCGTATGGAGTCAGGGTTGTTGAAGTGGAAAAAGGGAATGCATTTTTGAGCAAAAAAGATGTTTCAGCTCTCATGGGTGAAAAAATTTAAATACTGAATTTGACTAAAGGACAGATGGATTCAGACCACTAAGTAGCAACACATGTTCTCTCTCGGGGCTTTCCATCTGTGGTTTACCAGCCATGCCACAATGAAAGCCTTTCGCTTTTCTGTGAAAGTGAGTCCATTTCTTAGAGTCTTCCCACAACGCTACATCAAGCGGTGCTTTCCTGTACATGTGTTTAAGTTGCTTGGGACGTGCAGTTCAAGCGAGCCGTTGTCTTTCATGCAGGGAAACAGGGATGCTGGTGCCCACGTGCAACACTGACCTGTGTCAGTGCAATAAGCCAGTTTCAGTTCTGGAAGTGGGAGGGTGTGTTGTACCTTTGCTCTGCTAAGGGTTGTTAAGTTGGGTGAGAAAAAGATCTACCAGCCAAGGCTTAGTGCTGCTTTCTGGCTGCTGTGTGACTTTCATTGACTTGGTTCAAGGTATTTTGTTGTGCAAGCCAAAACAGAGCAAAGCTTGTCAAGTCTCTGTGTTGCGTCGGTCTCTCCTTATCCGAGGGCTTTGGAGAGGAGCGCTCATATGCCCCGAGGGATGTGGCTGAAAGTAAAACTTCCACTTTGGTCGGGGCCAATGATTTGGAGTGACTTGTCTTTGTGTGCTGATAGATTTAGTCAAACATCCAGAAGATTGAATAGATTTTTATTTAAACTATAAACATGGTATGTGATGACAAAAACTCTGTTATTACAAAATTCCCAAGTCCTTTGAATGCTAAAAACAACTGCCATCTAGGATTTACTCGCCTCCAAAAATAGCAGGAAACCTAAACCAATTGAAAGTATGGATTTTGCAAGAGCAGGCTGTTACATTTAGATGTATTCAGTACACACTGTGAAGTAGCCCAGAAGTAAGAAAATCCAACCAGTCTAAATTAGCTTAACAACACATTGCGAAGCGACAGCTAGGTCACTTCTTACATCTCTAAACTGTTACAGCTTCGTGCAGTTGCAGAACATAAATGTGGAAAACTGTTTTTACAAAAGGCTTCTGTCAGTTACAGCAGTGCCAAAAAGGCTGCGCAAAACAATTTCATGTGATAGCGAGGAAACGTCTGCAGGACTTCTTACTGAACCACTAGGAAATGGTTACCCTTCACATCTGCACAGATGTTCACAGTTTTAAGGTGTCTGCAAGCTTGCATGCTTTCTTCAAGCAAATTCCCTTTAGGGTTCACTGAGGACTAGATATGGACTCAGAAAATATCTAACACCTGCATTAATGGGTGTGAGAGAAGACAGACAAGGAAAGGCTGACGTTTAAAGTAACTTATGGTACCTCTGTAATCTTATCGGACAAATACTGTGAGCTAAATGCCCGACCTGATAGGGTATGTTACAGTTGTAGATTGGAAGGAAACAGAGGACAAAAGTGGAATTAATAAATAAACCAGTATTTCACAGACATCATTCAAGATTAGCAAATATGCAATACATTTTTTTTGACATTAATAGATAAAACATCTTTACAAAAAACACAATTGTACACAGTTACTTACAATTTAAACAGGAGACAGAAGCTTAATTATGTAGTTGCAGCTTAGCTTTTTTTTTTTTTTTTTTTTTTTAAAAACCCCGTTCCCTATCCTATCACCCATTCAAATTGGTGAGTAAGCCTAGATTGCAGCAACTGAGATCTTAACTGCTCCTTCTCTTAAATGCCATGGAGGCTGAGCCTGTGCAGCCCTCCCACCAGATACCGGTGCAGCAGTGGTGCACAGCTACCCCACTCGGAGCCTCCTTGCTCTGAGGGGTATTCCTTTGACAAAAGCCACCTGTGCTACTGCCAAATGGTTCTGGATTCCGTGTGATGGCAGAACAGGACAATAAAATTTATTTTCGCTTGGCTGGCATTTGAAAGCTGATCTTCACATGAAAAATCAATGTCCTATCTCACAGTTGACACTGGAGTGCCTCCCCTGTACAGAGGTAGGACAAACAAGGCTGAGAGTTAATCACAAAAATGGTAGAATCTTAGTCTAGCAACTGGTGCAGGAGAAGGTATGTGATTCCAGGGCTCAATTTAAAATCATCATCTCCACCCCCTGTGACAGGATGGGGAAAACTGCCCCACCTAGGCAAGAGAGCTAGCATAGATTCCTCCTCCTTTCAAAACCTCAAAACCTTTCAAAACCATCAGCAAAGTTTACTGCTTCGCAATTTTCAACCAGTTGTTCTGGGCTGACTCGGGGCTGAAGCAGCAAGGCACTGGCATAAGGAAACTGCAGTTCTCGGCTTTCTGGACATTCATGGACTCTGCAAGAATCTGCACTCTCTTTTGCTTGTTTGTTTTTGATGGAAGGATGAGACAGAAGGAGAGGTTCAGTTTAAAAATTTCAGTTTAAAATCCTCTCTGGAAGCCAAAGGGGAGTGCATAAATAAAGACCAGTTGAATCAAGCAGAGCTTGACCACAGTTTTTGTTCCATCCTGAAAAGGGTAAGTCTAGGTAACCCGACATTAACATAGCAGAGAGCACTATTTGTAATCGGTCGGATTTCCACAGCCTGTTCTTTCACACAGTATGCACCGGCTTCTGTCAAAAGTGGAAGTCCCCTTTTTCAGTGGAATATTTGGTAAAAAACAAAATGTTGATATTGAATGCATTTAAACAATGCATGTTCCCTTATATTAGCACATTCAGGGCTTAACCCTGTCATAGCAACTCCTGTTTTTGGAGGACAGGGTCAAAATGTTCTACCTCGTTCTGTACAGAATAACATGCAGCTGGTGAAACAAGACAATGAAGGGATGTACTGTAGAGAGATAAAAGTGGAAAAGGTCACAAATCTCACTTTGCAGAGAGTCCTTCAGTTTTTTTGGGTTTTTTGGTTTTTAGCTGCTATTCTTCACATTCAGTAGTCATCGCCAGGGTAAGGAGAAGCAGCAAGAACTTCCCATGCTCCTGAAACGCGGTGGCTTCTGCTACTAACAAAGTCCTCGACGGTGATGACAAGAGACTGGGCACTCACCAGCTTTCAGCTCCCTGGCACAGAGTATCCAAGTCCCAGGCTTACTGCTTTCCCCTGTGCAGGAGCTCAAAACACTGACAGACTATCAAAGAGGACTGTCCAAAGTGGTTAGCTGGTGTGGCGACACAACTCTTATGTGGACACAGACAGTGGCTGGAACAGAAATCCAGCAGATTTTGCTGTCTCTTGTGTTGGAGAAGCTTTTTTTGCCATCTCTCTTGATACACTCTGCAGAAATCTGTCACTTGTATTACAAGCAATGCTGCCATCAAGATAGGGGGTGATGCTTCTCTTGACACATCTCCAGCTGCCCAAATTGTTGGCAGACTTGCCATTTAGACAGGTGCTGTAAAAACAAAGCAACATCTTTTTAGAAAAAAAAATAAAAATAAAATTCTCCAGAAATAACCATGTCCTGGAGTTGTTTTTCCTACATAACCAGTGGAACAAGCTGCAAAGCTATGGAAAAGCTGTATTCATGCTGCTGAGAGAGAATCAGCTGGGGTGAAGAAGCTCTGCCTCGATACCCGAGACACTGGGGGCCCTCTGCCCTTGTGCCACAGACTGAAAGTGCCTCCCCTTCTGCAAATGCAAAAGGTGCTCTCCTGCTAACACACCCCTCTCTTGCGAAGGGATGTGTCACCTTTGGTTTGTTTTAAGCTACTTCAGAGAACGAGATGCACAAAACTGATCATCTACGGGCAGCGAAGGGATCCCTCCAGTGAGCAATTCCAAATTGCTCCAGCTCTGAATTTCTCCTCAGTGGCTCATCCTGCCCCACTGACTGAAATGGGGGTCTGGAGAGACTAACCCCACTGGGATGAAGTTACTCTTCTTCGCAACCTGCCTTCCCCATAGTTTCCAAAACTTTTTTCTTTGTAACAGCAAAGCTAGCGTCAGTAGGCTCTTTTTTGGTTTTGCAGTGTTCAGGATTCCCACCCCTCCTCGAAACAATCTGACCTTCTTTATAAAAAGTGAAACCCATAGAAACAGAAACACATTTGTATCAGTATTGAAAAGCAAAATGCCGTGGCAAGAGTGTCCCTGGGGGTGCGACCTCCACAGCGCCTTACTCCCCATCTACCACGCACAACTTGCTTGAAAATCTCCAATGATGATTGAATTAAGCTAGAATTCCTCCAAGACGCCTTCTTTTTGCCCCAAGGTAGTACCAGCTATTTCTAAATAATTCCTGACAGATGCTGGTATTCTCTTTTGTTAAGAAAAAAAACCAGCAGCAACAAACCTGGACTGACAGACTTGACAGCCTGCACAAACTTTCTGTCTTGGTCCTCAACTAACATTACTCTTAAAAAGGCCTTTTTTCTTTTCTAACGTGTATCTTGAATCTCCATTGTTTAAGCCTGTTGTGCCTCAAGCGTTGTGTCTGCTGGGTTAGGACAATAAATAACTTGTCCCATCCTCTTTAAAAAATTCCCTGAAGAGGGTTGTTAATGTGTCCTTAATCAGCCTCGCTATCTCCAGCCTAAACAAACACAACCAATCCTTCATCAGAGATCACATTCCCTAGATAGTTCTACTTTCTCTGGTATTGGTCCAAGTTGCCATCAAACCGGGTCACCCAAAAGACACCGCCTTCCATGCCTTACGTGGCTCTGTTGGCAGAAAATCAGCCCTCAGAGGTGGGATAGCTTCTGATAGCACCAAAGCTGCTGTCCCACCTCCTCTGCCACAAAAGGTGCGGAGACATGCCAAGGAGAAGATGGGCTCTGGAAGGCCAATGTGTCTGGTTTGTTTTTAGTGAACAAATCATGCCACCGCAACCTTCTATGTAAGACAAATATTTACTCCTATTTATGTCACAGATGTTTTTCTACTTATGGGCTAAGTCCAGAGATCTAATAAAATAGGGCCTAGTATAAGTCCAGGAGAAGAAAAAGTTGACCTTAAATGATCTGTTCGTGCTATGTTAATGCAGCTCACAGGAATGGAATGAGAAAATGTATTTTTATCTTAAGGAGAAAATCCATCTTCCTTTCTACATTACGCTCTACAGGAACCAGTGCGATGCCTGTTGATGTTTAGCAAACACAAATGTGGATCAGACTGGGGTTGTGCGATAGGTCTGGAAAATAACTGAGCATTAACCCAGTTTGCAGAGCCACCAAAGAAGTTCTAGATTTTTTTTTTTATTTTTTTAAGGGTTATTTTGCTTCTGCTTAATATTATGAATCATGTACATTCACAGCATCTGCTAGGGCAAACTATGCTTTCACTATTACAGTTTTGGTGGAACCACAGTATTTTCTGCCTGTTCTGCAGAGACAACCAGGCAACAGACATTTGCTTCAGTAGGAACTACCAACTGAGATATAAAATAGGCAGATATTTTATCCTCTCTGTACTCTTGCAAGTCCCCTGTGCTGAGTTTGTTTTTCCAAATTTGTTTTGGATTTTTTTTCCCCGTTTTTATTTTTCCCCCACTATAAATGATAAATGAATTTGTAAGCCAGCTAGCCTGTAATATTGCATTCTGGCTTATAAAAAATATGAACATGCTGAGGGTCTAAAACTGCTTTTTTTTTTCTCTTGGAAAGGAGACTGCTTAATACTTTTTAAATTGGGTATATATAAGCTCAGGCTCATAGACACGAGGCATATGATGTTGCTGTATCCCAGCTAGAGACATTCTAGGATATGGTGCTTAAAAAGGCAGGGAACAACCATTTGGTGATGAGCACTGACATGATGTGAAGTGATAAGTGGTCAGTATTGTCTTGACTTTAAAAATCATCATTTAAAACAGATTTTCCAAGTTTGGCTCTGCCTGGCTTATGGCATAATCCACCTGTCTTGATGGCAACAGTAGCTGCAGCACAGCTGTAGAACAGGAGGAGAGGGTAGCTTCAGCCCGTACGCTCTGTGTCCCCTATCCATTTGTCATGGCCTTTGGCCTGGGCTGTTGAAGGAACTTCTGGGAAGCGAGGCTCTCGGGCTGCCTTTGGCAACTCTACAGAACTCAAGGAAAGGGCTGAGAGAAGAAGTAGGGCTACCGCTTTACATGCTCGAGTTTGTAACATCAAGTCTAATCCGAAGGCTTTGCGCTGCACTTGAGTACTGAAGCTATGAAGTTAAGTCACTCTTGACACAAATACAGCAACATATTTTTAATACTTACAGTTGAGTCCTCCTTTGTCTTCATTGGGTTGGACATCTGTTGAAACAAATGCACTGTTTTAAGCATGTAGGATAGATAACTATAGTCTTTTTCCAAATGGGATTAATATTAAGAAACACCCACCAAAGCTGAGGGTTCAATGTGCTAAATGTGCTTTGGACAGCAAAATGTAGTCCATACTCTAGTTGCTTACAATCTAGGTCACCATTTTAGGAAGGACAGATTTTGGGCTTGAAGCAACAATCCTGCTCCATGTTTTGGGAAGAAGTCCTGCACCACTTTTGGGTTGTTTCTGAAGGAAGGACATGGCTCCTAGCACAGCTGCTGCAAATACTGGGCAAGATCACTACCCTGCTTTCTCCTGCTCTTTTTTGAAGCGCCTGGGCTTGCTAGCTACAAGGAAGAGGGCCCGGATTGAAAATGGGGTTTGTCCTTGTCCATGAAAACTGTGGTGTCCCTGCTCCCTTCTCTTAGATGTTAGCTCTTGTACGCTTGCAAAGTGGCTTACAGAAGTACTCGGATACATCAGCAGACTGAGTCTGGTTCACAAGACGTCTTTTAGAGCTACCTTTTGTTCCGTCTTGCCAAGCACTGAGGAGTCCCACACGTGGGCAAATGTGGCAATACAAAGGTATGCATGTATAACGGGGAGTGACAGTGAGACATGCTTTATTTCTAACTTGTAGAAAGCTGCTTGATCCCAGTGGGATCTTGAACACTAATTTGCCCAGCCAATGACTCTAAAGCTCTCAGGATTGATTTTATCCTCTGATTTCTGCTTTGGATTGTGCTAAGCAGAGCGAGCTACTGACCCCAGTCCTGTTCCATGGAGGAGCATCCCCTCCATCTGTCCAGAAGCAGCCCGCAGGCTGGGAAACTACGGGCTGAACAGGCACAAAGTCTGAGCTACTCGCGTCCAGCAGTTAACTCCTGTGAGGCTCAGGCACCCGAGCAGAAAACCATAAAGAATAACATGTTCTGGGGCACTACGTGTCCTCCCCAGGGCACCTCCAGGTTTTTGATAACAGCATGATTTCCTGCTGTTGTGTGCAGACAGCTTACTTGTACATTCTAGCAACACGCTGGATGACATTAAATATTTTGGCAAATGAAAAAGAATTCTTCAGATTTGGTCATGCAAATGAAGGGCCTCATTACCTGTGTAGGACACTAGTTTAGCGGACCTCCGTCTCCACAGCCAGCAGGTTAAAACAGCTAGCAGACCCATCAGTATGACAATAGAAACGATGCCAGCTGCTTGAGCACCTCGTCCATTTTTTTCCAGGTTTTTGTGACTTTCTGTGCCAGAACCATCGCTTTGCTTCAGGTGTGTGTCTAGAATAAAATAGAAAAAGGATGTAATAAGGTATATGTTTTCACATTTCATACCAGGCAAGTATTTGGCCACATTTTACATGCACAAATTGTGAAGGACTAAATATTTGTGCTATTCATATCACTGTGATTCTGGTGTTATTCCTTCTGAGCAAGACATCTCCAGCTTACGCTGTCTAATAATACAATGCCAATTTATTCCTCCCTGTCATCATACTGCATGCATCCCTCTTGCTTCCTTTTTGTTCTTCTTTCCTGCCATCCCTGGGAGACTGTATGTTTGAGCTTGTATCTAGACTCAGCTGAAAATAAATCTATACAGAATCTATAATGTAAATCTGATGGTATTCAGAAAAGTGGGTGAAAACCTGTTTCCCTGAAGTTAGTGACTAATTTCTACTGATTGCTGCAAACTGAAGGTTTCAAATCACATCTCTTAAGTGTGGCAGTGTTTTTAGAAACCGACAAAAGATAACAAGATGAAGGTCTTTTCCCTCAGAATACAATATAACAAAATGCCATTAGGAAACTAAGGACAAGGTCACTTAGTTTTCCTTTAATTTGGGATGACAGCAAGGATATGCTATCATATAAACACTCTACTGTGCAACTTTTGCTCATATGCACAGTTTTTCTTCCTGGAAATACTTTATATCGTTTGGCTGTTTGTCGGATCAGCGTCATTAAGTCCAGAGTATGTGACTCCTTGGTGTGTTCAGGTAAACTAATTGTGGGTATCCAGCTACAGTTACGCAAACAACCAAACCTTCTTGCACCAGGGTGCAGAAACCTGGGAGAGAAAGTTGTGGCAGGAGGCAGAGCCAGGAACAGCAATGGGACTGAACAGCCACTTCCAGATAAGCTCTCCCACTCTAGATAGCTTCTCTGTTTGGAAATTGTGACACTCCCTATTGCTACTATAGCTGTAACTTTTAATAGCTTTTTTTTTCTTCTTTTTAATAGCTTTCTAGTTTTGTAGAGAGTCAAGTGGTTAAATATTTGTTTTTACTATTAATCACTCATATCAGCAATAAAGAGCTTATTAAACTTGTGCTATTAGGTGTATTGCTCCATTGTGCCAATAGTACCCGTTTGCTACGGGCCTACTTTAAATAGTGTACTGTGTTAAAATAAAACTAGGCACAGAAAAAGCAAACATGAGTGCTGCAGAGCAGTAGGGCAGGGGTTCAGGAATCGTGGATCTACTGTACAGTGCCCCCTGCAAAACAGCCTGACTCCCCAAGTCGTCATGTTCCGAGGAACCGAAAGGTAGAGCCCAGTGACTGCCTCAGACGCAAGAGCTTCTCAGTGCTGCTGTCCTAACATGCTTGATGGGGTGTTCGCTTCAGTGTGGAAGAAGTCAGAGGTAAACACAAAGTCCGTGGCTAAGCATAACTAGCTGGAAACAAAAACTGCGCTCTTCTCGGCACTTTTGGGAACTACTGAATTAACGCGCGCCCCTCATTAGTGCGCGTCTACAGGCAGAGACATGCTAGTTGATACATCTGCTATCTAGAAAACATGAAATATCGTGAAGGGACTTACAGTTGGCTGACAGATTCTCCTGCAGTATTTTATTTTCTATGGAGCACTCTATTTGCATGTTAGAAGTGGCTTTAACCTTCAGCGTGCTAAAAACGCTGTAAGTGCCATCAGCGTGGGGGGTGATCTCCAGCTCTGATGGAGGCAGGCGGCTGTTGTCCGTTTTATTTATCCAATAAACATTGGGCTCTGGGTATCCATTGCCGGACCTGCAGCTGAAAGTCACCTCCTCTCCAGTGCTGTCACTGTTTCTTATCGGTCCACTGAGTATCGGCTGGCTATAACTAGCTGGAGAGCAAGAGAAAAAAACCAAACAGTTGTCGACATGTTGATACGTATTGAAAAGATAAAATTTTGATGTGGGTCCTGAAGCAGAAGTTCTGGGTTTCGCACGACCCTCATGACTTGAAAGGGAAACACCTGCAGGTGTGGTATGTAAGGCAGAGAGCTGAGAGAATTACTGGAAGGGCAGAAGGCTGAAGCCAAACCCAAAGGAAGAAAGCAACTTCTGAAGCTGCTGTCACGTGGAAGAGCCCTTATATTAATGAAAACCAAGATGGACAAAACCATACACTGGATGAACAGCTGTTACAGGTATTCTCCCAGTTTTAGATTCCCTATCTGTAACATTTAAGTTAAGCAGACTTCATTTCACCAGAGGGCTGAAGTATGTTTCAAAGTTAAGGGTATGCTTAAATGTAATATTGAAACGGCATGAATTTGGAAAAGCTAGAATGAGAATTCGGGCAAATATGTGCAAGTGATAGAAGTTCTTACCTGCTAAACTGAGAACCACTTCTGCCTGGTGAATCACCTTGTTATATTCAGTTTTCTGCAGGACTACACATTTGTATGTACGTTCATCGCTCTGGCTGACGTTTAGTAGCAGCAGAGAAAAATTGCCACTTTCCAATCTATCCCAGAATAACTGAGTCCTGTTTTTGAATTGAATACACTGTTCACTTTCATTGTCTTGACCAGAGATCAGCGCATGTACAACTGAGCACTCTTCTGGATCATCAGCTATTTGCCAATATACCCGTAGATTCTTTAAGGGCAATTTTCTTCCTTGGTAAATGCAACTCAGCGTAGCGTTGTCTCCAAGTTTACTGACAATGATCTCCTCCTCCAGTGCAACAGCTACAAGACGAAAAGAGAGAAATAAAGGGAGGTGATGTGGAAAAAATGTCATTCTTTTCAAGTATATTCTACCACATGTAGACTCCTGTATCAGTATTTACAACAGGCGGGTGAGTGTGCTCACTTCATAGTCATCTCTACATTCTGACTTGCCGGTGGCTAATTCTCTCTCTGTTTGTCTGTACATTTTCCAAAGGGACCTTTTACAATATAAAGCCTTCTGCTTACTTTTTTTTTCCTCCAAGGACCAACCAGTCTAAACGTTCCTGGCCCCATGGATACCCATATATTTCACTTTACTGACTGACCGCAGGCACATATTCAGGTCCTAATGCTTTAATAATCAGGTTTTTTTTAATTAAGAAAAATGCCAGATAACACCAGGTAAATCACAAGAAGTGGAAACACTGATAATAAGAAGAGTGCTACCATTATTTTGCAACCCAAAAAATTAAAAGGGGAAATAAAACCAGTGTTTGTCAAAGCGGGCACGTCATAGCAATCACATTTTATTGCTACCGCTGGTGTCACCCTCTCAACAAATATACCCAGCTGGCAAACCAGCATACCCAGATACCTCCAGTGACACATTCGTTAGACATTTACAACGTCTTATGGCCACCTGAGGGAGGCCAGCACAGTATCTGGCTTTCATGGCACTTTTCCTGGCCTCCAGACACGAGAAAGGCAACCTCTGCTCCTGGTGAGCAATGAGAAGGCGTGAGCTGGCCAACGTGCGATGCAGCAGGTAGCAGGTCAGCTACTCCGAAAGGGCCAGGGTGGCTCTGACCGCAGCCTCCCTGCTGAGAGGGGCGCATCACCTCTCCTCCACCCCAGCAGCCGAAATCTCTCCAGTGCAACTGGTTGCTGAGAACAAAGCAACGTGCAGGGTGTAAATGTGAGACTGGGGGGCGGTGGGGGGTCAGGCATCCAGCTGGATGGGAGAGATTACAGATGGGCAAAGGGATTATACAGGTGGGTGAATTAGAGAAAGAAAGATGACAGGAGTGAGGGTTTGGAAATGTGGAAATGCCTGGTGAGGCGAGAGGGAGGCCGTGATGTTAAAGGGGGACGGACATGTCTTTGTCTCAGAAATAGCTCATCTACATGTCCGAGTCGGGCGCCCTGGCTTAAAAATACCGCTGAAGCAAAGGCGGTACTTGCGGGGAGGAAGGCAGTATGTTCTCCAGGGCCTTATCCTCTGCTGGGTGAGGCAAGATGTAACGGGCTTGAACCGCAACAAGGATGCTGCAGCTCAGATTTTGGGAAACCCCTTATAGCAGCAGGAAAAGCGAAGCTCTGGAAAGCGTTGCTGGGGAAGATGTGGGCACCTCCATCGCTGGTGCTATTTAGGAACAGGCCAGCCAGCATCTAGTGAATCTGAATATGGTACAGTTTGTCCTGATTTTGGGGCCAGGGACTTTCCTTGATGATTTTGTTGCAGTTCGTTGCAGCGATTAAGCAAGAACAGAGGAGACAACTTTGAAAACATTTAAATATCACCAAGTGATGTCCTTTAACCTTACCTTTGTTTTGAAAGGGATTTTTGGAACTGTAATAAAAGACTTACTAATATTAGGTACTTGATATGGTAATGTATAATTCTAGTCATAATGTGACTTTATCCAGTCACGTTAGATCTGCTTATCAGCAGCCCTTATTACTTCACGTCTAAGGCCTTTTGTTGGCAGAGATAAATACGCAGGGATGTCTGTAAAGCAAGCAGAGCAATCTAAGCAAGAGGTCCTTTGCTATTCTCTATACTGAAACTGATAGAAACTGATTTTTTCTTCTTTCCCTGATGCATGTCACACTGAGGCATTCTTAAGTGTCTTGCTGAAAACACACAGATGTTTATATTGTAGGTATTAAAAATACTCTGTGTATTTGGCCAAACACATTAAGGGAGGGCAGCTTCATTTTTAACTGAAGTGTTCTAAACTTACCAACTCTCAGGATATGATGAAGCAGAAAGAGAAATCCATAGCTAAAATAAAAAAGCAAACAAGAGTGTTACATGATAGACTTTAGCACCTCTGTTGTCTACATAAACAATAGACCTAATATTGATTGTTTCAGTATAGTAGCAGAAGTAAGTAAATTAGGTACTGCTACTACGTAATGTCCCATTAAGTATTTGCATTTTTGGCAGCTGCAAAACTTCTGTTCAAACGACATAACTCTGTGGGTGGGTGGCCAAGGCCATGAATAGCAGTAAAACGCACTAATATTGGAATCAGAGCAGAGGGCATGAAGCTGGTGTTATGCCTGTCTTTCTTGTGAAAAACAAACCGTATAGGCTTACCGGACAAATAGGCCCTGGAGGATAGCTGGGAAGAATCATGGCTGCACAGGCCTAAATCCAGGTCAAGCCCTGCATCCCACTGTTTTGCTGGAACTCAATGACTTTCTGGTTTTATCTGGTTAAAGGCAGGCAAGCAGCTGACCATGCTGCCCACTGGTTTGTGCACTCAGTAAAAATGTGTAAACTGGAAACGTGCTGATAGCAGGGGGCTGTGCAAAGGTTTTGCTGGAAAGACTTTGGAGTGTTTGATTATTCCAGAGGAGTAAATCTATGCAGGAGTTTCCCAAGGGAGTTACTCCTGCTGGATGCTATAGGAAAACCCTGTTTAACTTATCTGTAAAGTCTGGGTGATGTAACTCTCACCCTATATGGCTTTAAGAAAGATAAATGTGCAGCACTTTCCTAAGAGTTATTTTAAAATAGCCTTTTGCCACCACGCCTAGCTATACATTGTGTTCTCCTTCCTCCAGACTGCTGTGGGAAAGGAAGACACTGGAAAGGTTTTGGGATGGGAACGGCATGGCTGCAGTTGCCCACCTTGATATTGCCCTGGGTGCAATAAGGTTGCAAAACTGAGCTGATGGGCAGAGGGCCACGAGACCTGCTCATCCCCAGTTTCCCCAGTTTGCTTTTGTAAGCAAGCGGGACCGTGAGGCCACACTGCCCGGGTGCAGCTGGTTCCCTTCCCCAGTTGTTCTCAACCCTCAGCCAGGTCCAACATTGAGCCAAGGGCTGGGGCAATGGGGACAGCTGCCCCCAGCAGCCCATGTCCACCCAGGAGCGAGCTCCAGGTTCTCCTACCTAGACTGCTCGCCTTTCAAACCAACCCTGCCCTGCCTGACCCTCCTGCCTCCAAGTCCTAACCCAAGCCTAATCCCCCAGCAGCCATTTCTCACCTCGCTTCCCCCCCCATCAGCTGTGCTTTACACCATCCCCTCTCTCTTCCAAGCCTCCTGCCCTTTCCCCACAGCTCCTGCCCCTTTGTCCAGCCGAGCACCAGGATTCATCTGCCACCTCCCAGGCACAGCATCGCTTCTGCCCAGCTTCACTCCTACCAGCTGCCTGGACACAGCTTGGGTCTCCTCTGCTGTGGAGGAGGGTCTCTAATACCTACCAGCCCCCAAGAAAATGATGATCTTCCAAAACCTATTTGGCTTGGATGGAGAAAGCAAAGGACATTCCTGACCCAAAAAAATACCTCCACTTGAAGCCCCATCTCCAGCGAATGAGATGGGGAAAGTTTAGGGAAGAGTCAATCTGAATTGTATTATTTTTATATGAAGAAAATACTTTCTTTTCCTTTTCTGTGTCCTTTACAATGGTTTCATAGATGAGGTTTCAAAAATTTAAGCGGAAGCCCAGTGTGGAACATTTCTGCTCTAATATTTTACTAAATCTGCAATCAGCCCTAAAGTAAGCCTCCCAAGTAAGCGTACCTAAACGCTCCAGGGAGGCAGCTCTGCTCTGTTCTGTCTCTGGCAGTGACTTTTGGTGGCTTTTGCATGTGGTCTTGTATTCTTGTATTGTATTTCTGTTGTATTTTTATACTGTGCAGGAGCCATCACTTTTGTGCCAGGCTGGTAGAGGTTGGTCTTGACAAGCTCACCTTAATGTAGTTCTTAATCCCGTGGCTGTGTTTGTTTTGTTGTTCCCTGGCCAAGTTAGAAACTATGGATGGAGCAAGTCATTTGAATTAAATAGAGAACAACAGTTGAGTGATCTTTGTGGGACTCTTCAGGGAATTTCCCGTGGAAGGTATTGGCTGATGCCAACAAACATTTAGATAGTCAGCCAGAACTGATTCTCTAATGTATGTATACAAAGCAGGTCTTGATTTCTTATTTTAATAAATGATGTCACAGTCAAGGCTGGACAGATATAGAAATGCTTATCCTCTTATTTGGAGAAGGTTGCAGCTCTGGTAGTGTGAGGGCAGTGTCAACCCACCACATTCCCCTAGAATAGCTTTAATGCCAAGCTCCTGTTGGAAAAAGGGAGAAACGCTCTTGCCCGCAGAGAAACCTCCCCTTTGCCCCACTCAGCTCCTGTGTCCATCACATTGGCAGTGAGCTCCACTAAGCCAGGTGTAGCTGCATTAGTTTCCTTTTTTTTCTTTTTCAAATATTTTATTTTTTTTTTCTTTTTCAATTCTTTCCCACACCTTCCCCTTCTATACGTTTTTAAAATGTCATGTGAAATGGGAGAAAGTCGCACTTCCTCTTTCATACATTCTTGTTTGGTGAGATTATTCTTCCTACCAGAATCTCAACTTTTTCATGCACTATTGATTTTACACTCACGGGATGTTGCTGTTCTGGCACAAACTAGCCAGACAAAAAGATGTCCCGATGCTTGCAATAACTTTGGGGCTTCTGCTCCGCTGCTAGGATTTGCTTTATCACCTAACCTTGTAGCGACATCACTCTTCTCGCATCGGCAGGTGCCCTAAATAGGTTATCTGTGAAGCTTTTCTAACAGCTATGGTAAGGCCACATTAAGCTGGGCAATAAAAGCCGATGCGCCTGCTTGCCATCTCCCATTCACATTCGGACCAAAAGACTCCTTAAAATGCCAATTAATTCCCCGCAGCCTTCAACGGGGTAGATCACAAACTACAGACAGGCGGGGCCGCTGCGTGGGCTGACCCGCTATGCCAGGGGCACCCTGGCCGCGGAGGGGACCTTGCGAAACCCGCCTCCCCCCTCTCGGTTCTCCCGCGGCTTCGGGTGTCCGTGAGAACTGCCCGGCCGGGAGAGCCGCCGGCCCCGGGCCTCACGGGCAGCACCGTGCTGGCAGGCAGCCGGCACCCGCAGCCGGGCACGTTTAGCGCCGCAACCCGCTGTCCCGGGTCCGGGAGGGGACCCCGTGCGGCGCCTCGCCCCTGTCTCCATTTAAGAAGCCCACCCTCCACCAGAACTTTTCCTGCCCGCTGCGTTGTAGGGAAACTCGGATTTTTCTAAACGGGGTATGCATCTCTCTGTCCCCGAGCAAGCAACCCGCCAGCACCCCGGCAAACAGCCCGCTTGTGCCTCCCGCCGAGCCCCAGCGACCCGCGGGAGGGCCGGCAGCCCCGCCGCCCCAGGCCGCCACTCACCCTCGCGGCTCCATCGTAGCGGCGCAGGAGGCGGGTGGCTAGTCGAGCCGTTCTGTGCCGTGCCGTGCCGTGCCGAGCCGAGCCGCCGGCTGCCCGGTTTAGGCCATTCCCCTTTCCCTCCCACGGCTCCTCCCGCCGGGGATTTCCGCGTTCCGTGCGCCGGAGCGCGGCCAGCTCTGCTACCGGGGCGTCGTGCAAACCGGGACCCCTTGCGACCGGCACCCGGACCGCCGGCAAAACCCTCCTCCGGGCTTGAGCACCGGCCCCAGTCCTGCTTCGGCCCCGCACGCCGGGCGCTGCGGTTCGAGAGAGCCCGGCCCCGTCCCGGCGGTGTGGAGGGTCTCAGGCACTCGCCTGTTCCACTGACCCCTTTCCAAAGCTCGCCGGGGCCGCTTGCCAGGGGCACTGACCCCTTTCCAAAGCCGTCGCCCTCGGCGGGGAGGCTGCCTGTGCCCCGTCAGGCCGGGCGCCCCTCACCGCCGGCTCTGGGCGCTGCTGGGGAGGACCCGAGGAGCCAGGGCCGGGCACCGGGTTTTGTGACAGCACGGAGAGAGCAGCATCTTCTCGTCCCCGCGAGGCGGTGGAGACCGGTCCCACGGCCCCGCTCGGGGGATGCAGAGTACCGCAACCCGGCTGCGTGCACGGGCGTTTGCGAAGCCTGCCAGGGAACCGGGGGGTCTGCTCTTGACTTTCGTTTCAAAATACATTTCAAAAGACATTAGGTTTACGATTGCATAATTAGTTAATAACCCTAAACAACATTTGATATGGTGCATGACCACGCCTGAAGACAAAGATAAAGACTGTGACAGAATCATGTTGATAAGGGGTGTTGGAGCTGCAGTCAGCTATCTGAAAGCTGTAGTTCGTGTTCACCAGCAGTTTTGTTTCTGGCTCCACATCAGTGGCTGTGTTTGGCTTGTTCACTGTCAGCCACCTCAACCCAGCTGGGACTCCTTTGCACACGTGAACATTTGTGACACACACCACAAAGCTGTCAGGGCCATGCTGCAGACAAACACCGCAGTGGCAGTTGTTAAAAAAGATTGCCATGTTAATGTTTTATTTGGTCTTGGTTCTGAATCACCCTGGGAATGCCAATTACCTTGTCCATGATGAACAAGAAACTCCAGGGTTGTGCAAGACCTGCAGGCCCCAACGCTGCTTCCACTGCCAACCAGCAGCAGGAAGGGCAGCTGTCAGTTTTAGTCTTCAAGCCAACATTACTTCAGCCTCTCTGTTTATCACTAATAAGCTGCAAATCAGTGATTGGCTTGGGAGGGTAGACTTCAATTTACACTAAATATAAAGGAAAACAAACATTCCTGTGGAATTATGGTTGAATCAGGACATGTTGGCAGCAGCCAATTCACATCTTTCTCTGAAATATTTCCTTACAGAGTGTCCTTCTTTGGGAACTACTCTTGATATTTTAGGTGCTGTTTTGATGAACATGATTGGTGTACATGTATACACATGGAATCAGTTGGTTCTGGCTAAAAGCTTCCTGACTTTAAATGCTTGTGGCTTAACTTTAGAGGTGAATTTTTAGAGTTCTGATTATAAATTTGTTCTTTCTAAAATGCATCGTTTGAATGCACTCTTCTGATGTTCTTTGCAATGGTTTCTATCATGCTCTTTTCATACATGATGAATAAGAACAGTCTATTACTACACATGCATATCGGTTTTGGTGGAAAGGAATTTCAGAATCAATAAGAAAGGCAAACCTGTTTCCATAGCTGGGAGACTCTTTGGGATTTGTAAAGGTCAGGTGCAAACCTCTTCTCTGCCTGCACCAGGCTTTTGAATCTGCATTGCCTGAAATCCCTGATGAGTTTTTAATCTATAAGGCAACTTTGTGTTCTATTTCCCTTCCAAATGGTGTTTCATTAAGGTCCAGCCTTAGGAAGGTCTTAAGTTGCTCCTACCTGCAGAAATTCCCCAGAGGGCTTGAAATAAAAGGATATTCTTCTGCCAGTGACACCATCCCCATGGTACACACTGAACAACCCTGTGGTTAATAAAAGCAGGCTCTTGCTGCCGAATCCCTGCCATTAAATATAATATGTTCCTTGGAGACTGCTCCCTATTTCTTTCTACACAACCAAAAAAGGAGAAGCAGCTGCGGTGGAGGATCATTGCAGCTCAAGTACTTCCTTCTATTTACGTTGAACAGCATTATACTTTTATTCTTTTAGATATGGTTTTGTTACTATGTCACTAGCAGTAAGTCAGGGTATTTGGCTTAGGGTCAAAATACAGACCGCAGTTATGTGATCTTCCCCCTACAAGTATCACATCAAAGATAACACAAATGATAACAGGCAAGGATGTTTGAAAAGGCTGTGTGAAAAGTTTTCATCAAAGACGTGGCTCCTCATCCCTGCTACCTATAGAAAAAATCAGGTAGGAAAGGACCACCGAAGGTTATCTGGTATAACCTCCACCTCACAGAAGGACCAACTTCAAGGTTATATGTCAAAGCTACTAAAAAGATGTGATTCAAAGTTATTACTGCTGCTTCTGCATGGCTTTGAAAGTTAAGACTTTGTTTTATTAGAGAATACTGTGAATTTTTATCAGCAGTTGTCTTCATTGCCCAAGGTCTAGTAATGTATATTTATTTGTTTTCTTTTGTTAAAAAGCTACAAAATAGGGATAGTCACAAGGCAAATCACATGCAAAACTGTCTGATTGGGCTTCTAAAATTACCATGCTTATGATGGATCTTAGCTTCAGAAAATCGAGATGTTTGAGGTTGTTAAAGTGCAAAATCCATTCCAGTTGTAGTACATAGGCGCAATCTTAGGTAGCTGCTGCACTCTCCATTTGAGACATAGAAGTGGCTCAAAGATGATCCATTTGGTCCCTCCTCCCCTGTGCATGTGTGTACATGTGTGTGTCTCACTGTGAGAGAGAGGGAGAGACAGCTGAGCTCCTAAAGTAGAGAATTTGTAAAAAAACTTTGTTGTTGCCAGTTATTTTGTCCTCTCTTAGATGTGTCTGCACCACTTGATGCAATTAAATTAAGGCATTTAAGGCTATCAGAAGAAGAAACTAACTCCTATGGCTTGTGCATGGCAAGTATGTTGCCTATGGACATTAAAACTAGAAACATTGGGAAGAATTGGAAAAAAAATGAGGAGGAAAACAATATTCTAATTTTTCCAGTCTGTGAGGCAGAGGAGTGATTTACATAGCAGAGACCTAGAGAGCTGATTGTTTGCAAATGGGTATCATGCAAAGAGAACAAGTATATCTGCAAAACACACATCTTCAATGGCAAGCTCATTAATGCAATTATTGAGAATTCAGAGACTGACTAGACTTTGTGAAACGAGACATACCTGTCTATACAGATATAGAAGGAAAGAAAATCTCAGACAAATTGAGCACCTTTGGGGACAACTGAAAAATGGGTGACTGTATGTGATGTGGAGGACTTGAACCATTTTGGAGAAGGACAGCCATGAAAGAAATGCACATAAAATTAGCAGCAGAGGATAACTGAATGCTGAAAAGTTTTTCGGGTGGCTAAAGTATGTCACCCATTTGAAAAGAAGGTTCCTGTGTCATTAGCAGCAGGCACACTGATGAGATGGCAAAACCAAAGAGAGGTACGATCACTGGTTGGTTGCCTGCACTGAACCTCTCCCCATTGTGCACAAACATGCCGAGACAAAACAGGAGGCAATGAGATAACATCCAAACTTAAGAGACAAGTATGTGATGAAGGTATAGCAAGTTTGCAGCAGACAATGGAGACACAGTTAAAGAAAACACATTAAAAAGGAGTACCTAGAGTAGGGACTACTCAAACATTCATGTACCATGTTTTAGACAGGTACATTGTCTAGATGAGCAAAACGATCCAGCTCGTGCACTGCATGCAGCTGGAGAGTAACTTTTAACTACAAAAATCTTGAAGTGATATTATGTACACTAGATTTGGGGGGCTTACCCCAGAATACAAAAAAATAAAAATCAGCAGGTATTTTCACAGGACCAGAAGAAGTACTTGGAAAACCAACAACTGACCTCAAGCCTAATTGGTCTTCATCTTCAGTCAGAAACAATAGGTAGTACCCTGCTATTAACAGCAACGACCTCACTGACATTAGTTGGACAATATTCATTCACTATAAGGGGAGAAATCAGTGCTAAATTCAGGTACCATAGAAGCGTCAGAGTTTACAAGACCATGGAATATATGTTTTCAGCAAGTAAATTCTAGGATAGAAAGCTTTAAAATCATCATGTTAAAATTTTAAATGGTAGAAGACTATGTAAAAAATAGCTAGCAGGCATTTCCTAATAATGTTTTTAGTGCACAGTTTCTATACCAAAAATCTAATCAAACTCTCCATGACTGCAGCGTTACTAGTAACCGAGAAGATTGCCAAGAAAAGGGTCACAAGCAGGGAAGCACTCTGGCACATCACATATCAGAGTGTAATTAAAAGGGTGGAAAATACCTGCAAATGAGATTGCAGTGGAGGAAAAAAAAAAAGCAAATTCTGATCATCGGTCTTCAACATAAAGCAATCCAGTGAAAGTACTACAGCTTACCCAGCGTGGGTTATGGTGCTTGTATGTTCTCTGTCATGTTTGGCTGGTGCACTAAACACCTAAACTAACACTTAACTAAACAACTGCAGAGCAATTTGTTTGCCTTTTGTTATGTCACCTGAACAGGAGATATAGCAGAAGAAGGAACAGAAAGTAATAGAAAGACTAAAAGGAGTCACAGAGCAAGTAAGCTAATCTGGTATTAGAAAAAGGAGTCAAAAGGCATAAGCCAAATAATGTAAAGTGGTAGAGCAATCAAAAATAGCCTTACAAAATGGACTGAGCACTGTCCTAAGGATCATAATCCTCCTTTCTTCTTGGAAAACATTAAGTAGTAACGCTTCAAGCTGCAGATCACTGCTGCTGTAGAAGAGTGGTCCATATTGAGCACACTGATGCCAGATGAGCAAAATCATACTCAAATGGAATAGGGATCATGTGGCACTCTTGTTCTTCCATCAGTAAATGTATGGCTGTGCTGTGACATTTGAAACATACCAAATCCTTATGGAATGGTCTCCACAAATCTCTGGCTTTTGCACTGTGGAGATTTCGGTGTGCACGACACTGAATCTAGCAAAGTATGACTTGCAACTGAGGAAAAGGTCAAGAGAAAAATCACAGTAGCTCTGGCCACTTGTGCAATTTTATGTATGGGTAAAGAGCAAAAGAAGGTCTGAGGTGTGAACAATTTTCCACACTTTTCCAACACTTTTTCTCTGTCTACAGAGAAGCTAGCAGAAGTAGCAAGCAGAAGAGAGACATTGCATCTTAAAAATAGAGGATGAGGGGGAAGACAGTTTGCACAAAAGCAAATAGTTTCCTTGACCAGTGGGGGCATCTGGAGTAAAACAGCAAAGCTGACTGCTGAGAACAGACGGGTGATGAAATGAGGGAAAGACGTAATTCTAAATGAAATGTTTCATGATTCTGAGAAGACCTTTTGAGATGGTGAACTTGGCCTGATACTACGGAAAAGAACTGCCAAGAAATACACTTGATGGAAATGAATGAACTATGAGAAAACAATTGTCTGTCTGTCTGCTCTCTATGCCTTGCATTTTGTTGTCGCACTAGGCACTTGGGGCATTGGCCAAAAAGATTACTTTTAACACCCGAATTTCAAGACTGCCCCATGCAAAAGAGGACACTTGCAGCACTGTAAAATACCAGTTTCAGGCAAGATGTGCTCTGTGTGCATGGCAGCAATGGCAACCAATTTATTTATACCCAGAGAAGGAAAGGACTATGATATATTTAGTTAGAAGGAGCACTGCTGTTCACAGTTCTTTCTTAGTCGTGCATAATAAGATAATTGATTTTCTGTTGTTTTAAGAAAAGCAAGGGAATAACTTGGCAATACTTGCTCACTCTGTGTGTGGGTGTGTTGAAAAAAAGAAAAGTATTGAGAACAGTATGTAATTGCTGAAGATGTCTCTTGAGCCTCTCCTACTTAGTGCACGTTGTCTTGTGTGGATCTCCTGTGTTGTGAGTGATCCCAAGCAAATGAGTGCTCTTGTGGGCTGAATTGCCCTCTGCTCCTTTACTCAGCTGCATTTCTGCCAGATACGCTTTTGCTCTGATCACAAGTGGCCAAAGCTCATGTGCTAAGGACACTGGATAATGTATCAAAGAAACTCTTGTGGAAATGGAGTTCACTGGTTTTGGAGTGTGAAATGCCTTCTGGAGAAGGATTATTTTCTTTTGTCCAGGTTTAATACATTAAGAATGACAAAAGAGTGGGCACAGCTGAAGAACAACCTCAGAATAAAGTTGGATGCAGATGCCTTTAGCTAAGGAAGAGGAGGGGCAGGTTTGTCTGACACCATCCAGCTGAAGTTTTCCTTCTCCAAAAGGAAGACGTTAGTTTCTAGGACAACTTTTTCAGCATGCTGTTTCTTATTCCATGTAACACACAGCACATTGGAAATCCTCTGAGCAGTTAAAAAAAATCCATCACAGCTAAGCCTGCATCCCAATGACTGGCAAACTCTCCACAGAGAATATGAAGAAGGAGTTGATGATGCATAAAGCAACTGATCTCTTGTTAGAACTAAAACATTAAGGTATATAGGATCTACCAAAACTAATTTGAAACCTCAGCCTTCCCAAACTGTAATAAGATTAGATTCATACAGTGTCAAACAATGAAGATCTCTCTTTGTTTCTGGTCATGATCTTCTGGGAAGAGAGCTAATGAAATGTTCGGATAAAATGCTTAAGAGCCATCTTGGCAATAGCTGAACAGGTGAGACATTTTCAAATGCAAATATACTTATGTAAAGGCTCAAGACTAAAATTTACTCCAAGGACATAAGTATAAAATGCAGTACAGGTATTTGCTGGACAAATTAAAGACTTTGTTTTTATATCACTGGACATCAAGAATTTTAAGAAGTAGATTAAAAGAGAAAGTATTGTTGGTCATTTTATAGATCTAATTGTAACATGCTTATGTTTTTGATTATGTCAATATTACATTGTTAACGTGAATGAGCTCTGATTTGAGGTACTGAAAACATATTAAGCATGGATTTGGAAATTGATATAGTATTCCAAACTGATAGTCTAAATGCACCATATAGAAAGCTATTTTAAGAACAACAGTAAAAAATATTCTTAATATTATGATAGAAAGCAAACATGCATCTGTCCTGCTATAAGCCATTGCTATGAACTAAAGAATCTAGCAACTTTTGAAAAAGAATCTCTGATATGAAAATATTCCTCCTTGAAGAAAAACACTACAGTATTTCTGGACACATTAGTGTCCAGACCAAAACAATGCCCATCATGTACCTAAAATAGCATTTTAATGTTGTCTTTAGAATCAGAAGTTAGAAAATTTAGAAAAAAAGTTTATTTCTCCTTATAACACAGTCAAATAGGAAACTGTGTAACACAACAGGATGTGATACGGGTGCCAAGTAGTGAGGAACAGGAACTGAAATCTGTATGTCTTATGTTGTATAAAATGTTGCTACTACTAGAAGCAGATTTGATGAGAACTGTAGTTCCATTTTATTGTAAAAAGCTGTTCTGGCCCTCAAATGACTCAAAAAATTCCCTCGGATACCACTTGCAGTGCAGAGTGTAACTATAGTGTAGTGTGGCATATGGGCTTTTAAAAATGTGGTTGTAGGACAGATGAGCGGTTTGGCTGAATTCCCCTAAAAGTCCAGTCTTTTAGGAGATGTAGTGGTCAGGATATTAAGACTGATTCCATAATTGGTATAATACACTGAATAGTGTTACAATTAGAGGCATGTCATTAGCTGTCAGTCTTCTAATGCATACAGGTGGGGATCTACCTGCAAAGTGTCTGGCTTTGTGCGTGCTGTCATGCCATGAAATGCAGCCATGGTTGTGCAGCCCTCTTTCTTCTGGTCACACCAGGGCAGGGCTTGCCTCAGAAAGTAAGCAAGAAGCAGTACTGCATCAACTGCATCATGATCAGCTCTCCAATGTCTTCCTTCGGCCCCCAGTGCTGAACTTTCTTGCATCATTGTTTGCATGTACGCAATATTTTGTAACGTTTTAATTCTAGTTCTCCTTCTTTTTTTCTTGCACTTGTCTCTAGCTAATATTGCAATACGGTCTCTTTGTCCTTTTCCCACCACTGATGTTGGTATGATGTAATGAGGGCAAGCTTTGGTGGAGCAATGTACACTCCAGTTACAGATCAGATTGAGAAAAGTGACTTTTTATTTCTTAGTTTTGCAAGCTTATCGATTGCAACTTTATTTTTCCTTTTGAGGTCATCTGATGCATTTCTTAGTAGTGGAAGTTTAGTAGGAAAAAAGGAGAGACAAAGCAAGAATGAAAAAGAGAGAGATTTGAAAATGAAGATTTACATCACAGAGAGCTGGTGAGTGGTCCCGTGACGGGTCATGACAATAACGTGATCTTTGTCTAGACAAATCCCAGATATAATTAATCTTGACTTTCATTTCTGAAGGAGCAATTTTGAGGACTCTGCTCTTTTTTATTAAAAGAAGTCATGGTCTGCCATGATTTGATGATATTTAAGATGAGTTTTTGTTTTTCATGACGCAGACGTAACTTTTCCTGGGGTAAAGCAGGATGTGAACTGCAGGGTGTCAGCTGCTCTGTGGACACTGCCCATTCTCATGCTACTTCCCTGAAATCCTCCGGAAAGCAGTGAAAAGATGACAACCTTTGCCACATGACATCATGCTCCCAGGCGATTCTTGCCAAGCAGCCAGTGCACCACAAGTTCATAGGTCAGCTTTCCCCGGAGTAACTTTCTCATTTGCCCAAACCGTAGGGAGCAGTTGCTCCGGAACCCAGGGCCACACACTGAACAGGGACAGGCAAGGGAGCAAGGGCATGGACTTCTGCAGGGGCCTGCACTCTCTAAAAGCTCTTGGAGCCAACGTGAGCCCTCAGGGGGCCACCACGGCCACCTCCAGGTATGAGCAGCTCTGAGACTGGAGGCTCTGTCCAAACCTGGTCATGATCTGCACTACAGCTGGATTCCAGAGGAGATGGGGACTCCAGTGTTTTGGGCAACAGAGGAACGTGGGGTACAAGTTCGCCAGTACTAAGAGGCGAAGAGCTGATGCACTAACACTTGGGTGGTCATGCTGCACAGCCAGCACTGCAAAGCAAATATTGATCCCTGACTTTGTGACAATTGAGAGGACCCTGTTCAGGAGAGTGCTGGCTACAGTCCCCTCTGCTCTGTTGTCTGGCTCTAGCCCTTCAGCTTCCCCAGGCATCAGCACTTCTGGGACCTGGTGTAACCACAGCTCCTGGGCCAGTTGGTTTCAGCCACAAAACTCCTTTTGCTGCAAAGAACAAAGAAAAACCCCTGAATTTGTTTTCTGAATGCACTGTACTAGAATGATAAGAGAGCTGGCTGGCCCCCAAGGCTGACATACTTCCCTGTCACCTCCACCCAGGCTCCCTTCAGACACTGTCATTCTGGTCCCAAAGGCAGTAGCAGAGGCAACAACAGCTGGGGAACTCTGGCATATTTGCCCGCACAGGTACCCTACTCATCCCCTGTCTTGTTAGGGATCTGTATTTGACATGGTGATTTTGCAGAGGCCAAAAGGACCATTAAACCTGCTATTTTGACTCCTGTAAGCCACCAGAGTCAAAGGGCCCTGAGCTCTCCAGTGAATGCTTGGCTCAAGCATTGCCTGACCTCCAGATTTAACCTACAACCCCCAAGAGAAGCAGGTCCTCATGGTGTTTTATGTTAGTGGGTGGCTCATTCCACGAGCTCATTGTTCTTACTCTTAACAACGTCTTCCTCACTCTCCCTTGGCAGTGGCCTTGGATTTTGTTCCAGTCTTTGGCTTCCCTTCTCATTTCTGTGCTGAAGAGCCTTGTTAGACTGGCTACCTCCTCTCTACTCTCCCTCAGCCAGCCATTTGATAGCCTTTGTGCCACAGCATTGCTCTGAGGTACGTTTCTGTTACTTGTGAACATTGACCTTTCATTAAGTTTCTCACTCTTCCACAGTTTGATGAATTATTGATGTGACCTACTGTACAGCATTGCAACTAATGGTGGAATAGAAACCAAATTCTAAGTCAATACAATGAATAAAAAGACTTGTGGGCCTTAAAGGTGCAGAATCAGGTCCTTCTGCTCCATCAGAGGAGCTACATATCAGATGAATTTTTAAGCCTATGAACACTTCTGTCTTGTCTTAGCAGGGCATTGAAAATGCTGTCTTCGTTACACTGATGTTAACAGACTGGATCTTCCCAAAATGTTAAGTGGAAAATGTAAAAAGAAGAACAGAAAGGCAGGCAGGCAGAGATACAAAATGCTGGTAAACCCATTTTTAAGATCAGATGACTCACATAAATAAACCCCAATTAAGCTCCAAGTTAAACTTTGTAGGAACTGATCTTGTGAGAAGAAAGATGGGCTAGAGTTCATGCCTTTCTCCATCATCTTTACATTTGTACTATGCCTCAGGAAAAAAAAAATCCTGCTACAGTCGTACTTGTGGTTCCCAGTGTTATTATTTAAAAAATGCAAATAATTTGCTCTCTTGACCAGTAGATCATTTCTTAAGAGAGTCTTAAGTACATATATTTGAAATGTTCTTGGCTGTACAGGAAAGTTTTTTTTTTTTTCAAGTGTGCTGGTTCATAACAGTTAGTGTTAGCTCTAAGTGGAAACAAGGAAATACTGCCTTTGTAAAGACAAATACTTATTTCATTATTGAAAACACTGCAGTCATTCAGCCTTTGAGGTCTGGGCTTGCTGAGAGACAACTTGCACCAAGTGATTTAAGATCCTAGTCCTAATATTTAAGAGATTACAGGCTTAGTTTTCTACAGCACTTGTTAAGTGTGAACGAGGAGTTGTGATTCCTTTTATTCTCCTCTTTAAGTATGTTTATATTAGCAGGATCTAAGTCTGCTATTCTGTGAATGCTGCAACAAATAGGATTAACGTGCCGACTGCTCCTGCTGTACCTCAGCTGGGGTGCAGAAATGTGCATTCCTCTTTGCCCACATGTGCGTGTGTTTGTACGCGCATATGTGTTTGGCACGCAGTGAGATTGCAAATAAGGACTGCTGATGTGTGCGCAGCTGTGTCCCTCGCCTGTCCTCCCTCTCAAAACCTTGGGAGTTTTGTTAGGATAGAAAAAGCTGCTAATGTTTGTACCTTCTCTGAGTGACTGTTTTAAGGACTGACACATCTCCTCTCAGCAGTGGTTGTTTCCTGTATTCCAGTTAGTTCTACTTCATTTCCGAAAGTAGGACAGCTAGGGGGTTGTGCTGTTGCTCATCTCCCTGAAGAGTCCTTGTGGTTGTTTAAGGTCTGTTGCTAGAATTTAGCATATTTTGGCTGTGGGAGAAAAGACAACAGATGGTTAAGGAGTTTCTTGGAGAAGTTTGCAGGGCAACTTGTCTATAAACTAAGGAAAATATTGGGGTTATTCCTCTTGCCCTAGTGGTTTTCACCCCCATTCAGGGTATAATATATCATCCTTGGTCTAAAGTAGCGTTGCCCTTACAGATCATAAGACTGCTCTAGAGAAAGTGTTAGTTTTTGGGTTTTTTAATTTTTATTTATTTTTGTTTTTCAAATGGACCAGATTGTGCATTGATTATTGATTTTATTTTAGGGGAGGGAAAGAATCCCAGTTCTCCTGCATGTTGTTCATATATCTACGCAGCAGATGCATTCCACATTGTGCTTTGCTTTCAGAATACCAGGACTATGGCATGGGAAATGCACACACGAGTGCATGCACGAGGCCAGCGTGGATCCACAAGAAAGGTAAGATGGCATTTTGTTAAAACGCTGTATCTTTCCCTTGACTGTTCCCTTCCACCCATGAACATAGGAGGTTAGAAAAGAAAGCAGTGGGAATGAAAACCACAAGAATACATTGGCAACACAACAGACGTCACTGAGGCAACTCAAAACTCAGCAGATGTTTCTCTCTTACTTTGTTCTCTGCGTGCCATACAGAGATTTTCAGTCGGATTTTAATTTGCTGGAATAAAAAGTGTGAGAGAATATGCAGTAAGAGTGTCCAGTTTCCCTGTTCGCACTAATTTTACTACCCAAACACCTGTTTTTCCACCCGGGGCTTTGCAAGGTTTTCCTGGAATCACAGTTGGAAGGGTCTCAGTCGAGCATGCATGCATAGCGACTTCCTCTGCCCGCGCTCACACGCATACGGGTTCCTCACTGCAACTCGCATGTACTGCCCATGCCTGTCCACCCACACAACCACAAAAGCAGAAGAGGCTGCGAAAAAACAGACGAAAGCGGTGTAGTAGCTACTCTGTGACACAATGGAAAATGTTGTGCAGAATATTGTGCGCTTCTAAATAAGTACAGCTGCTAGTTGCAAGGATCTGTGAGAATGTCCAAGTACCCAAGTCATTCATTGTAAGACTGATGGACAGCGTCCATTCTTGATGGAAATGCTACTAGCTTCATCAGCAGTGGAAATCGTTGAAGACTATTTGGGGTATTTCTGTCCCTGAAAGTTCTCCTATTTGGAACCACAGTATAAGAGATATAACTGACATGTATTACAAGTGTTTGTAACTTTACTACCTCCCTGGGATTAATCAAGGCATTACTCTCTTCATTTCCAAATAAGACTCTGTGCAAGTAACTTTTTTCCCCAGCCATTACAAAATTCAGTGAGGTGTCTGTACTGTTTATATCCGTATGGCTCCTAGATGTGTTTGTTCCGGTATTACCCCCTAACATTGTGTTTTAATTTTCGCTGAGAATCTTATCTTCTGTGGTTTGGTGTGAAGCCAGTCCAGTATGGTCTTGTCCAAGCAGAAGATAACCATCTGGCATTCTTCTTGTTCCCACTGGAGGGGAAAAAAAATCTCTGGAAAGTCATTAAAAGGAAAGCGAGTCCTGCAGGGGAGGATATCTGCCACTCTAGTATCATGGCCCTGAGTATTTTCTGTCTGAGTCATATTTTGTAGAAAAGACGAACTTTCTGCTGACCAGTGGCATACTGGGAAAGCATCTAAAAAGCTTGTTATGAGGGTGCTATAGAAATTGGTGGTGTTTCACTGGGTTTGTGCAGAATGATGAGGTCCAGCTCTTGAATACATGGTTGGTTATATGGCTGGGTTGCCTTTGAAGATGCGTTCAGGGACAGGCAGGGTTATGACTCTGCCGAGGTGGTGTAGCATGCTGAGGAGAGTGAGGTCTGGTGAGACTGGTCTGTGTCTGCACTCTTTCCTCAGCAACAGGCTTTGCCAAGAAGGTGAGGGACTTTGAGCCAGGGCTACAAGGTGAATTAGTCCGGGGCCAACACCTACAAGGTGCCAGCAGAGCTTGGTCTCCTCCCAGCTGGCAAGGGAACTTGCTTTGAGAGTGGTCTGTATGGTCTTTCCTCAAGTGCTGAATGCAGTTATCTCTAACAATTATCCCATAAAATAATAGCATGGCTATAATTTAACGTGGTTGTTTTGGTTCTGTGGCTGCCTCTTATCTGTTGTCAGACTGGATGTGAATTGAGGTTGCCCAGAACAAGAGAGTAACATACAGATGGGATTCTACTGGTACCATTGGCTTCATTTTCTGTTTTCCTGTCAGCTCTCAGGAGATTACATTTTCCGATTATTGTTCTATTTCTATTCAGATATGAAAAACCTCTCAAATACACCTTTAGAAACAAGATGAAATGCTTTTAAGTATGTTTACAGTATGATTTTTCTTTTAATTCACCAGGACTCAAAACAAAACTTTAAACTTGTGGACTGAGAAATCCTACTCCTTTCTCAGATTCACAATCCTGTATGGTCTTTTCAAAATGAGAAACATTTAGCTATTCTTAGTTATAAATAAACATTTTCTAGATAAGTGTTTGAAAATACTAAAAAGAAAAATATTTTTATATGCTAGTGTTTATGTGAAAGACCTGATGGGTACTGCTGGAGGTTTCCATCCTCCAGGCAAGTAGGTCTTCTAACTGAGTACATACAGGGTTCAGTGGGGCTACCCCAATAAGGTATTTCCCGAATCAAGACCTCAATGGTCTACTAAATCACCACAAAGCGTAGCATATACACTCTCTCTGTGTAGCTAATGAAATAGCATGAAAATAATCTCAGCCTCATAGCAAAAAGAGACAATAATATGGTTGTGTAAGGAAAAAAAGGTAGGGGTTTTTTACAGCACCATGGAAGAAATGTGAATAAGTAAAGTTGCAGTCTAGATCTGAGTCAAGGCCACTAAGAGTCAACAAGAAGATCTTATTTACTTCAGTGAGCTCTGGATGAGGACTTAAGACTGGTAAAATAAGAAATCTCATAAATTTTGGATAGCCCCTGATCTGAGAGGCAGTCTTTTTAAGTCAGTGGTGGCTACAGTCCTTACAGTTATATATACCCTGTAACTATGCTTGCAAATGTTAACTGAGCAGTTCCCTTAGTGCTGGGGGGATTATTAGTCCAAGCGAAGGAAAAATTCATTAGGTTTGTATTTCAAGCATTCCAGGAGGCAGTGTTATCAAATATGACCCTATTGTATTAGGAGTGTTTGCCATGTTCTTAAAAGGTGCAAGGATATTTTTATGGTGACTGTGGTAGAGATAGATACTGAACCTTAGTCATGATTTGCCCAAACAAGCGCTATCTGCTTGTGATTTCGCTAAGTAAAAATGTGACCTTATTGTCTTTTGTCAATTCTGAAGAATTAAAATAATATTGTATTTGTTGGGGGAAGAATTCAAAATGGGTTTAACAAGATTTTCTTTGTTTACCAAGCTAAAGGCAGTGATAATGAACCTCTTTTGCAGTTTGTGTCTTAATTTAATTCATTATGAGATGTGGTTCTGGGAAGAGACTTGTTCTCAAGAAAAAAAATTCCAGGAATGCAGGAAATGTGAGGCAATACTGTGTAGTGGCTGCATTTCTCCTAGAAGCATTATGCGTAATTGGAAAGTATATATGTCTAAAATAACTGATATCTTACTGTTGAATGGAGATGGCAGAGATATCTTTGGCTCTTATAGCCTGAGGACAATACTATGACGTTTCAGGTCAGGTACAAAAAATTTTGAAAGCCCCAAACCAAGGGAGTTAGAGGACCCAGTCTACCAGAGAATCAGATCCTAATATGGTGCTATAGTACATATACGTAACGGATTATGCATTGTTCTTCAACAGTAAAACTAAGAGGAATAGCTGGGTGTTTAACCAGAAAAACTAGGGTCAGAAGTGAGACATAGTCTACTCCGTTGGCTCTAGGCCCTTAGCCCATATGGCCGAGCAGCCGCTGTCTTACAGGAGCAGCTTTGAACTAAGCCACTGAAGTCACGGCAACCTGTTTTATCCAAATCTAAACTGCTCCTTAGATGTTCCAAACTCTAAATCCAAGTTTGGCCTCAAATATGTGACAGCTATAAATAAAATAACAGGCGTGTAGGGGTCTGGAGGACTCTTAAACATACCTAACCCCCCTGGCTGGTCACCTCTGAACAGATGATGTGTTGCTTCCCGTAATTATCATGTTCTGGATGCTATCCCCATGACCTCTTTGTGTGGTCAAGGACTTTGTCTTTTAAAAGAGAAAAATACACAACTGGCTGCAGTTATTAAGCTACAATGTCAGCCAGGCTTCTAATATCGTGTGGGGAAGTAATGCCATTAGACATTGTCTTCTTATTGTGGGCTAGATAGGGCAACCCTCTTCTCTCAATTTGTTAAATGAGGGCGGGTCAACATTCTTTGCAATTTGGCATTTCTGGAACATTTATAATTTGAAAAAAAATTGTAACTTAAAATCATGTGTGAAAGTTTGACATTTTTGTCAAAGAATACCCTGACTGAGAAAGAAGATGGTGTTTCTGACATTACTGAGTTGACCAATATCTTTTAAGCAAATGGAGGTTATTTCTTAACTGCCATTACTCTGAGTCCCCCCCCCCTTTTTTTTTTGCTAACTCAGGTGAGTATCTGCTCCCTCATTGGGTCATTTGCCTTCTCTTCTATCCCTCTTCTCCCCTGAATTTTTTGTAAGGAAATAAAGACTTTGTGATCTGGTCCTCTAAGCACATCCTAGCATGATAAGAAGCATTGGCTTTTCATATGAAAATCTTTACCAGTACCTTACAGAAAAAAACAAGCTCACATAAATAGGGTCTTTTTCACCCCAGAGACAGGGAAACAAAAGGAACATGACTGTGGTTCTTCAAAAATACACGCTTAAATATATAATTACCCAAAAAATGTATTATAGTAATTAAAAAACCCAAATGTT
Source organism: Grus americana (assembly GCF_028858705.1). Taxonomy (NCBI): domain Eukaryota; kingdom Metazoa; phylum Chordata; class Aves; order Gruiformes; family Gruidae; genus Grus; species Grus americana. The sequence goes on from NC_072852.1 coordinate 122,713,510, forward strand.
TAATGTTGTTTTTCAAAATTAACCTTCAGATATGTATTTTTTTCCAATTATTAACCCTCTTGTCATTTTGAGCCCATGCTGTTCCAGACTGCTGCTGTGATGGTGTTTGTCTGCTTCGTGATCTGAGGACCAAGTGTCAGCAACTTCTGCTGAAGCCAACACGAATGGATTGCGCTCATACTTTCTAAGAATCAGCATCCCAGCTCTGTGGGGATGGGCTTCTACAAATAATACTGTAATAGCAGTAAAAAATTTATAATGCTTTTACTTGCATGAGTGATTTATAGTCCTTTAAATACCAGATACAGAGCTGTTTCTGGTTTCAAAGAACTGTTACTAGGATCATCTATTTCTCATAAAAGCATTGAAATTCTTGAAGGAATAGGTGCTGTAAACTGATGAACACAAGGCATACTAACATCTGAATGTTTTCACTGTGTAGTTCACATGATTACTGTGCTAAAACTAGAAACATAGATGCCTGTGGCACGGACAGACTCTGTGGTTGCATGCGTGCCATTTTAGTCACTTAGCATTAATCTGTAACAGACTTGGGCCAATAACTTCGTCTAGGACTTCCCACAGCTACGAGGAAGTTCAGAGCTGGATCCTAGTGTAATATTCCAGGGTTAATTTGTGCAAGATGGATCCCAGGCTTCCAACATTAGCCATTTGCTCTCTCTCATCCTTGTAGGTCCTCTGCTTCAAACTTTGGGTCGGTTCAAGCTCAGACCCACCCTTCATCTTTAATCTAATGAGTGGTTGGTGTTTTCGCTGGAGAGAGGCACCGCGGAGGCTACCGCCCACACCTAGGCCAGGGGCTGAAAGGCTTAAAGAACAGGGAATTAAACTGGGTCTGCCTTTTGAAAGAAAACATTGTCACCCCTGAAGGACAAAATGGGCTTCAGTTGGATAGGACCACCAAGCTTTGAGCACGAGGATGTGGGGAAGCAGTGGATTTTCTGAGTACTTTAAACAGGCAAGAAACTGCTTGTTGTTGCCCGTTAAAACAAGATTATCCACAGACCCCCAGAGGAGCGGCCTCCCCCAGCACTGCCAGGAGCTGGTAGCACTGGTTGACACGCCAGCCCACGGGGACGAGGTGGGAGAGGTGGGAAGGGCACAGAGCACATGGGAACTCGCAGGCTCGAGCTCGTGAAAAGAGGCTCTCAAATCCTCTCTTTTGCGTATAGAAAGATACAGCAGTGGAATTCATTTGAGAGTGAATACGCCACTTCTAACATGTATGAAAATTTTTGTAACTTTGGCTTAATGACGTGTATTGGAGAGAGAACGACGGGGTGACAATCCAAGGTCAGTACAAGGCTACAGACGTCACGAAGCAGCCACTTCCATCAGGTCTCTTTCACGCCCCGGGTCTGGAGGAGAACAGGGGACAGGCTGAGATGAATTTTGTGATGTGCTCTTTATTTGCAAGCGACACAGAGTCGGCAGACGGCACACTCTTTCTTGAAATCTGGTGGTGTCTACAGGCACAAAAAAAAAAAAAAGGATTAGTAAAAATGCAAGTACAAAAGAATGTACAAGCTAAAATTTGCACGGGGCTAATCGAGTCTGTACATTCGTCACTCCAGAGGGACCCTGCTAAATAAAGAAAAGTAAGGGAGAGAGGGGACTGTGTGCTGTGGCTCTGGTGCTGCTCCCACACTTGCCAACCCCAAACCAGGTTTTGCAGCAGACGAGGCTGTGTGCAGCACTTAAAAACCCCAGTGATGAAGAATACACCTGTACGAAGGGTTAATGTGTTTGGCATCACAAAACCAGTCTTTCCATCTTTTTGTTGACATGGTCAGGAAAGGCATGGACTGGAAGGACTGGCGTAAAAAACTTCCATTACCTAGAGCCCCAGATTTTGAATTGCCGTACCACAGAACCGAACGCACAGAGATTTTACACCACAGAGCTGGCATTGGCATTGGCACTGGCAGTGGCAGGGAAACGAGCGTGCATGTGGTCCGGCACTGAACTGCACAATGTTAACATAGTTTCTGTATAAGTAAGGATTTTTCCAAAAGGCATAATTAAGAAATAGTCTAACAAAATAATTTTTGTTGCATTGAACTCTGAAATTGTGCTAATGTGGAAGAAAATATTCAGCAGTTCCTGGTGGGAGATATTAGGTCCTGGAACGGAAGCGGTTGTAGTGAGTCTTCTGTATCATTAAATCATGTATACACTTAGAAACTCTTTTATTCAAGCAACTGCTTCTATATTGAAAATATAAATCACAATGCCAGATTTTATTTAATTTTATACAAAAATTGGCATGCACAGAATCAGTTTTCTACTCCCTGATGATGTATACTCCATAAGAAGACTTTTTTCCAGTAGGAATCTCTGAAAATTCTGGGCCAACAATACTATATACTGCTTGTGTACTGGCATTTCCCACAAGAACCAAAAGGCTGTGCATTATACAAATACACAGAAAGGCACAGCAGAGAACTAGGGTGAAAAAAATGTTCTCCAAGTCTTTTGTATAAAAAAAGTTTTTTTTATATCTTTTGCTTTGCCTGCCTTTGGTCATTTTGAGGAAGACTTTAAAGCATCGTGTAAAAAACTTCAAGGTATATATATGGGGGGGAATTAGAAATACTACATTGTGGGAGAACCTTGACATCTTTTACTAAATAGTTCTTTATTAAAAAAATCTTTTTTGAATTCTAGTCAAGCTTTTTAGGTTAGCTGTAACGCATTAGAAAGCAGGCAGCTTTGTGTGCATATCACAGTGTAGCAGGAGTAAGATGTGCTTCTACTGCGTGTGCTCTTTCCCCTTTAAAACCAGTGAGAAAGAATTTGTTCACTAAATCCATGATTTCACACCATGTTTGTCTGCTGACCCTGAAACTTGTCAGGTATACTCACCTTTTGCAGTATTATCAAAAGGGAAAGACAGTGTTTTTTGCCCTGAGGCAGATATTTCTCAAGATGATTCTGCTCTGAATTAAAAAATTGCTTTGCATAATTGGCTATGCTTAAAGTAATCTGCTGAGGATAATAATATGTACTTGATTAGATTTATTTGGCATGAGTTTTTGATTTAGATTCCCCGGGAGGACAGGTCTGAAGTGGTAGTTGCTGTGGGAGGTTGCGTCACTGCTTGGCAGCGGGGCTGGCTTCTCTGCGTGGGGGAATTGCTCCCTGTCTGCAGGCAGCCTGCTCTTCCTTAATTAAATGATCCACCCAACACATGTTGTCCTTTGTTACTCGGAGCTCCTCAAGGCCTGAGAAGCTCATAAAACAGTCACAGGGCTTTATATTCTTGGAGCGGCTGAAACCCTAGGTAGCAACTTCAGAAGTAATGGTTTTATGCGTTAGAGATAAACACACAGCCGCCACTTCATTGTGGTTACTGTACTTCACAAAAAGGTTTCATTTTCTAAGCCAATTCCTGTGCTTCAGCGTGCGCCCTGTGCGCTGCTTACACCTTACCCCTGCCCGGGGACCAAACCCTGCCGTGCGGGGTGGAGAGGCAGCACTTCCAGCTCCAGCATCCAGGCCACCGTGGAGGTTTTGGCTGCCCAAAGGTGGGCAGCAGTGCCGGGATGGATGCCCCTGGGTATCTGAGCCAGGTCTGAGGGGTACCATGTGGACCTACGGGAAGGCTGCTCCCACCCAGAGACCGGTGTGTCTCCAATGGCATGGAAGTGTTCGGGCAACTGCATCATCATCCTCGTTACCAACAGCTGAAATGGCCTTATCTGAAAGTAGCCCAATCTTCCTCGGTGTGGAGAAGAACCGTTCCAGACAAGCTGTTGGCCTTGCATAGGAGTAACAGCTGCATGTTATGTTAATTTAAACTGACACTTGAGCTCAGGACTCCTCATTAAAGCTCTGAGCAGTCCATTTGGTGTGGATGAGATGAGAGCCAGGAACAGTGTGGTTCATGTCAGGTTGATCCTCCTATTGCTCAAGAGGAAAATTACTTAGAAAAAAAAAAATATCCTCTCTAACCCTAAACTAGAGCATTATTAAGCTGGTTAGAAAGATGCTTGCTCACGGTGGCTGTCCCGGGGAGAAGCCACTAGGAGCATTTTAACTCCATGCATGGGAGCAAGCATACGAGTAATTGCTGTTAAGGAAAAAAAAGTCCAACACTACCCGCAGTTCGATTTAATTCAGTGCAACTTCAATTCTGCAACTGATGGAGCTCGGCTTCCCCCTCCTGGGGACAGGACGAATGGGCAGGAGCAGGCAAAGGCTTCTCCTCCTCCCTCTGCTCTAACACTTTGAAACTGTTTTTTTAACTGCTGACTGAGGACACCTCTGTCTTTGTACTCCTAAGGTGCTTGTGAAGGACGACATGATTTGGAAAAGCAAGCCTGTTGCAGTAGGATGAAATCTGCTTTAGTAATGTTTTTATCTCTGTTAAAAAAATAATTAGAGTCTAGTCATCAAACCCCACAATTCATGTTTCAAAATGATTGCTGGGGTTAATCTTCATTGTTCTGGTGCTGTAAATAGAAGCTCTGTGTACACCTCACGCAGAAGTTATATTCTGGGTCACAAGAAAATACCTTTTCCTTCTTTAACTTGAATAATCTCTTTCAAGGATTGCAAAACAGGTGATTAAAAGTTCAAGGCTAATCGATCTTGATTCCCTTTTTAAAAGAAAGAGTGCAGGATCTGTTTTGAAAACAAAGGCATGTCTTCTTATAAAGATATGGACAAAGGAAGACAGTGTAGAATTGATCGAGTTCGGTAATAACATCACCCCTTTCAGTTAATCTATCAAGACAATGGAGCTTTCCTACAGAGGTCTGAGCATAGCAGCACTTCAGCTGTGCATGCTATTTCGTATATCTCTAGTAGCCCGTGGGTGCTCAAGCACAGATACATAAAACATAGCCAGTTACTCATAGGTTTAGCTCTCACAGAAGTGTCAAGGGCACCCAACCACTTGAAGCAGTAGCACTTGTTCATAGAAAACAGCATAGTTTCAGTGTTGTACAGATCCACTTCCATGAATGGCTCAACTTATTTTTTTACTTCTCCTCCTTTTAAAATCAAACCCAAGAGAATGACATTTTTCTCTCAGATTTGTTTTTTTAACTGAAGATCTCACCTTTGATAAAGTATGTAACTTTGAATGAACACAAGTTCAGGAAGATTGAAAAAGAAAATACTATTTGTTTATGCAAAACTCAGTGTATGCTAGGCCTGGAGACACAAGGAAGTTTGTACTTTTATTAATGGCAGCAATGCTACATATGTCCATAAATCTACTTATATGTTTCATCTTATTTTCCAAGAGCTTCCAGAAAAGTAAGAAAAAGAGCTCTGACTGACTCAGATCAGCATTGGGATAGGGCCTAAATGTGTTAAGAAAAAACATAATTTTAGGGGGATTCAGGAGGCAGGAAACTTTTTTTTTAAAAAAAAGTAACTTCATCAAGGCAGTAAAGGATGCATCCTATGTAGGGCATCTGGGAAGATTAATGGTCCTCAAAATTCCGCAGTTTGTCTACTGGGAGAAGGAAAAAACATTCAGCAGTTTTCCCTGGATGTTCACGGGACTTCAGGTTGTTCTTTATGTTCGTGCCTCCAACCTTTCCCTGGGTTGGATCTTCCCTCCTGTAGAAGGACAGCATGTGCTAAGGAAAGGTTCTTGGGGTGTTGCTGTGCTTGGCAAAAGGCAGCATGATACACAGTGCCAGACCCCCAGTAGTAAAGAATCGAAGGTTTGCTACTGATTTTGGCATGTCCAAAGGTTGCCCCAGACGAGCTGGTGGATTTCCTGGGATCCAGCTGTCTTCTTTCTTCTCATCTTTTAACCATCTTCAAATAATTTCCATTATTTTAATACCTAACTGAAAATTAGTGTCCCTGATGATAGAAAAGTGAATGAGGCAGCATCCACAGTATCAACGCTGTAAATGTTGGCCTGACATTTCATAGAATCATGGAATCATAGAATAGTTTGGGTTGGAAAGGACCTCAAAGATCATCTAGTTCCAACCCCCCTGCCATGGGCAGGAACACCCTCTACTAGACCACGTTGCCCAAAGCCTCATCCAACCTGGTCTTGAACACTTCCAGGGATGGGGCATCCACAGCTTCTCTGGGCAACCTGTTCCAGTGCCTCACCACCCTCACAGTGAAGATTTTTTTCTAATATCCAATCAAAACCTACCCTCCTTCAGCTTAAGGCCATTATCGCTTGTCCTATCACTACATGCTCTTGTAAACAGTCCGTCTCCAGCTTTCCTGTAGGCCCCTTCAGGTATTGGAAGGCTGCTATAAGGTCTACCCGGAGCCTTCTCTTCTCCAGGCTGAACAACCCCAACTCTCTCAGCCTGTCCTCACAGGAGAGGTGCTCCAGCCCTCGGATCAGCTTTGTGGCCCTCCTCTGGACTCGCTCCAACAGCTCCATGTCTCTCCTGTACTGGGGCCCCCAGAGCTGGACACAGTACTCCAGGTGGGGTCTCACAAGAGCGGAGTAGAGGGGCAGGATCACCTCCCTCGACCTGCTGGTCACACCTCTTTTGATGCAGCCCTGGATACAGTTTGCGTGCTTGCAGCCCAGAAAGCCATGCCAGGCCATGTTGAGCTGCTTGTCCTCCAACAGCCCCAAGTCCTTCTCCTCAGGGCTGCTCTCGATCCATTCTCCGCCCAGCCTGTAGCTGTGCTTGGGATTGCCCCAACCCACGTGCAGGACCTTGCACTTGGCCTTGTTGAACTTCATGTGGTTCACACAGGCCCACCTCTCCAGCCTGTCAAGGTCCCTCTGGATGGCATCCCTTCCCTCCAGCATGTCGACCACACCACACAGCTTGGTGTCCTCAGCAAACTTGCTGAGGGTGCACTTGATCCCACTGTCCATGTCACTGACAAAGATGTTAAACAGCGCCGGTCCCAATACTGACCCCGGAGAAATGCCACTCATTTGTAGAATTTAATTTTTTTACTAAGAAATAGAAGTGGGGTTTTAAAGTCACAACTTCTTCCCTAGTTTTTACCTAACTGCTATCCCACAGGCAAGTTGTTCTAATACACTTGGCGAATACTAGGTACTTAATAATATGTATGTGCACAAACCTGAATTAAAAGTTTAATAAAAAACCCCCAGAAAATTGACCATGTATTAAGTAGGTCATTGCAGCATGTTTACACACAAAATATTTGTCTCTCATCTGGATCTGAGTAGCTTTCTCTTTCTGAGCTGTGCATTTGGATTTGCTTTTCTTAGGTAAGCCAAGAGATATGAAGAGTCAGAAATCTCTTTCTGTTCTAGTGGAGTTACCTCATGGCTTTTTTTCCGAGGCTTTTTTTAATGTAAAGTAGTTGGTACTTTACCATTTTCTCAGCAGTCTGCTGAGTGCCAGCAAGAAGCAGTCTAGTTGCTCTCCCAAGCCATGCCAGCCACTTGTGATATATGGGGAGCAAATATAAAGTCTCTATTTAATAAGGAGTGCAGGATGTGAGCCTGGAAATTGCCAGACTAGATGCAAATTTCAGTGAAAATACAAAGAAGTTAATTGTGCCTTATGTCTATATCTAGTCCAAATGTAAAACTTTCTGTTTCTTCTTGTGGTTCCTTCCTATTTAGATATCCAATTTTTGTACATGTAGACCAAAAACCTGAGAAGCTTATAGCTCCCCAGTTAATAGCTCTTATTAGTGCATGCTCATCACATTTGCCAGAAAAGAAAATACAAGGCAAGGATGTACTTCAGTGTGTTAGAAGATGTATTTCTAAAACTGTGGACTTTGCTGGAACATTAGAAAGGCTCCAGTATTAGAAATGCTCAGTGTTACACAAAAATATGTACTTATTATTATTAAGCAGTGCAAATTGCTGCCTAATACAAACCATCCTAAAGAGTCAGTTATGGAAATATCTACTTCTGGATTTGTCAGCTTTAGCACTGCTCCCAAGAGCTTAATTTTCTAATGTTACCTGCTATTGCCTGATTTAACATCCAAATCTGCATTATATTTTTTTTAGGAGTAGAATCTTCAACTTGCAGCTTTGATTGGAAAAAAAATAATCAACCACAAAACAACAACCCACACATTAAATGGTTTTGGCCAGACAGATTTCCCCTTAGCTTCAGATCCTTTCTGTATCCCAAAACCACATATTTAGAGGACCAGGCGTAGCTTGCTTGTGGATGCCCCTAAGAGGAGCCACAGACAGCTGCGACAAATCACCTCGATCTCCATCTTTTTCCAGAGAGCCTATTCTGAAGATGCTGGCTAACACCGACATTGCTGGTAGTTTTTCACAAAGTGTTGCATTTCTTCATTAGGTGCTGACAATGGCATCAGATTATTTTCAACAAGAAATTTCCAGATTGTATAAGCTTCGAGGAACTGACAGCATATATCAGGTTTAAAACTGATGAATCAAGTGTGAAAGTGTCCGTGAGCCTAACTGTTATGACAGCTGCTTTTTCTTACAGTACTTTTTCTTCTCTTTAATAATCCCCTATTTTTAGTTCCTTTTTCAAGTGATGGAACTGAAATAAAGAGTAACACTAGTGGGAGCCCTCGACTGACTCGACAGCTCTCACACCGCCCTGCGTGCTCCCTGCAGGGTGGGACCATCCACAACATTTAACTTTCCCTCTTTCATTACCCCAGTTTTTAACCCCTGCTGTAGTCTACTGAGATTCATGGGCCCTTTTTCTGGAGCAAACAGGAAACTCTTTATTTCCTCCACCGTGCAACCATAGCCAAACAGTTTCAATCTATTTGCAGGGCAGCTCACTGGACCTACACTTCCATTTTAAGGGGCTGTGGCATGAATCTCCCAGGACTATTGAGGCCTCCAAGACAGACCTCAGGCAGGTCCACTCTGCCTACACCACACAACAGGATCCAATCTTTCCTTCCATTTCCACTCTCCCAAAGGCTTTCCAATTTCCAAAAGGCTTTGGAGAACCCCGGTTTCTTTCACTGACCTGAGTCAGAGAGATGATGCTCCAGCTCCTCCAGCTCCTCCATGCTGTTTGCAGGACTAGGGCAGTGCCCTTGTGATGCAGAGGTGCAGGAGCCCATGCCAGGGGATGTGCTGGAAGGGAAAGGAGGGCTCTCCAGATGGATTTGTAGATTCGTCCCTAGTGAGCACATGCTTTCCCCAGGTAGTACCAACAGAGATGTTGGAGTGAGATTTGTTATTTATTTGAAAGATAAGTTTTCCCTCTTGGAGATATTCCCAGTTTGCCTAGAGGATGTGCAAGCAGGCATACCATGTAGTGTAAATTGAGATGAAGATTACACACCTTATCACTACACAAAATGGTCAAAAATGTTTTCAAATGTCCTGAAACAGTTCTTAAAAATAAGCTGACATCCATTTATCTATTTGTATGCTTATAAACATGGAGCACAACATGCATTTTGTTAGTCATCCGGTAATATTCTGTGGCAATAGAGCTATTGAAATTTGTGTGTTGCCTGATGTATGTACACTGCTTAAGTTTTTAGCGGTAACTGTAAAGGGGTGTTTAGCTCCTAAAAGACATAGATTGTTGGTGATCTGCAGAAAACCATACATTTCTTTAAGATAATTGAGTTATTGAGAAATGTCTATGCTAATTTTATTGTAAATTCTTGCCTTATTAGAAGATCCATATTCATGTCGAGATTTAATGCTGAAGATTTATTCTGATGTATTTTACTCAGGATAGCAAACAGTTACAGTTTCAATCATCTAGGCTGCACTTGATTAAAACATCTGTGAACTTGAGTGTATTAATTAACTGTTTTCCTAGTTTACGGATTTTTTTGGCATATATTTTCTGCCTGAATGGCAAGTCATCTTCTTATGCAATATTTGATAAAGTTGGTTCAACGATCTTGTCACTTGTTTTCCTGACAATTGCGCTCTCTTGCCTTTGTGGTGTATTTTTGTGTTTTGCTCCTCAGTCCCTTGATACAAATTTGTGACACCGCTAGTCGATATGAAATCAATTACTGTTTGACATAATATGGTTGCAGGTTTTTTGACATTGTCTGGTTTGAAAAAGCTTACCCATGGCTGTCTTCACAGCTTATTATAAAATTCTGCTTCAGAAACATCACAAAATTCACATAATAAATGAGAAATATAGTTGTTTGTCACTGTCATGATTTCCTCTCCAAACTCCAAACATTATTCTCATTTATCAGCTAAACCTTAATTAAATAAACCTCACATAACCTTATGTCAGCAAGGCTCTTGTGAAACTCATTTTATGTTTTGAGACCCTTAGCTGAAATGTGCTCTGCAGCTGCAAAATGCTCCCCTTGTTTATTGAGCAAACTTTCTAAATCTGCTGCCTGCTGCTCTCACTTCAGGGTTTTTCTTTTTGGTGTGGTAAGAAGAGGAATTAAACCCATCATATTCTGTATAATGTCTTAGGAAAAGTGTTAGGTTTTGTGCTGGAGGAATCTGTCATACTAGTAGAAGCCATTAGCAATGATGTCGCGGAGGACTGAAAATAAAATAAGACTAAACGTAGAATGTTCTAGTGGAATAAGAGAATACTTTCCTGCTGTAGATGAAGAGATTAAAGATTATTCATGAGCAGAAATTGTACATATTGAGACCCTGAGGCTGATCTTTGATCCAAACAAACACCCACATCCAAGAAACTGAGGCAGAAAATAAATGTAAATTTATTGCATCAATTCCAGTTAAGATAATATCTAACATATACAATGTTACAACATTACCTATTATCTCTAGCCACTATTCCAAGAGAAAAAAAATGTAGATGACTAACTGCAGTGCAGATGATGGTAATACTAATCCAGGAACAGTGTCAAATGATATATCATGTATTTTCTTCATCAAGGTAATGAAAGGTTTGGGATTGATAAAGATATTTAGCAAGGTGAATTTTTAGATTGCATGCAAATCTTAATGAAATTGGTGGGAAACTAGTGCTTCACTAGGAGGAAACAACCTCACTATAATTTTGGACCTTTCACTTTGAAACAGATAGAATATTTTACAGGCAAGAGCGAAAAAAATCTTAGTAAAAACAGACCTGGCTTAGAGTTCACAGTCCTTTATTGATTTAAGCTCCCACTAAAATCAGAGAAAAGTTTAATGACAAGAGAGAGATCATAGGAACTAGTGAGTGCTAAATCAACAATTGAATTGGTCTACTGATACAGTGAAAAAAATGTGTGTTCTGCTGGAATGAGTGAGGCGTGTGGTTGTTCTCTGCTCCTCTTGTATTGATAATAAATCAATAAAGAGAGAAGTTACAAGTATTTAACGTGAACAGGAATTAAATTGTAAGAGGAAACTGAAACAGTGCTAGTAAACTCTTCAGTCAAAACCAGAGATAGTGCCTATATGAAAAAGAAAAAAGAAATTAATTCTAACTTGAAATACATGCAGTATCTGGGGCTTGTGCTTTGATTTGACCTAGTGTGGAGTCAGGGGTAAGCAGCAGAGTTCAGGCCCACATTAGAACTTCCCCCAAATCTTTGGGAGCTGAAGAGGAGATCCCTCCTCCAGTTAGAAGCATTGTCAAGACAACGTATGACCTGCCAATGAGTGACTGATGGACGGAGCATGTTTGCACTGCAGCTGGGAGACACGATTGCAACAGGAGAACGCATTTGCACGCTAACTTGAATGGGCTTGCTTACTAATTCATAATAAGCAGATCTTTCATTTGCACAGCTGTCTTGTCCACCCAGCCACAACTTCACGCCTTGTCCTCCCCACTTGTATCCCACCCGTCTGCTGTGGCCTCTTTCCTGCTCTGTGACCCAGTGTGGGATGCAGGTGGTGGGGCTAACCTGGATCTGGAGCCCGGAAGGCATCGGTCATGCTGCCATGCAAGCTGTGCCCCGTGCTCAAAGCATCCCCACTGAATGGTGCCCACTTTGCTGCTGCTACCTGCCACTGCAGCCCTTTCTCTGCCTGGAGCTAAACGCCGGGGCAAGAGAAGAAATTAGGCCTGAATATTCTCATTGTGAAACTAGCTGCCAAAGAAAAACCTTAATGTAAAATAGCTGGCTAGTGACTGATAATAAAATGTGCAGGGGGAAGTTCGTTCATGCAGGTAAACAGCTTTGTAACATATGTCCTGAAAGCTGCTCTAACCTGTGTCTCAAAATGGACAGGAGAAGGATGGGCTCTTTGATTAGTGAGGGAAAAACGTTGCCCACTTCCTCACATATGTATATAGACTAGCTTAAAAAGATCTAGTGCTGATGAGATCTACTGTGCACAGGCAGTGATGGTCTGAGCTTATCCAAACCAAGACAAGAGTGTCAAGCTCATACTCTACACTAGTTAAGCCTTTGATGTCCAGGGGTGTTAATTATGGTTAGTGGTGTGGTGTTCTGAGTTACCAGTTTCCAGTTGTTCCCAGATTGCACCCATCCAGGATACTGCATTCCCCTTCTCTTTCCCATCCTTCTCCCCTTCCTCCACCCCTCTTTTTGGTCACCCCCTCAGCAGCTCTGCCTCGGGTACCAGCAGCTCAGAGCTTCCTCACTCCTCTCTTCCACCACAGCCCCATCCGTCCCCGCTACTGCAGCCCAGCATCGCTGCCTCTGCTCAGCGCGGCTCTGCGCTGCCCGCCCTCCCCCTCTGCCGCGGATACATCCCCCCGCTGCCAGCTGGGACCTCCCGTCATGGACCAAAAACCCGAGCTGGGCCAGGAAACTCAAGAGAGGCACCTAATGTTTAAATATTTAATTAAAACTGACATGGTTCCTAAGCCAAAGAGAGAAGCATATACTGCATACCTTATTTTGTGTTGTAGGGAGATTTGGCTCCTGGTTTAGCAAACGTGTTATGAAATAAACTTCTGTAAATAAATAAATGTAGAAACTTATACCAAATAAATATCTACATTTTACCTATAGATGCTTTTGCTTTTTTTCTGCATTGGATCAGTAAGTCTTGCCCAGGCCCACCAGAGCATGACTGTGTTGTGCGTCCCGGTGCAGCTCACGTGGTGGAGATCCCTGCCCTACTCTGGGTGAGGAGACAGACCGCCTTGCCTGTTTGGGGGCTTTCAGGACACAGGGCTGGTAGGTGGTAGGTCAGAGGTAGCCTGCTGGGCCCTGGTTCCTCTCTACCTGGTGCCAGAAAGTCAGAGAAAAGCTTTTGTTTAGACAAAACCGCAGAAAAAAAATGGAGTCCTGAAGGTTTTCAGGCTACTAGAACGGCCCTTCTGCGCTGGGTGAACAGCATGCTTAACAGTTAGTTATTCCTGCTGTGCAAGGTAAGAGTAGAAGGTAAAAGCTCATGTACCAGCAGAAGTTTGTGAAGACAGAAGTTAAAAAAATTATTATTATCATTAGGTAGAAGTGCTTTCATTCTATGAGGGGAGCATCTAGAGCTGTGGCACATATTTTAATCCACAGTCATTTTTCATAGCAACCCTGATCATGTAAAACTCATGCTATACTTATTAGATTCATATACTACTAATTATCTTCCTTGCTATAAATGAAATTAAATATCTTGATTTAGTTTATTGCCAATTTCTTCTGCTAGTGATCCCACTCCTGCTTTCCAGCATTGCAGTCTCATTTTAAGTTGTGCTCCATGCTTCTGCAGCTATGTGACTGCACCTGTACATGCTGAAACCCTGCTGTGAGGAGTCCTACTCTGGAAACTGTTAAATAGAGAATATAAAAAAAAAAATCAAGCATAAGATTTATTCAGTCAGTACTATTTTATGCTGCCAAGCAAAAGGAAAAGAGGAGCCACTGGAATCATGTATCCAAATTTTTCACAATTTCTGACAACAGTGAGAATGTCTTTGGTTTCATAGATGAATGACTTGAGCTGTTCTTGCCTTCAAGGCAAATCTGTGAAATATCAAGAAGGAATGATGCCTTGAAGACATATTGATGGGTAACGAGGAGATCGCTGTATGATTACTGGCACTTGTGCTCCTGAAACAAAGCAGTACTATTATAATGAAAGCAGCATCACCTGAAAGCAGATGACTTAGGGAGGAAATTGCCCTTTTATTGTGCTGTATTCTTCTCTGAAGGAAGGAATGTGTTATTATATTACTGTAATATCTTTATGGAAGATATTTTCCAGTTGGTGCTTGTCAAATTTAGATTCATAAAAGCTGACTTTTATTTTAAATCTGCCTTCCTTCATAGCACCATCTGCTGGTACTTCGTGGGTCCTGTAGGCTGCTGCTGGAGAGCTGTGCTCTGCGTTTTCCAGAGGAGTGTGAAGATCTGGTGGTATTCATTCCAACTTGGTTGTGTTATGGAGCTGCAATAGCATTTCTTTAGCTAAACTTCCATTTACTATCCATTCATCCTGACAGAGTCTGTTTTCTGAAAGTAATTCTTATTCACATTATGAAAACCATTAAAAGGAAGAGGACTGCTTGCATTATGGGAACTAATGCTTGAGTAATGATTTGTGGGCTTGGTCCCTTAAGTTTCTTGTAAGCTCATCCATAACTTTGTGGCTCTGCGGAGAAAGAGGCTGTGCTTTACCAAATCTGAGCAAAATGCATTAAACAGGTTTTTGTGTTGAACTTGTCAGATTTTCAGAGATGGCTTTTGTTTGATGTTTTATTGCATCTCTTCCCTGCTCAAATACGATTTCTTTCTTTTCCAAATGTGAATGAATTGGGCACATTTGAGGGAAATCAGTGATAACTGATGAAATTTTTAAATGTATATGTAGGAGATAATTTTATATCTGAACTTGTTGAGGGTGTCGAATATTTTTATGGTTTTATTAGTGGGTTCTAGCCTTGGACCTGTAGATGGGTTGTGAAGGTCCAGTGACCTTTTCTCAGTGAAAGTTATCTTTAACTTCTAAACCATAGCATAATTTTGAATATCCTGTCTCAAAAAACCCAAACAACTCTCCTATCCCTATCCATAAACTTATCTAAATGCTTTATAGGATTTAATACTCATATTTTAATCTTGCCGACAACTTAGTTGTTTCTAGAAAAAAAAAAGTATAACTGAACTCTATCTAAGATACAAAGACATCAAAATGTCTCCTAAAAATATATACAAAGCAGTTAATGTTCTTTCCAGCCTTTAAATGCGCCTGAAGACTTAACACTGCATTAAGGAAATGAAGTACAATTAGAGTGTAGGCTTATGTGGAGCTAGGAAATAAAGAGGCTTCTGAAATAACCGTTGTTGTAAGCAAAATGTTAATTTTCTGCCAAAGAAAGTGATGGAGAAAACTTAGGTTACTGGTGTCTGAACCAGCAGAGTCTCCTAGCCAGCGGTACGTTGGAGCCCCGTGCCCTGGTGCGTTTGCTCCTCTGACCCCCTGCCCAAACAGCCCCATGTGAGGCTAGTAAACCTGAGGGGTCCCCTTTCCCATGGCACTCCGTCACTAACTCAGCCTTGCAGTTGTGTGACTGCATTCTGTTGAACTGAGCTGCAAGAATGGACTTAATTCAGCATGTTTGTATGGAGGTTTGAGCCGGGCTGGTCTGGGCTTCTAGGGATATCCTATGGGACCAGATTGTTCTCACAGTCCAGGTGTCCTAAGAGACTTCATAAGCCTGCATAGCAAGATGTGAGATCTTGCACCTCAAGGAAGCTTTATCAACTACAGGCATCTAAAGCAAGGAAGAAGAAGAGAGAATTTGTAGGTTGAAACAGAGAATCTTTTGGGATGATGACTGTGGAAGGTCAGCTTGTGAATCCATACAAAATACCTTTGTTGACTCTGTTGCTGTAGTTTTGACAGCTGCATGTTAGATTGTGTGTGTTTATTTTACAACATCACTGTGAGGTGGTGTTATTCTTTTAAGGATGGGATCTCTCTCTGTCAAGGATAGAGGCGCTTGTTCGCGATCTGGTAGGATATCTAAGATGTAGAAGAGAATTGAACTGGCATCATCGATATCCCAGTTGCACGCTAAATCCTTCGCTATAAACTCCTTCTCTTAGTCCAGAAAGTTCGGTGTGCCACTACAGCTGAGTAAAGTACAGCTGAGCTTTTTGAATACTTTAGTGTACTGCATTTTTGCAGAAGAAGTTAGCTCCAATTTAGGCACCAGAATAAGTGGTTTTTTGAAAATCTGTTCCCAAATGTCAGTCCCAACAGTGAATTTGGAGGGCTCGAGGTTAAACACAAGTACATTACTTGGCTTTCATTCGCTGTCAAATTTTGTGTGTGTAGGTGGCAAGCTCGAACAGCACCTGCCAACTACTTATTGGTTATTGGCTTAGGATAGAACTGTTAGTCTTGTCCTTCATTTACGTTCAGTTCTGAGGCATCCACTTTGTGTATTTTTTTGGTATCTGCTTTCAGAACTGTATCAAAAATGATGAAATTTAAGGTTCAACAAAGTACACGGTCTCAAAGCAGGAATTCTAACATAAATTGACTTTGTAATCAACAATGAAAAATTGCATCTGAAATCGGTTACCAATGCAGAGCTCAGTGCGAAACTATTTAAAAGATGCAGTGTATCAGCCTTTGAATGTACAGGAGAAACTAAAGATTCGTCTTAATATTTTTCATACTGACTTTTAAAACAAGAGTGTCTGGATTGTACTCACAAGTTATTTATTGAGACCTGTTCTTTGTGTCCTGAACTCTCATCAGAACGTACAGATCCATATGCTTCAAGCAGGATAGGCACACAAGTGTACTATTATAATATGTTTTATGTGATCTTGTTTAAGAGTGTGTCTTAACTGATAACTGTAAAAAGGATTCTGTTATACGGTAAATACACTTTCCTTGTTCTTGCAACTTTTGGTATCACATGCAAAGTTAGTTTATAATTTCTATGTAGCTTTATTTACATGGGATCTAACCAATGGCTCCCTCTCCTCAGCCCCTGTTAGTAATCTGTATTTTGCAGTAACATACTGCAAAGTCTTTGCTGTCCCCAGCTTTGTTTTGAACATCATGTCTCATTTCTATCAAGTCGTGACAATGACCTGTCTTCTTATTGATGTGTTTGTATAAAGGGTATTTAAGCAATGATATGCCTTGGGAGGTTGGTTTCAATACATATTACATGAGTAATGCAACTCTTTCTTACCTACCTTCCCTGCCAGAAAAGATGTTTGCTTTGTGTGAATGGGTTTGTTTATGGTCAAGGTGGAGGCAAGCTTTGCTGAATCTTCCATGTGTTAATGTGCATTTTGAAAATGTCTTTACACAATAATTATCAAAACTGTCACAGATAGAGTTTTTATGCCAGGGAACATTTTAAGGTGTTTTCCTCTTTAAAGCAAGTATCAGATTTGGGAGTTATTGGAAAGATCCATTTAAAGTAAGAATGGAGGGTTGAAGGAAATCCTTTATGCCACATTATAGAACCTTTTCTGGAAAGCCTTTTCCAAAAGAAGAGGCTGGCCACACAAATTGGTTCCCAGCTCTGGGAGCTGCATGAATTGTCCTGAGGCTTAGGTTGACTTGAACTAGCTGAGTGGAATCACCTTGGAACCAAACGAGGGGGAGAGGTAGCTGTGAGGCTGGCCCACTGTCATTTCATTTCTCTGTGTTCGTCTCCAAGTGTAATTAATTCCTTACACTTTGCACATCAATGTAAGACAGACACAAAGTTCTGTCTCCTATTTAAGAAAAAAGGCAAATTTTCAACTGCCCTCTTCACAAAGGACTGGTGAAATTCCGGGGAAGTGTATTGGATCACTCTGTGCCGAGTGGCCAACTGGAGATGGAGGGGTTGCCAAGACCCTGCAGCACGCTCCAGCCCTGAGCTGCACAGGCTTGTCTGCAGGCTGGGAGCAATGGAGGAGAACAGTCTCCCCATCAGCACATTGTAGCCAGGATCTCTCTGGCACAGGGCAATGCAGATGGGAAGAGGTTTGAGACGAGAAGTTTTGCTGGAACCAGGCAGATGCCATATGCCCTTCTTCATTTCTGTGCTTTCATAAACTGTGCCCAAATAGCTGGTTTGCCAAAGGTTCCCTTTTGGGAAAGGTTTTCCTTTTTGGCTCAGGTTCTGCCAGAGTAGCTCTGGATTAGAGAGAGAAGGCCGATAGCCGCATCTCCTCGCTAATGCTCTCTTGCTGCCTGGTAACCCATCTTCTAGCAGCTCACTTCTATGCTGCCAGTTATCTTCCTCTGGCAGAAGTCTTTTCATTTTTAGTTCTTTATGGGAAACAGACTCATCTACGGTAGTTTTGAAGGAGCGTTGTCATGTCATAAGGTGCGGTTCTGGTTTTTGAACCAAAGCTTAATGCTCCAAGTACATACGCACACACACTATTTTACGTGTGTGAATAGCATCGTGCTTGTTAAATATGAATGTTTCCAGGACTGTTTCCCAGTGCTGCAGATACAGCATTCTAAGATTATCCATTTGCTGTCTTTCCATCAAATATATTCATTGCAGGAACAGAAAGATTTCTTTTTACTATCTGCCAACCATGGAAACTCTGACAGTCGAACTGTATTCTTTCTGGCTTGTGAATCATCGCCCCTAACCTTGACTCAGCGATCACAGGGGAACACTTAGGCCATGGTTAACATATATTCTTCTAATGAAAAAGATTCTGTAGTATGGTGTTACGTTACTCATTATTTCTTTAATAATGCCTATATAGAATCCCACTCATGATCTTTCAGCTATGTTAGTTCAATGGAGCTAAGGGAATAAACCAGTGGAAAATTATTTTTGGTCCTTTGAGACAGATAGATCTGACATTAAGTATGTTATGAATGCAGCAGAGATATCACTTTTCTGGCTATAGTTAACTGAAAATCAAAATAATATATTGCTTCAAGGTGGCAGCTTTTAGTTACTCTGCTAGATGCTCTGGCTAGAGGAGAAAAATGTACGTGAGTGTGTGCTGGATGTGAGAAGAATACTCCAGGAGATGGTATTCTTCATTATTAATATAGCTTTTGGATATACTGTGATTATTTATAACTATAAGAAGAAAAGTGTGTTTTGCATCAAAGGCAATTATGCCAGTTAACAGCATGTTCAGGCTAAGATAATTGACTGAACAATCTTTTAATATTTTGCCCCTTTCAAACCTGTTGCTTGGATACCACTTTCTCTGAACTATTAGGTACCTTGCTGAAAATTAAATAGAAAAGAAAAGGTTTTAGCAGCTCTTTCCTTTGTCTTTTCCATAAAGTCTATATTAAAATATAATTTCAGAAGTGGAGTCAAAGAATTATGGCTTTCTGGCAGCAAAACAGGAACAGCTGGAAACTGCACAATCTGAATTCAAACCTTTGTTTTTCTTGAATGCAAGCTTTTCCTTCCTCTTCCAAGGGAATTTGACTTTGAGACACAACGAACAGATTCTCATGTAGACATCCTGAAGTAACTGGATAATGCATCCAGGTAAGTCTCTTACTAGTGAGAATGGTTTGTTCCTTGCTCAGTTTTACTCACTCACTAAAACATGTAATGTGAAAGTGTGAGGTAGTGCTTGTGATTTGAGGATTTTGTATAATGAAATGCTTCTTGGTCTCCCTCTAAATGCCAGGTATTCTATTGAATTATATCATGCCATAAGCTGCTGTGGTTCCTTTAAGCTGTGAACTGCTACCTTATCTATGTACAAAAGCCTCTCAGAAAAACCAGAGGTGCCTTAATGAGAGGGTTCAGATTTGCCTACAGGACTCATTTCACATTTCACCACTGCAGTGGGTTTGGGAAACCTCTGGGTTTATCTACCTTGCTTCACTTCACTCTGATACAAGTGAGAGCAAGGGCTTGGGGATAAATGGTCTGGCTGGCTCAGTGGGCAATGTCTTTAGTATGACCTTTTTCTAGAATCATCTTACCAATTAAGACCAGGCCTTAAGTTATGTGATGTTGCTACCTGAAAACTGAAGGCTTTCCAGTGAGGGTGCAACCTCTGATCAGGGAAGTCAGCAGTCTACAGTGAAGATGGCGACTCCAACCCAGGCATAATGTTTTGACCCAGATTAGGCAAAGAGATATTTATTAGAGATTTGTCCTAACGAGGATGGCTTTTGCTGACTAATGGAAGTCGAGGAAAATCTCCTGCCTGTTCTCTGTGACCCCTGTGCCTGGGGAGGGTTGTCCTGCCCCAGGCCATAGACACCGTGCTCCTCCCCGTGAGGCACAGGGATGACTGCCAAGGGCTTTGCTGAAGCTTATGTTAAGAGAAAAGAGCTAGTGAGAGAAAGAAAGCCTCATTCAAGTAGACAAACATGCTCTTCTTGCAGGAGCAGAGCAGAAGCTCTTGTGCCAGGGTCGGTGGCTGTGGAGGGCATCAGCAGCAGTCCTGGTGGGTTTATACCTGTGGAGTTCAGAGGGGGTCACCGCTGCCCTCGTCAGTGCTCTAACTGCCTGGTCATGTGTCAGTGGTGCAAATTTCATCCCTCCCCTTCTGCGCTTAACTGCACGTAGGGCCTGTGCCATGCAGAGGGACAACTTTTGTTTGGCGAACGTGCAGACAACAGATTTCACAGCATGATAGTGACTCTAGCAGACTCTTTGTAAACCACAGGCCTTATCTTGGGAAGCAGCACGTACTGCAGTAAGTGAAAAGTCAGGACTTTGGTGTAGCTCGTTGCTTCAGTGGGTGATGGGCCAGAGCTGCAAAGATAGCTCTGGTCCAGTTGTCTCAGCTTTCAGCTCCTCTCTACTTCCTATCATCATGAAAATGAGCAGAAGCAGAGGGGAGTTTCCTATCTGGATACAGGCTTGGACCGCAGACATCTTCTAATCTGGATTTGGGGATTTGCCCATGATCTCTAATGCGAAGGGAATGTTTTGTCATTTTGTGTTTGTAGCCGAGCCAGTCAGCAGCACTGTCAAAGTGACTCACAGCAGTGCTGAGATTGTGACTCACTGCTATGTCCTTTCTGGAAAGACACTAATCCTCCTTTCCTGCTGCTTGGGCTGTTTTGGGAACCACAATGTTAAGCACTGAAAGGCACATTTATTAACTGACACATGCCAGGACTGGGTTTTGTTTGTAACAGCGAGGAAGTACTTTGTGGCCTCTCTGCTGTTGACTAGACGCTGACACATCTGGCACCCAGGCACCAGAGGATGGAGAGATTTGGGCATTTGCTTCACTGGTTAGATCTGGGTGTCAAGCCTATTTCAGTCAGTGGGTCTTTGGGCTGGATTCAAGAGTTTTTCTTAACTACCAACATCTGTCAGATGGCAACTCCCCGAATACACCCTTCCTGGTCGTGCTATTTTAAGGCACTTATACTTTAAATAATAATAATAACAAAACCCTTCAAGATTTTTCTCTGAGTAATTTGTCCTCAAGGGACTTGGAAGTCCTCAGGTTTCTTCCTGACCAGTGACAGGATGTGGTCTATCCACCAGGAGTCATCCAATCTGTTGCCACACAGGCAGTCTGGTCAAAAGCCTTTGGGATTACTTGTGGAGCAGGAGGAGCTGTGTCCTATGAATGTACCAAGTAGTTTGGTAACTCTACCTCGGTTAATTATTGGTGTAGCTCCTGCCTTAAAGCGTGACATTTCTGTTCTAAACCAACAGTTGTTTTGTTGTGGTCTCTTGGAACTTTTAGCTAGGGCGGGAATCATCTTGCATGTTCTTCATGTCTTCAGACGTTTGCAGGGGATATCTTTATCTGAACTCATCTCCCTGGGCTCCAATTACAGTCAGTGGAGAGAAACAGGCATTGCAGGATGTGATTTATCTGACATGCTTTAGCTCTCTGCCTTAAGAGGAGAGAAGTTGTACCCTAGAGGTGCCTGTTTCTCTCAGTACACTGTGAAGTGGTTCATGGGCAATAGCATTAAACAGAAAGGTCTATACTGAGTCAAGTGAATAACACCTACAGCATTTATCTAATGAATGCTCACTCAAGATAAAATTTATCCATGCAAATGCCAGTAAACTCAGTTTCTTGAGGGGCTTGGCCTTTGCGTGTTTTTTGAACTAATTAGGGGTATGGTATTTTTCTCTGTTTAACCAGAGGAGATATGTATGTGTGTTTTCCTCTTTCTTGAGGGAGGTAGGCACATTTGTACAAGTGTCTGGCACTGGCGTGGCTTCACTGATTCACTCAGAGCGTGCCAGTTTTTCAAGCTCTAACAGTTCAAAAGTCATGAAAGGTTTTCAAACAACAAATCTGTGAAGCTTTTCATTCATTTTCCCATACTAATAACATAGAGGGAAGCCTTCAGTCTGCATGGCAGTTGTGAAGAGACATTCACTCGCACACATTCAGAAAAAGGTGCCCTTCTCCCTGGCTCTGTAGGCAATATAGTGTTTCCTTTGTTATCCTCAGAGCTCCTTTGACTCAGCACTTTCACTGTCCTGTACGTTCTCCTCCTTGCCTTCCTTTCCATGCCTTTCTCTTCCACCTTTAATTCTGCATCCTGTCCCTTCTGCCAGCATGGAGAGTGCCGGCAGAGCTTCTGAAAGCCTCTGTCTCCAACTAGACCCGTACTTGGAGGCATGGTTGTGTCTTTCACATCCTTTTACTGAATGTATCTACACGCCCTAATCAATACAGCTGCCTTAGCTGGAGGAATGACCTCTGTCTTAAGCCTCATTAGGTCATGGGAGTGTGTAAGTTTCAACAATTTCTGTTCCTAAAATATGAAGGGGTATGAGGCAGAGTCCTTTCTAATGAGGACAATGGCTTTGTAATGCATTCTTTGTATGATGAAAAGCATATCCAGAAAAAAATCCAAGTAGATTACAACACACATGTGTTGTAATTGTTATGCTTGTACTTGACATTTCAGAGCAATGTTGTAGTTCCTGTCACTTTTTCTCACTAAGATTCAGTTTGTTGGAGATATGTACAAGTCTTGGAAGAAAACTTTTTCAGAGTGAGGGGAATCTTCTGTTTCTGCTTCTTGGAGTTTTTGACTATTTTTATCACAGTGAACACTGATGAAATTCAAACCAGCTCTTTTTTTCTTAACAAATATCTGTCCTTTATAAAAACAGAGGTTCCCAAGTGGTAGTAAAGCAAAAGAAGTCTCAGCAACAGACTTGTTAGCTAAGCTTTCTACTGTTAAAGGAAAAAATGTAAAATAGAAATCAATATGAATTTTTTAAAAATATGATCTCCCTAAAATATTAAATAATGATGTAGTCTAAAAGCAGAAAAAATACAAGAGTCTGTGATGGTGTCAGGTTGGTATTTTACTGAAGTACCATGCACCCCTCCTTGATTTGATAGGTGAAATAGGAGGCTGGGCATGGTGCCAGGCAGAGATGGTCAGAGCATCCCATCAGCCTGAGTAGAGGTCACGAGGCCATGCTTCCTACCAGCGTTTCACATAGAGTATATTTTCACATGAAAGCATGTAAAGGTGGTGTTACAGGTGTTGGACTTCAAGTCATTAACAGTTTTCACCTTTGATGACATGAAGCTGTTCCGTCCCACAGAAACACAAGAGTTCACTTGAATTCCCACACTGCCCATATGCCTACATTTCAAAGACTGTTACTTTATTAACTGGTGAAATATGCTCACTGTAATAGTAGCAATGAGAAGTATTTAACTGCACCTTATGCAGTCAAAGCTCAAAGTTTTAAATCTGCAAAACTCAGCTGCTCCTAACTCAGCAACTCCCACAAAACATGGAGGTTCAAAGGATTCTTATGTTAAGTTTTGCAAGTGCTCACTATTTGCATTGGGGAAATTGGAATTTCACAGGAAATTGCAAGACAAAATGTTCCACTGCCTACCTTTTTTTTTTTTTTTTTTGGTGCTCAGTTTGACTGGGCATTATGAATTCATGTCTACTGGCTGCTTTTGCTCGAGTTGATTGCTCAATACTCAAAGCACTCCTGTAGGCGCGAGGAATTTTAGGTTCAGTTCCTTTCTCTCTTTGAGAATTATTAGTATTGCCTACCTAATCTGCAAGTCCATTTTGTGAGAAACGTGTCCATGTTGAGTCTTAACTTCAGAAGGAAGAATTTGGATCTGTGACTCCCAAAGGTGGGAGATGTATCCTTGTAGATGAAAATAATGCCTCATTCAGACCACGGCTTTTAACGACTGGGTTAATTTGCTCTGCCTTAGATATGTGTAGGACTACCAATTTAAAAAGTAGAATCTTTTTAGGACTGCGAGGCCTTCCTTCCCTTTAAGAGGCAGCTACAAATTTAGAATTGGCAGCATGTCCTCTAGTGGAAGACATTTTTCTTTTGAAACAATACATAATGTCTATAATAAATGTCTAGGGTTGGAAGATGTCTCTGCTGCTGGAGCTGCCGCTTTCGTGAGCAGTGTGAAAGGTGAGCTTTTAAATATGCTGAGAATTTAAAAAAAAAAAAAAAAAGAGGCCATGCTGTCATTGTAATCCACTACATTTTCTTCCCTTCAAAAACCTCCCTATTACCAACAAATTAACAACAAAATTCTGGCAACAAATTTCATAATGGTTTCTTCCTTGATTTGGTTTTCATATGGGACATTTCTCTTGTGCCTGTAACTGACCCTTCTGTGCAGAAAAGCTCCATGTTCTGGTGGCTCACGTGTTGGCTTGGAACCAAGAAAACCTTGGTTCTTTTCCCACAGCTTTCCCACCTATTGCATTGAAGAAATGGCAGCAACAAAACAAAAAAGTGATGATTCTTAATGCAGAAAAAAATCAGGGTAGAAATTAATTTGCTCATCTTTGATACCTAGCTTTTTTTCACATGTAAAAATTCCTTGCATTTATATTGCCTAGCAGTGGTGTAGCTAGCATAGTGGAAAATGTAGCAGGAGGAGCAGCCTCTTCTTACCTGCCATCCATGCCTGCTAAACTATGTTATTTTCCCCTTCTCCGTGTTTAAAACTTGTTTTTCAGTGGTTTGCAGATGCTTCTCTTGCTTCCCACATAAATTCCAACAGTATGACCAGATGTCTATTTCATTTCTCTTGACACACTTTACAGCCCTAATCTGAAATGTTAACACCAGCCACAAAAGAATCATACGCTTGTTGTGTAAATCACTACAATCAGATGGCCAAAACATTATCTCATGCTGGCCTAGATGTTATAAAGTTTGCAGCTAAATTGCTCCCTTAGGGTCCAGGGCAGAGGTCTCTGGGCTTTCTGGCTGTGCTCTGAGATGGGCAAAGACAAACCTCTCTGTGTAAGAGCGTGCGTGTGTACGCAGTCTAGACAGATGGCATGCTCTGAACCAGTTACTGAGGGCCCATGAAAACTTGTTCCTTTAATGGAAAAGGCAGGGAATCAAGTGAATCTGCTGAGTTTTTAGCAGTTCAAACCACTGCCATTTCCCCATGTAGGAAATCTGTGGTTGGAGCACAGGCCAATATAAGACCAAAAGTATGCGTCTTGATTGCATCTTCACCCAGAGGGGTGAAGATATTGGCCATACAAGATCTTCCTAAAGAGGAAGACTTCATATAACTGCCTTTTAGGAGAGAGAAGGTGATCATGTTAATATCAGACCGGCTGAACAAACTTGCTGTATTTGAAAATTGTGCTAGCTTCAGTGGCTGATCTGCCTCTTGGCAGCGTGAGCAGAAGAATCCAGGGGTCACAGGCAGTGATTGACTACAGAGGAGCAAAAGCCTTAAGAACGTGAATCTGAAAGTCACCTTAATAAACTCTTGAAGGTTGGATGCTGGGCTGTGGCTAGGAACCCTGGATTATATACCTGTCACTGGCCTGCTAGTCTTCCTTTTTTTTTTTTTTGTGTGTGCTTCTGTATTTGTAAAAGAGGACCTCCTTTATTAAATTTTCTAAGATTCACAGATGGAAAGCGCTGTGTAAAAATTCAGTTGTTCTTTTCACTACTTGATTCTTTTTTTCCTCAAGGCCTGGGTGAGAATAGAAGTTTGAGTTTGCGTGCAAAAGTTGTATTTTTGTTTTGTTTTGTTTTCCTAACCACTTCCATATGCAATCAAGTTTTATTGCCAGCTGCTCTTCATGGTTGGTCTCCTGGGACCCTAGGCTCCTGTTTGTTGTTAAATTCATAACAGTTGGTTAGTTTAATTTTTTGCAAATGTTAATTTATCAGGTTTGGATTTCTACCAGTTCTCTTTACCCAGCCAGAAGTGGGCAATGGAGTAAGCACTGATGTGTAAGAAGGGCGCGTCGGAACCTCAAATTCCTGTAGTGGGAGAAATGGCCAAGTTTATGGCTGTTCTCACATTCCTTCTGTATTGAAATTAAATATCTTCAAATTTTTCACTTCCCACAGAGCAGGAATATGAAATTTCATTTAATTAACGGAAGAAAGATTTTATTTCAAAATTTTAAATAGGAAGGGACAAGGCTCCCCATGATGATCACAGCAGGGACCCCGTGAGCCCAGACATGCTGCTCACCAGGGAGGCTTCCAGGGAGGCCAGCAAGCTAGCAGGAAACCAGCCAGGTTTCCCTAGGAAGTGTGTCTGGTTGCTGTTAGAAGATTTGATTCAATCAATCTGTTCCTGCAGAATATATATGCATATTTTTCAGGAATTGGCATTTTCCTATGGAAAAATGTTTTAGTGAGTTAAAATTGGAGATCAGTGAGCGTGCTTTCCAGTCCATCCTAGCTGCATTGGTGAGAAAGCCACATATACTTTGTAAATATATGTAAATATATGACAATCTAGCATACAGTTAGGCAACCACACCACACCTCTAAAATGGGGCCTATGGATGACCTTTGCATGGTTATCTGTCCACCTAAAGCTAGCACTGGAATGAGAAGACCATCAGGATACTTCCCTACCTTGCAGGGGAAGACTGAGTGGAAATGGGCCGCAGAAGCAGAACCCAGCTATGGTAAGAACATCTGTACCCTCTTCATCTTTTCATAGTTTCAACAAATTAATGTGATAGCTGTGAGTCCTGCACATTTCCCTGTGGAATTTATTCTTTAAAAAAACTCTTCTGATTGTATGCTCAATACCATGGTACCTATAGCTGGAAGACTTGAGGAATTGGGTATCTGCTTTGGATTTAAGAGTCGGTTATTGGTACCAGGTCACAGAGTCCTGAGCACTGACTGCACTGTCTGCAGCCTGCGGGCTATGCTTTTTGGGGGACCACCCGGAGACCTGACAATGGTACAGACGCTAGTGGACAAGCTGCTGTGGTGCCGGCATGGACAACCTGTGCTGGTGATGGACTGGTGCCCACCACAGGAGGGACAGAGTGGTGGTGGTGAAAAGAAGGAGGGTTTCGGGCTGGGTCAGGCAGTGTGGCCTGTGGCCAACCCCACCAGATCTTCCACTGGGTATTCCAGAGGAGAGCACGTGGGAGGTTTTAGGTGAAATCAGGGCAGAAGTGGAGTGTCTGATCCTGCTCACCAGAAAACTGCTGAAGTGTGCTGTCCTGTGGCGTGCTGTCATATGTAATGGACAAAAGCTTGTGCGTCTGGTGTGCTATGCAGTGTTTGGGAATCTAAAGTCCAACCAAAAAATGCATTTTTTCACACATGCTGTTAAAAAGAGATGAACTCTTGCGCGAGTTTGTAGATGGAGACCTTTCTACCCTGTACTTCATCAGGAAACTCTCTGTGAGAACAAAAACATGCAGTAAGGCAGGAAAGTGTTTAACTGTTGCGTGAGCTGTGGAGACTCTGCACCGTTTCCTACTGTTGCCCTCACATCAGATCGTGCCCCATTACTGTGGCTGTAGGCTCCTCCTAGAAGAAATCTGGGTTTACGTGGTGGTGCCGCCTTCTGCACCTGAATGCCATTGGTTAGGGCCATGCATCCAGTGCTTCCAGCTCCATTTTGCAGGGAGGGAAGAGGAACCGTGGTGGAGTATGAGGCGCGTATATACGGCTGTGTTTGGTAAGGCAAATGTGGGTGGGAGGAATACGACTAGAGGTCTAATTCTCCATGTGCAGACGTGGTGAGGAGACTGATCCCCTGGGAAGACAGAGCAGTGCCACTGCTTGATGTGAAGGTTTTATTTTTCATAATTGGATGAAATCATGTAGTTTCTCTGTTGGGCAGGAAATAAAGGACTCTTTGGCTTTCTGAATTTTTACATGCGGAAAGCTGTGGTGCTCGTTGTCCTGGCTGGCAAGAACTGTGTTTAGCCCTCAACTGGATCTTAGTTTGTATTTTAATGGAAACACGTCTCCTTTGGAAATGCCATGCCCCATAGCACCGAGCCCCACCAGTGACTTGGTGCTGAGTCAGAAGAAAGAGTGCCATTTACTGAATCAGCCACACAGCTGTGGTACAAGCTGATGTTTTCCTTGGCTATCGCCAACAAAATAGTGACCAGACACTTAGATGTACTCAGCTTGCTAGGTAAGATGAGATCACAGCTCAGGAGGCTAAAGTCACATCAGGGCATATTTGCAATTAGAAAAAAAACCCTATTTTTGTAGACTTGCTTGTTTGTACAGGATGTAGAAGTAGGTATGATGCAGGGCACCCGGATTTGGAGCTCTCTAGATGCTTCTTTTAGAATTTTCCAAGGGGAAATCATCATTGACACTTCAGAAATGAGAATACGCAGGTATACTTTTGGGTCTTTTAATTGAACTATTATGCTAATATTCCATCTGACTCTGATGCTGGTGTTTTCCCTGCATGAGTCTCCTTCACAAAGGTAGTTTTTGGTTTTTGTAGACTTGTCTATTTTTTAGAGTTACCATCATATCGGCTGCAGTGCATGTCATATGGAGTAGTGGAAGGTACTAAAAGTTATTTCATGATTGTGTAAAAGTCAGTATATTACTCACCTTTCTAATATAAAAATCATATACTGAATTATGGGGAACGTACGATATAGACACCTCACATTAAAAGAAAGGAATGATACTGAGAAAGGTAATTTTAAGTTGAAGTTCACAAAGCAATTTTGTCAGATCTGCGAAATATTTCCCTGGAAAGGTGTCTGAGAGAAGATCCTTTACACAGCATTTGACTGCACCTGCATGGAGTTTGCTCCTTCAGCAGCAGTGCAAGTAATCATGTCTCTCACTGGTGGTGTCTGTGATCACAGCAAGAGGAGCTGAATACTTGCTCCCTATGTATTTAATGCTGTGATAAATTTACACAGGGACACTGACCCTGACATCGATCAGTTTTTGGTACTGGGCTGCCACATAGTGGCCTCCTTCATAAACCTGGAGAGTGGGAGGAAGGAGGGAGAGTATCAAGTTGATAACAAGAATGAGCAAATACATGCTTTGTGACTCAGTTTACAGTATCTGTTAATTCCTTACTGGCTGAGGAAGCAGAATTTAATTCTCTACAATCCAAAACACAGGAAACAAACATGAGAACACGGTATACAGCTTTTATCAAGTATCTTATTTGTATTCGTGCCTTCTTTCCTTCACAGTGAAGTCACTCAGGAGTCTTTAGAAACAAAGTAATGTTCATTAGGAAAGGTAGAAAACCCCTCACTTAACTAACAAAAGGTTCTTTAAAGAAATTTATAGAGGTGTTTGTATGAAAGTAGAAGAGTTTTCTCTGACATGCTAATACCTGCTTTCTTTGATACCTCATTTCCTGTCTCTAGATACAAACACCTAACACTTGAAGTTTCTTCCTCGTAGATGAGCCCGGGTTAGGAGGAAAAGTCACAATGAATGTTTCCTCACCTCAGGCTCAAGCTTGGTGCTCAGGGTAGTTGTTTGTTTTTTGCAGCAGCGGTTAATGGGAGTGCAGCCCCCCTGCTGCCCTCCCCCGTGTGCCCAGCTGCCCCCTGTGCGTGCCCGGAGTGCCTGCTCAGCAGTGCAAGGCGTCGCTCCTGGTGCACACCAGGACGGCTGCTGAGGCATCTTCCTGATCTCTCTGGGCACATGGCCGCTTCGTGTCTGGCTGCCCTGTGCTCTCCACAGCCCAGCGCTTAGTGGTAACTTCCCCAAATAGCCTTGCTCTTCTTCCTGTCTGGATCTGCCAGGGAAGATGGGCTTTTCCCTTCATGTTCATGCTCCTGTAGTGAAAAGAAATCTCTGATTTTCCAGCTTGAGGAACCTTTCTAAGATATGAGGCAGTGGAGAAATCCTGTTTTGATCCAGACCCAGAGCCTGTGTGATTTAAAATTTCAGCTAAAGTGGTTCCGTGCACGGGTTTTGCCTTTGTAAAATATCCATGAGGGACGTGGGAATGGGGCCTATTTCATCCCTTAGGATCCTGCTTGGGTCAGTACTTTGTAATTTTGATAAAATGCATATTTTTTTGTGGCACTACAGGTTGAGATTTTGACACCCTTTGTTCCTCTATGCGTATGTTGTTCCTGTAAGCATGTAATCCATTGCAGGCAGTCAGCCTTGGAGACTGTAGGCTTGGTTGGGTTTGTACGTAGCTCCCTGTCACAGTCTTCTGTCAGACATGATTTGAGATAATAGAAAAACTTTAAGGTCATCTTTGAGCTGCTGGAGCGTGTCCAGAGAAGGGCAACGAAGCTGGTAAAAGGACTGCAGCACAAGTGTTATGAGGAGAGGCTGAGGGAACTGGGGGTGTTTAGCCTGGAGAGAAGGAGGCTGAGGGGAGACCTTATCGCTCTCTACAACTACCTGAAAGGAGGTTGTAGCCAGGTGGGTGTTGGTCTCTTCTCCCAAGTAACAAGTGATGGGACAAGAGGAAATGGCCTCAAGTTGCATCAGAGGAGATTTAGATTTGGTATTAGGAAAAATTTCTTCACCGAAAGAGTGGTCAGGCATTGGAACAGGCTGCCCAGAGAGGTGGTGGAGTTACCATCCCTGGAGGTGTTCAAAAAACATGTAGACGTGGCACTTTGGGACATGGTTTAGTAGACATGGTGGTGTTGGGTTGACAGTTGGACTTGATGATCTTAAAGGTCTTTTCCAACCTTAAAGATTCTATGATTTGGTGATTCAATCTGGCAGCTTGTGCTAGCCTGATTTTCTGACATACCAAATATGCACTGTAGACCATCAGTGAAAGATTATGTTTAGGAAGTTCAGACTTCAGCAGTGTATGTGCCTCCAGTCAGACTAGGTATATGCCAAGCTCCTGGTGCTGGTTATGCTACTTTGGTCATGAGTTAGTGCCAACTCAGGAAGCAGAGAGGTAGGAAAATGAGCTCTGTCCGTAAGAAAAGACTGTTGTAAATCTTAAAAATAGTTTCATGTGAATATATGGCGAGCTTATATAAATTATTTTATTTAATCATCTGCGATAGAAATGTTCAGTGCCTTTTTGTTCTAAG
Source organism: Grus americana (assembly GCF_028858705.1). Taxonomy (NCBI): domain Eukaryota; kingdom Metazoa; phylum Chordata; class Aves; order Gruiformes; family Gruidae; genus Grus; species Grus americana. The sequence goes on from NC_072852.1 coordinate 122,744,513, forward strand.
AATCAGCATCCCATGCATTCTGATTTCTCATGGTGTAAAAAAAATCTGATGTTTTTTACAGTAGGTGAATGTGAAATATATTTCTGGAAAAGCTCTAGGATCTTCATTTTAACACATGCACATTAGTGCTATTAGCAGAGTGGTAAGTGTTTACTTGGTGAAATTATGACTTGTTTTATCGCTGGTTTTATTTTGTCATAAATTCAAATGTAGGCAGAGAAACATAAATGACTGAGGCAGTTGTTGCAGGCAAACCAGTCCCTACTCAGGGAATTTTTACTTAATCTAAGACAAACTTCTGATCACCCTGGTTCTGGTGTTGAGAAAAAGGAGGACAAAACCAATGAAATAAACACTTCAGTAAACACCTTTCCTCCCCCTTCCCCGGGCTCAGCAGAAGCCAAACACCTATCATACCTCCTTTCCAGTCTCACCTCCCTGTATTTTCGCCGTGGGTTACACTCAGCCCACGCCGGTCCCTGCAGCAAGGCGCTGGGCGTTGCGGGAGGGCCGGGGCCACGTGCATAACCATTTCTTTTGGCTGCTCTTTGCTTCTTCAAGTTTTCCTGCTGCTCTGCTGCTTCTTAGTGTCCCTGCCTGGCGTGGGTCACCCGTGGGATTCAGTCCCTCGGGGTGACCCTGCTAGAGGTAAGAAGAAAGTAAGGTAAATAGCTCTTTCTGATCAGCATTCACAGAAACAAATGCCTGGATATAACGAGTAAGAGACAGAGAATTGAAACTGTAGTAAAGGGACTTGGTGGGGCACCTGCTTTCCTGGATGTGTATTTTTGAATAAAAGCAACCAATTTCTGAAACCTCATATATATATCTCTTAATGGTTTATTTATCTGAGAAATGGAAAACAGGTTAATTTTAAAAAGAAAACTCCATACTGGGGAAATACGTACACTGAAGATCGCAAAAGGAAGTATACAGAGGACACCAAATTCCATATTCAAGTCAGTGAGGTTTTTGGGGCCCCTCTTCATGAAAATCCCAATGAAATTACTGAGAAAAGAGTTTGTCAGAAAAATCTGGTGAATTTTCTGTGTGGAAATTTGCCCATGTAGTATCTTTTTCAAGAAATTTCACGAAGCATTTTAAAAACATATTTTCACTTCACAAAATGTTTCAAAAATAAAGAAAAGGTGTAAAAAGAAATTGCATATTTTGCTTGAAATTTTATTTCATCTTTTATAAATGTTCTCTTAGTAATGTGATGAAACTTTCAACACAAAGAAGTTTTAAGTAGAAAGGAGAGCAAAACCTTCACTGTGTATTGAATCCCTGTCATTAATAATTTTCAAAACTGAATATAAAATTAAATGTTTTATTAATTTAATGTGAGTTATATTCAGTTCCTGGCATATCATGAACTAATATAAGAACAGCACATATGAATTAAGTGATACAGAATTTCTAAACAATGTTTGAAAATACCTAGTTATTCTCTTTTAAAGAAACAAATTTCAAAGTTTATATTCCATGGAAAAAATTGGAAATCCTCTTTTCCTTTCCCTTTTAGAATAAAACTCCATTGAAAAAGATGGAATTTCTCACAACATAAATGGTAATTTTTGAGAAACTTCAGCTCAGAGGTTGAAGGTGACTTTAGTTTCCTGCTGGAAAACAGGAGTTGAGTTCTGAAATCTCTGGGCACTACTAAAAGAATTCTTGTCTGGCTGAAAAAGAAAGGAGAAAAGTGCCACCGTTGACAACTGGAACTCCCTGAAGGTATCTCTCAATGTGCCTTCTGAAACAGAGCCCATCCTGTTGTTCAAGTTTGGAACCTAGAATTTTTGGTTGGGTGTTTGTGGTAAATGGAGGCTATTTCAAAGTCCTACCAGCTGTAAGGAGAGGGTGCTTGCATGGGAACACCACTATCCCAACTGATTTAGGTCCCTCTCAGCTTCTCTGGCTTTGGCATCTCCTTCATGGGAGTCTTAAAAGAAGGTTTGGCAAACATCTGCCAGATGCAATCAGAGTACATGGATCCTTCCTCAGTGGAGGAATGGGACAGTAGATGATCTGTAGATGTTCCCCCTAGCCCTACCTTTCCATGACTTTTTTTACACATAGGCGGTGGCACGGCAAGCAGAAGTTCTGTAGCGTCTCAACGGCATGTTGTTCTGCCGTGCCTGTTACTGCGGCTGTTTGACTGGATGACCCGGGGGGCCCCTGCCAGTCCTGTATTGCTGTGTTTTTGTTGGAAACTTGTTCCTTCAGACTGTCTCTTCCTTAGTTTCTGGGACATTGTGTCCAGTCCTGCTCATGTCTTCTCCCCTGGGAGTTTCCCCCCAGGTACGCCCTCCCCAGATGTGGAGGTTTCTCATGTGTACCTGGTCTCTGGCAGCATCTGCTGTTAGTGGTTTCCGTTCTTTCAGCAAACTGCCTCCTGGAGCTGGGGTATGAGGCTGACTAGAAAACAAACCACAAAACAAATAACCTGTGGGTTAAGCTAAACGCAAAGCTGAAGTAGCGGTAGCTCTAAGTGTGCTGTTAAATTCGTATGGCGAGTTAGAACAACAGTGAGAGCAATGCCATTTAAAATAGCGTTAGTCTACCTGGCTTGGTGGAAAGTAGGTTGCTACTTGCGCGCTCCTGGGGAAAGGGTGGAATTGCACAGAAGCTCGGACGGTTTTCCTTGTATCTCGTGCAATTCAGCTAAACACTAACTAAAGCTATTTTACAATCGGATGAATGTTTGCATTCCTGGCTGAAGAGGCTGCGAAACGGCCGCTGCCAGCTCCACGGAGATGTGCTGGTTGTGGTGCGGGTACAGTCCTGATCTTCAGTGGGTTAGGAGAACCAATTTTATTTGCATTGTAGCAAAGCAGGAACTGTCATGCAATCAATTGCTGCTTCTGAGGCATGGCAACTGCTACCTGAGGAAGAGTGGAGTTTGAAATCTCAGTAGCAGTGTCACAACAGACAGCCTGGCCGCGCGCTGACTTTTGCAGTTCAGCTGTTAGTGAATCATGCAGTAAAAAAATACTACGTGTTCTGACTCTGCGGTGCTGTCCTTCACAATCTGCCCTTCAGGTGCTCCTATGCAGTAATTTGTGCGAGCTCGAGGAGGTTTCTTGCTGTTCTAAGTAATTTATTTTTCTTGCACTTCTTATCATACCTATAATGGCTTTTTATGACACCCAGCTCCTTTGTTCAACTGGAAATTGGGCTATTCTATGTGTAATTTTGAGAAATACAATTTAAGAAATTTTAACTGACACCACAATTTAGTATGAGTTCAGTGTCGGCAGTATTTGGTGTGTCAGAAAATGTTCCTTTGGTGAATTTTACTCAGTCTAACTAATGTCTGTGTTGCTGTCCCAACCCCTTTGCAATCAGTCACAGTGATTTAATGAATTTAGAAAGCAGGGGAGTGCTGGAGGAGTGGTATGTCAAACCAAGCAAAAGTAAAAGTAGAGCTCCAAAACTAGATACAACATCTGTAAAGCTTTCCTACACTATAGCTATTGGCTTTTCATGATCATTGTGAATTCAGAGATATTGGCAGGTGATTTTTAGCTTGCTCAAATTTAAGAAACAATGTCACCTAATTTATTTAGCTGAAGACATTTCTAAAAGAAGGAATGTAAGTATTAACTAACGATTGCGAATTATTTTGTTTATATAAGGAGCATCTTGTTGCATACTGCATAGGTCCTACCTTTTGTAATACTGTTTTTTATAATAATACCAGTATTTTTCACAGTGTGTTGCTGTTACTCCCACGTGCCTCTTTTTTTGCCAAGAAGCCCTGCCTGATTTAATGTAGAGGATGACTCCAGGGAAATGCATTTCAGGGGATCTCAGCAGCGGGCCTTTTGCAGTGGTACAAAATGGAGCTAATGACAATGTTTTATGTAGAGGTAAATGTATGAGGGCAAACCCCATTTTAATTGGCTGGATGTTATTAGGGATGCAGACATCCAAAGGGTCCCAACGAGATTAAGTAAATCACCTCACCGCACCTTTTGATTTAGAGCCTTAATGATCATTGTTCCTCTTTTAAGGACTGCAGAGCAAAGGTGACCCTGCCAGCAGGGATGGCAATCCGTGGCGTGTTCTGGGACAGGTCTTCTAACCCTGGGGAGTTGTATGCAATTTGGAAAATGTTCTCTAATACGTGTAACTAAAAAGAAGCTTGTCTTTTTTGCTAGAGCATGTATTTGTTTGAATTTACTCAAATCTCTTGTATTTTGCTGCGAATTATTATTGCTACTGGTTATGTCCTTTGCAGTGTAATCCAGCAATGTGAGTAGTTTAGGGAATAGAAAGGTGATTTATATGCCATAATGAAAATGAAACTCTCTTTAAAAGCCAGTGTAGGGAGTCTTCAGGTTGGACTTCTGCTGGACTCCCTACAAAAATAGTCCTGCCCCAGGAAGAAAATGTGGATGAATGTGAGTATGTAAGAGAGTAAGTGATTTCCATCTTTGGTCACCAGCTGATCATAAGATGCTGAAAAACTTTTAAAAAGGGACAGTGAGAGTGCTTTTAGAACTGCAGCTTTAGAATTGGTGAAAGCCACATTACTTTGCCATCCTGACAAAGCACAATGCAACTTTATTTTTTTTTTTCTTCCTTAACCAAGGAACTGTACTTGTTCAGTAGTTCATTGGCTGAAAGTCTTGCCTTGCATGAGGAAAACACCCCATGTGTGAGGGGGGGGGGTATTTCGGTTCAATTTGTGATGAGGAGGAAGGTTAAAGCAGGTATTTTGGAACTTCTTTGCTGTCACTTAGAAGGTGTTACACTGAGCTCTTGACCAGGAAAAGGAGACAGGGAAGGTTGTACTTCTTTGAGTGAAGCCCTTATTTATAGGGGCAACTTGAGGGGTTAAATAAAGCCTAGGATTTATACATGTGGGAAAGTAAATTATGCATGTTAGCATGTGTAAAAGAAAAGGAAAAGGAGAAGAGCCATGTGGCAGTGAAAAGGTGAGATGTCTCTGTAAAGGCTATTTTTTAATTTCATACAAATATGGCACAGTGTTGAAAGCTCTTGTGACTTCACGTGATATATATGACATCAGAGTCTTGGCATCATGCGATTGTGTATTTTAGCTTGCATTTGTACAAGTGAAAGATAAACGCTTAGGTTTTCTTGAAATTACGAAATGTAAGGGCTTCAAATTAAATAGCAAATAAAAACAGCCCACATTCCCCTCCAAACTGTCACGCTTTGCAGTCCGTGCTCCAGTCGAGAGGAAGCTGTTCCCCATCACCAAACCTGGGGAGGCAGCTGTAGGTGCCCTGAGTGGGAGACTCTTCTCCTGCCTATTTTGTGCTGAGGCAATTCCTCTGATTTTAATGACGTTTCTCCTGACCAGCGAGATCAGAGCTAAGACCCCAGCATCCAGCTGCAGAATGGCGACACACAGAGGAAGTTGCAGCCTGATTGCTTGTAGTTAATCAATATAGTAAGTTTGTATCTTACACATTTATCTGTTCTGCAGTACTGCCTAGTGTAGCAATGTGGGGAGGAGGAAAAGCACCCCTTGGGTCACATTTCACGCTGCTTCCGAAGAGCTTCCTGGGGCTCTGCTGGCAACAGAATGATAATTTGCCACTCTGCTACTTCTAAATGTAAGACTAAAAATGCTGTTAATGGTAATCTGTTATGTTAATTAGTTAATTGTTTCTAATAGCCATTTCTATTGGTGCAAGGTAAAGAGATTTAGATCCAGCTATACGTATTTATGTATAAATCTGGAAGAGAGAAGGGTTTCCACCTGAATGCATGTTTCTAATTGGATAGATTTTCTAAGAACCTGATTTCTGGAGAAAAGATGATGACAACAGACTTCTTTAAGCTTTTTCGTTTTGGGAACTCAAAATCACTAGTTACTTTTCAATCCTGCCCGTCGATTTCTTTATTTCTCTTGGCCTTTTTCAGAGGTGAACATAAAATAATTCAAGTACACTGTGCTTTAGTGTTTGTATGTGATTATACTTCTGCACTTAATTCATGATAAATTAGGGTAAATAACTCTTACTGATCAACATGCATTTAAACAAATTCCTGGAAATAATGGAGGCCAGATGAGGGAGAGAAAGAAAATTGAAACTATCTGAAAAGTGGCTTGCTGGGGCAGCTGCTTTCCCAGAAACATGTGTTCAGTGAAAGCAGCCATGTTCTATAACCTAATATGTGCTTCTTACAGGTTATTTATTTGGGAAATAGAAAGTAGGTTAATTTTGCATGGAAAAGCCTGTGCTGAGGAAGTTACAGTGTGCTCTTACATCCTATTGTATGTGACAACCTTGCCTTTTGGTCTTCAAAATTTGGCTGATCTTGCAACATGTTTTGCAAATGGGGAGCTTGAATTTGTGGGGGCAAAGGAATTCCTCTGGAGTTCAGGTGATCGCAGTGGGTCGTGTGATTCCTACACGAGGGGATACAGGGTAGCTGTATGCTGAAGAAGCACAGAAAAGTACGTATGTAGCTAAGAAGTTTTACAGGTTGCAGCTAGAGGAATAATGTTAGGTTTTTAAAAATACTGAAGGTAGCTCAGGTACCTCAGTTCATTACCTGGTGCTAAACACTTATATAGCACCACAGCATATGATGCTCTTTATATGTTACAAGAAAAAATATTGGCACCAAAGCATGCTGCTACTTTCCTTTAGTGTTTTAAATTTCACCGTTGGGGTTTTTAATAAGGTCCTGTTGAACTGAGCTGTATCTTTGAACAGCACAGCTAATTAAGTTATACCTGAAGTGTATTCTAGCTCCAGATATATGCTACATTCAATAAGTTCACAGCGCGTTCTTGAAATAAATGAAGTAAGATTTCTAGAGTCTACCCGCTGGAAAAATGCGTTATGCGTTGCCGGCTAGCTCTACCAGTTGGATTTACGTTGTTCATATACTACTTTGTTTGTCTCACTGTGCTCTTATTGTTTTGAAAAGTAAATTGCAGATGTCTGAAGTTTAAAAACCTCCCAAATGCGTGTTGATATGCTAGAAAATTTAGGAAAGAAACCAACACAAGTGGGCATTTTAGGAACTCACTGCTGTTATATCATTGAATAAACCAATTTGATGTCTTTAATGAAATGAGGCAGTCTGAAGGCAGAGAATAGCATGTGTGTTTACCCTGAGGGAGGATTGCAGAAGCTGTCTTTTCCATAATTCAGAGTACAAATTGTTTTGCAGCTAAGGGTCAAGAGGAAAATACCCTCTTTTTCCCCTTTCCATATCCTGCACGACGCTATAGAACAATTAAGTTTGGGGGTGTGTGTGTGTTAATCCTCTCACGGAAACATCTGGAATTGGTAAATATCTGAGGCAGGAGACCCTCTTAAAACAGCGTATGAGGGATTTCCACAGTGCAACAAACCATCTTTTATTCTTTCCTTTCTTCTGTTCTCAGCTCTTTGTTAAGTGAAAGATTTTAAGACATGGAACATAGAAAAAGTGCGTCTGTGCTTAAAGGGGAAATTTAAAGTGAGAACTTCAGCCAGAATGAATATTATAGACCATACAAAGGATTTGTTTATTCAGGGTGGGATGAAAGAAGAAAATATGTATCAAGGGGCAGGAGAGCATTTGATCTTGCAGATACTTGGGAGTAACATTAGCAATGGCAAAATAGAGTGGAAGTTTCTTCTGGAGTAGAAAAGCCGGGGAAGGAGGGACGGGGTTGGTGTGTCTCAGAAGGACGTTTCCCCAAACACAAGTTAAAAATGATGAATAAATGATAGATACTTGCTGCTTGCTTAGAACTAACACTTCTTTTTGTCTTTATTTCTCTGTAATGGATTTCAAGATGTATATGACAGACAGGTGTTTAAAAGTGCTAATTTTTATAGACCCCCTCATGTTTTCTGGCTGAAAAGTTATTTTAGAGAAGAAAACCTGAAACATCTCAAATCTCAAGCAAATCAGACCCATATATGAGAAACTCCTGCAGAATGGTAATTTTACATGGATTATTTGGCCTGTGCTTATTATGATTTCTGCATGCTTTTCTGATGAGTCCGAACAGAAGAGGTTGATTCTGTGGTAACACTCTCTTCCAGTAGAGAGTAAGCAGTCTTTGCAGAGATATACCCAATATGATAATTTTCCTGCAGGGAAATGGTTTGTCTTGATGTTTTTTCATCAAGGCTAAGTGGGAGGAAGCAAACTGAGTCTGTCTCAGCTGACGTTCTGAACTAACTGAAACCTGCATACCAGACTTAAGGAATTTATTAAATACGACTTGTGTGGTATATACTATACTTTTAAGCTTCCTGCATATCTCCTGCCAAAAGCAATTTCGGTTGGAGTACTTTATTTCAAAGGCCTCCCCCCCCCGCCCCTTCTTTTAATGTATCTGTATTCTACAATGGTATTATTTTGTAAATATATGTATGTGTTTAGCACAAACTAAGCCAGAACTGTCTGTTCTGGAGAAGCTACAGTTCTCTTTATAAATCTGTTAAAAGCCTTTTTTTCCTCAAAAAGTTATGAATTTGTTTTGTGCTGAAACTCACCATATGTGGCTTCAGTGGTAAATTGACTTGATTTACTTTACATTTGTTAAATAACATTTTATTTATATTGGAAATTGTAATGTTGGATGCAACTTGATTCTTTCTGTGAATATCTTGTTCTCAAACTTCTATCATCATGTTTATTGTAAATTTGTATTATCAAATTAAGCTGTTACGATTTAAAAATGTCAAAAAGGTTTTTTTTCTTTCATATGTAAAGTAAATATTGTGACAGCTGCCTTACCCCAGCCATCTTCATAATACTTCTAATGAGATATCATATTAGTGATATTTTTCTGCCTATAGGTTTGATTTCATGCACCTAGGGCTGCCTGGGTGTCTGACTGCTGCTGACTCCCTGGGCTTATTATTATTAGATTGAGTACAACAGCAACTTATAAATATGCCACCTCTCTGTGGGAGCTGACTAGGGCCAGGGCAAGAAAGTTGGTGCCTGTCTTCAAAAGACCGTGAGGACATAAACACTGTCTCTTACAAACATCTGAACTATTAGCGCGTCATTCTGCGACCCTGTGAAATGCACACCAGGCAGCTTCAGCTGTACCCTGTGCACTGGGTCCAGGGATTTCTGTTTGATTATTGACATAGCGTTTGTGAGCCACTTCGGCCAAATTTCCAGCTAGGATGTTTGCCTGCTTGAGGTACACGTGTAAGATTTGACCGATATCAAGTCACCTAAGACTACAGCTTCTTTCTCCTAAAAGCTTTGCTTAAAGCATACCAGAAAAGAAAAATGGTTGTCTAAAGGGTTACCTGATCCTCCAGAGACCAGCTGGTGTGATACCAGAGAAGGGTGGTTAGCTGTAATTACTCCTTACCAGTTCAGGAGAGGGTGAAGTCAATTCTCTGTTTATTAATCACTTTCAATATTGCAGAGAAGTGCTATGGAAATTGAAGAGTATTTTATCTTCTCAGAGATATTGCAAGTCTGCATACACACGTACGGAAGCAACTTGTCTGTTTCCAGGTGTGATCCCCTTAGATGCGATGGAGACTTAGGTACCCACTTGTAAGAAAACTGGTCATTTCAAAACCCCTGAAAAAAAAGGAAAGGAGTTCAGAATAAAGCGAACAAAACAAAGAAAAGGATACGGTGGGTATTTCAAAACTGCAGCTAACAGTAAATTCCTGTTCTGACAGAAGTATCCAACCTAGTCGGTCTCAATCTGTGGGGCAAAGGATGCTGAGAACTAAAACCTACAGCGGTCAAAACCCAGAAGTAGCTAATAAAGCACAGTTATTGGCTATGGTTTGTTACAATGCTTTAACACACAAAAAAAGGCTGACCTGACAAGCTAAAATTCCGTTAGAAACCATCTATAATCTTTTTACATTACCACTAACACTTTGCAGCACTTAGCTAATAATTAGGAATTCCTCTGGTTTTCACTGTCACTGTATGAATCATTTGGTTTAAATGTGGATTCCTTAAGTAGGTCTGAATGATTCCGCTGGAATCAGCAAATTAACTAGACCATTTAATCTTCTCAGCCACGTTTACATGGCTATAGGAACTGTGGTACAGACATTGTGAACGTTAATTGGAGACTTGTAAAAATGAAGGTTCCTTTTACTTTTGTAAAGGTCAGCAGAATGAATGGTACAATTCACATCGCTTGAAAAAATGAAAATCGTTACACAAAGTGTCAGAAGTGAAAAAACAGCATTGAAATGAATAAACATGTGAAGGAATTAAGTGAAATGGATACAGAATTTGCTTTGGGACTAGGGATGAGCAACTAGTGGGATCTGTACAAGGAAATCTCTTGAAAATGGGGAGACAAATCTAGATTGGGAGAGCTAATTCTAAATATACAATTGCTCATAATCTCTCTTTTTTTCTCTTTTTTTTTTTTTTATGCATATGTGGTCATTGGTCAACCAGTATTTTTAATGAGTAATAGCATATATTACACACTTTAAAGAATCAGTTGCGAGGCACAAATTAGGTAAACTCTATGACTGTACTCTAAAGGTAGAATACATTATGACTACAAAGTATTACAAATCCCACGACTTTTCCAGTGGCGATAAAATAGGTGGGCCTGGCAACTGCATAAAATAACTAAATGTAGGATGCATTGAATTATTATTTAAGTATCTACTTTGAAGTAGTTACCATTCTTTCACTTAATAGGAAAAAAAGAACTGTCTTTGCTTATCTTCTGACAGGTCCCTTTGAATGTTTTATTTCCCACCATTTTCCTGTTTTAATGTTCTGGGTTTGTTTGGTTTTTTTTTTTTGTTTTTGTTTTAATTTCTTGCTTGAAACGTTAATTTCTGTTTTCTTCTTTTAGCTTTTCTTCCACGCGACTGCTTCGGCGCCACTTTCCTCCCTCCCTGTGCCCCAGACTCGGCAGCATCTGTAGGTCAGCTGTGCTTTGTGCAGACCGGTAAGGAATCACTGTGGGCAGCAGAGCTGGCTGCTTTGGTGGGAGGAAATGCTGCAACCGGTTTATGGAAGCAGTACATTTCTCACCTGAGGGGCGACCAGCGGTTAAATCAGTTCTGTTGAGCTGCCTGCAGATTCAGAGTTCAGCATTTAGTCAAAGTGCTCCTAACCAGAAGAAGCATTTAACTTTCTTGCTTATTTGACATCTAAGACTTTGAGGCCATCTGCTCTAAATGAATCTTCAGATATCATTATTAAAATATCAGCAAGGGATATCACTCAAAACTGGAGTGCCCTTGCTCTAGTTTCTGTGAAAACACAGACAAGGAAATATTCCCTGCCCCAAAGAACGAAATGGGTAAGACAAAGCAAACAGAAGCACCTGGAAGGGAAGGAACTTGGTTGCAGTCACACAGCGAATCAATCCTTGGCAGACCTTGAGGTCTCTTGAGATTTGTGTGGTCGACTTTTCTTGAAAATAAATGCAACAGTGATTTGAAATCATATCCACAATGTCAGAAACCCCCTTTATATTTCTAGTTATTGGGCCATGGCTGGAAATACCCTTTCTGCCATATCAAGGGATCTCACTGGCCTGCTGCAGTCTGTAATCCCTATCACCTGCCCCTCTTCCTTTACCTACCCTGTGATCTAGGCAAGGTGTGAAAGAATAGAGCATTTGTTACCTTGCATCAATAGCCATTTATTCCAGACTAAAAGAACTCCAACGTGGGGAAAAAATGAGATACCTTACAGCGGCCTAACTTATAGAAACTGTAACTCTTTTGCAGGCTGGGAATTTGGTCAATTTTCTTTAATAATGAACAGATCCAACTATAAATCACTTTGCCTAATGTCATAGATAGGTAAGAGGAATAGAAACAGTGGACACCACAGACGTACTTTGTTTTTATACTGCTTTTTCATCTGGTTTCCAGTTACCTTTTTTGCATATTTGTTTTCTCACTCATCTTCCTGTCTCCCATGGTGGTATTTTGAAGCACTACTGTACACCTATATGTAGGAGGTCTCCACTGAGGCGAGTGAGTGGAGCTGTAGAAGTGCCACCCAATCTGCCTTCTGGTGGAACACGCAGATCCCGCTGCCTTCAGCCCGGCTGCGTTCCCTTATCTTTCATACTTGGCATCCTCTCTCCCGTGATTATGTGGGAAAACAATCATTAATACAGTCAGGATATTTTTTTTTTTTTTTAATATTTGGGCTAAGATTTGCACATGTAAACTTAGGATTTAAAACCAACTCGCTTTATAGCGATTAGGTCCCTGTTTCAAAAGGCACTTGGGGGTCTCACTCACGTGAAAAGCCATGGGAAAGCCACTGCAGCCTGAAACGACAGCAGCCACTGGCAAAGCTCAAGGCATTAGTAGAGGTTCAGGGACCGAATACGTGTCCGTGCGCCATGCAACGCGTCCTGCAGCACAGACAGCAAACTGCGCCCTGGCTGCAGTATCGGCCTGGCCCTGCCCCAGGGCTCTCAGCAGGGTTCATGAGAGCAGGGCCAGCGACGCGATGAGGTGGATACGCCGGTCCCTGTCCCATGTGTTGTGCACAGGCTGCCAGGCTGAGGCACTGTGCGCGCCGCCACGTTGCGTGGCAGAGACATGCTGTCAGGCGCCTCGCTCCATATACTGCTGGCTTTGTACGGGGTCTGAAAGGGCTTCCTGGCATCTCCAGAGGTTCCCTTGGCCCAGCAGGAATGTGGCTTTCCTCATCCTCCTTACAGCTCAGCCATTAACAGCTAAAATCAACAGTTTCCGTTCTGTACTCAAAACAGTTTGGGGATCACTTTATGTAACAAGTGGAAATCTTCATGTACCATCTACAAGGCATAGGTTATTTTATTGCCATGAACAAGTTAACAATTCTGGAAACAATTGCGTACTAATAATAAACTAACCCTTAATCGAACACGTTTTGCATCGTTTGGGCTCATTAGCCTCATGGTAGTTGAAGCAGAATAAGGCATCTGCTTCTAGTTTCTTTCCTAAATCTGTAATAACGATTTTGATGTATATAATAGTAATAGACCCCGTATTGTGGTGTTCTGTCACATCAGCTGACCGGTTCTGCCTTTTTTACAATCTTTCTCTTGTAAAATGATCAACCTTTTCTACAGTAGTATGAGGCTCCATCTGCAGTAGTGGATGCATTCAGGCATTGTAAAATGTGTGAGTGACTATTTTTGAATTTAGTAGCACCTAGAGGTCTAAGTTAGGGTCAAAGCCCCATTGTGCTAGGCACTGTAAAAACTCACAGTAAGGGAAATTTATCTTAGTGTGCAAGAACAGCATATTTAGAAGGTGAAATAGTGGTACGAGAAGAAAAGCATTTGCCAAAGTCACATCTCAAGACAGTAGAAGAGATAAGAAATTAAATAGTCCTCATTCAGTGTCTTATCCAGAAACCCTGTTGTTTTCCATAATTAAGCTATTAAACAGTAAGATTGAATATTTAAATGAAGACAAGGAATGAAGTAGAACTGTACACCTCAAATCACCTTTCTGCTTTCCGTGGTGCTCTGGGCTTCTCTTTGTTGCTGTTTGTCTGGTATTTGAGCACAGACTTGGGGGACGTGGACTTTCGCTCTGCCCCAGTTATGGGCTTTTAAATCTTCCTGTTCTTTCCAGCATGGAGACTTTTGATTGCCTGTCTTCTTTCTGGTGGGGGAACTGACTGCTGTTTCATAGAATCACAGAATGGTTTGGGTTGGAAGGGACCTCAAAGATCATCTATTTCCAAGCCCCCTGCCATGGGCAGGGACACCCTCCACTAGACCAGGTTGACCAGTTTGTTTCATTTGAGGACACATGTTCTGCAGGGCTTTCATCTTGCTGATACATCCTGCTGCTTTTGATGCTTCCAACCCAGAGCAGCTGGAGTGCTTTCCCCTGGCCTTGGCACTTTCCACAGATCGCCTGTTTACGTGCTCAAGCTTGGTGGGTTCCACTTCCTAGTTACTCTCACTCCTAACTCCGTTGCGGTGGCTGTAACTTGTGTCTTGCTGCAGACTCACCTGGCACCTTTTCCATCATGTGCTTGCTGATGTGAGAGTTGGACCCAGCTTTCCCATTTTTGTGCAGTGTCCTGGGGCTGGGACTCCTTTGCTGTAGGGAGGTGCTTGTGTCTGGGGCTCAGCTGGTGCTGGATCCTGACCATTGCTTACACCTGGACTGCTGCTGCTGAGGGACAAAATCCTGGTCTTGCAGTCTCAGGCCTGGGTTGCCCCAGCCACCCCAAAGAAGGGGCTGTAGCCCAGGAGCGCTGAGTTAAGAAAGCCTTCCAGTAAGTTATAGTTGATTCAGGATGACTCTCCCACGACTTTATGCTTGCCTCTGCCTCTTCTGACCAGAGGTCATTTAGGCTCCTTCCCCCTGTTGCTCATAGGCAGGGTACTTTTAACCTGTTTGTATTGCTTTGTGTAGATGGTGCTTTGGAGTGTGACACCTCCATTCTCAGCCAGCCGCTGGTCCTTCACCTTGTTCTGTGCAAGTATCTGTGCATAGCTTTTTTGTTTTGTTTGGTTTTGTTTTTTTTCTCCCCCCCCCCCCCCGCAACAGTTCAGCTCCTCTTCTTGTCTGTGTGCCTTTCCTTTGGGGTGGATCTGCCTGCAAACTGGAACCTCTCACGTCGGCTGGAACAAGTGAGCCACAAGTGTGCCTTTCCTTAATAAAGAAACCTTTAACATCCCTAGATTATGTGTTGGTGTGTGAGTTCTTGGGTCAATAACATGAGTACGAACTCATATTTTGCTGCTTAGCTTCTACTTCAAGGCCTCTTTTCAGCCCCATTCTGTCACAGGAGTCACGGCAGTTCACAGTTGGCTTTGTGTTAACTCCTGCCAAGGGCATGCACCTTTTATGTCCTTTCTTCCCAACCAGACAGTGAAAGCTCCACTTTTCTTTTCTCTGCCCTGCTCCCTATCAGTATGTTTGTTTACGGGCTTCATTGTTGTTATTCTTGCTTCAGTGCTTGTGCGGATTCGTAGACTCAGAAATGTTAAGTGCTGCTTTGTTTGCCTGTTTAATCATAAATTCTGTCCTGGTGTGTGTTCTGCCTGGCTGACCATTGGAGCTGTGGTTCTCATACATTTATTAGGGAATAATGAAAGAGTCATAGTCTGAAACTACATTCACTCCTTGCCAGGGAAATTATTTACAGAGATGCTGCAGGTACTGCTAGCTCTCCTTTTGAGCGCGCGCACACACACACTGGTTTCTTGGCCTCTTCCATCAAACTTTTTTCACAATATAGCAGGAAAGATTAAAGGGTCCTGATGAGTGGGGTCCTTACCTACTGTTTACTGTAGCTCCTTCCTCTCTAAAGCAGAAGGGCTGAAACTCTGCAGGAATGAACTAATGGTGGGGGTGATGGTAAAAAGAGGAGCAGGAATACAAAGCAGAGAACGCCATGCAATGCTGAATACAGTGTGGAGATTTCCAGGGTAACAGCATTGCCGATGCCTGAACTAGGAACTGAAGGATTTAGGAAGAAAAAGGTTCCTCGGTAGTGGATCCTGATTTCCCTGTGTATTCAGTTTCTTGTCCTGGACTGACACATACTTAACATTGATAGCACTAGAAGGAAACTCCTAACTATGCCCTTTTTCATCTACAGTTAGACATACTATATTTCACTAACTGGTCAAGTAACTAAACCAAAACAAAAACCTTTGTGATTACTCCTCTCTTTGAATGAAGATTTTTTTGGATCAGATACACAGTAGGGTGATACAGATATCTTCATGAGCACTGTCCTTACACATTGCAGTTCCTGAGGGCTTCCTTGCAAGAAAGCATCTCTGGAGATAGATTGCTGCTTTTCCAACTCGGGAGACTTAACTATGTTGATCTTTCCACTGATGGCATTTTAAGTTGCGTTCTTTTCCTTGTGCATATCTTTTCATACTTGCATGACATCTGCTAGTATAGAAAACCAGGTGTGGTGCGATGAAGATAGGGACTACGTTACTTGACAAGTTATATAATCTTAAAATCTGTCATAGGAATGTAATGTATTGGACTTAAAAGATAGACTATTTGTCAATATGATTAGATATTTGTATTTCTAGAATAAATGTTTGGATGTTTTCACAAAATGACTGGAATTATAGGGATTCTGTTAAACTCTTTGGGTCTCCCATTTGATTGCTTCATGGAACGCCCCTAAGTTTTTCTAGTGCATAAAATGATAGGCTTTCCTGTTGCAGCCACACTGCTCCTCAAACAAGTGAAATCTTTGGGAGGTGACACTCCCAGCAACTTCTTCACCGAGCAGGTGCAAATGTCAGAAAGAAAGTTCTCTGCTGTGTGGTTGTTGGTTTTTTGTTTTGTTTTGTTTTGAAAGGCTGGCTGAGGCCTGAGATGGGTTCTGCTTTGCTGCTTTCCCCTCTGGAAAAGCATTTCTAGTCATTGTGTCTTTTTATTGTATCCACTTCTGCCTGATCATCTGCCTGTGCTTGTTGAGCAAGAGGAGGAAAGCTCATTTCTGGCAACAAGCAGTGACAGGTCAAGGTCCTACAAGACCACTACATCACAGATCTCCAGTGCGGTCAACTCTGAAGAAAATGGTCCAGATGCATGCCCTGAGCATGCTCTGGTGACTCTGCGCTGAGAAGTCCCCACTCTGCAAGTGCTGCTGGATCCAGGCAGGGTGCAGGGAGATACAAGATCTCTGAAGCTTCTCTGCCTGGCATAGATTGAGCCCTCAGCTTCATCATTGCCCCTTTAAGAGCTCTTAAAACCCTGCTGGTGTCCTGCCCAGCACGGATGCCATAGGCAGACTAAGTGGCAAGACACAGCTGATCGGAATCGAAGGAAATCTATGGGAAATGGCCTAGGAACTGGTTTGCCTTGTGTCCTCAGCAGCCCCCAGCTGAGGAGGGTGTTCGTAGAGATGAGCGTGTGTGGCTGTTACTCACTGTGCTCACACACTCACAGGGAGAGGGAACACTCACCTGAGGGTGTTCTGAAACAGAGCTGTCGTGGCCTGAAGACGTGTAAGAGAAGCAGTTGCTAACATTACCAAGCAAACCCAAAGTGTAATCGCTGTGACTCTGACCTTGCCAGCTGTGAAGACAAGCGTGTTCTGTGACTGGACGTGTCTTCTTGCATGGCTTCAAGAACAAGTACAAAAGGTGGTGTGGTTTCACAAGCTGAAAGGTAAGGGAGCTCTATAAAAAGCTGATAAGCCAAACACCAGGGTTAAATCCGGGCTTTGAGGGGTAAGTCGGGTAAGAGGGCAGCCGAGGCTCAGGTTCTCGGCTTGCAGCACCAGCAGCACAGTTGCACACTAACGAAACGTTTTGCTCTGTGTATTATGCTGGTTATGTCAGGCTCTGCATCTCATGCTGGTTCCCCAGAGCAGCAGAGCCACCTCCCTGGCACTGCTTTGGCACCAGCCAGGCTCCCAACAGCAGTGGGAGGCAGGAACAGGGGTTGTCTAGGCGAGGGTCCAGAAGGATGCAGTTATCCTAATTCAGGTTATGTATGATCTTAGAAGTAAATAGAAAAGACTGCATTGTTTACTGTCCATTTTCCTTTTTTTTTTTTTTTAATGTGCAATTTACATTGCCTTTGGAGTCAGTCCCAAATGATGGGTGTTTAGTCATTTCATGTCATGCCCACCTGCTATTTTCAGACATTTCAGAAAATGACTGGTTTCACAATAGGATTGCAACATATGTCAGAGAGGGACAGGGACATTAGGATAAAATTGGAGAGGGAGGAAAACATAAATGCATCCAGAGCTGTTATTTCATGTTAATATGCAGATGTTTTTTATTACATAAAGACATAGGGTACTGTGCAGAACTTGCTCTCCTTGCTCATTTTGTCCTGCTCCTATTCCCCAATTTTGCTCTTTGTCTGATCGTCGCATCTTCTTGTAACTAAGACTGCGTATTATCCTTGAGGCACCATCTGTTTACTTTGTATCTGTATGACATACCACTATGGGACCTGGCACTCGAGGCCCCTGAATTGTCCGATGACATACATTAATAGTCTGATGCAATAGGGTAGTTCTGCGGCTCCTTAGTACTCCTGGATGCAGAGCATGAATAAAACAAGCTCCAGTACAGGGAACTCTTAATCCCTCTTCAGGCAACAGGAATTGGTTTGGAAAAATAGGTGAAGATTGTAATAAGGCATTTGGCTTGCTACAGAAGGTTTCTGTTTGGAGTATATTTAGAAAGAGTATATTTTTTCATGTAATGCAGTCTGAAAATACAATTCGTGTTGCTTATTTCAGCTGAGTTGGAATCTGATCCAGCTGTATTTGAGCTGCAACTGGACGAGCTCCTAAATCAGTTATACCTCACTGTCGAAGCGTAATAGGAATCTCATTTTCCCTGATGTTTTTAGCCCATGGTCAGTAATTCAACATGATCTTCTGTGAAGATACAGCAAATTCAAATTTTCCCCATTACAATTTGGAAATAGCCTCTTTAAGCAAGAACATTTTTTCTCAGACCATATTTCTTGGTTTGTTTTGCATAGCCCAAAACTCAAAGCCACAAAAGAGTAATCAGCAATATTCAGTGTTTTTGGAGCCCATATTTTGTGCAGTTGTGTATGTCAGCATCCTTTTTTTTTCACAATGCAGCAGAGCAGAGCTGAAGCATATCCAAAATCAGGCTTATCAAACATATTTTCAGTATTTAAGGAGAAATATATATTTTTAAAACCCTATGTTTTCTGAATGCAAGCTGAATTCTGTTTCCTCCAAGCTTTCAATCTTCTTTCCAAAAAATCTGAACTTAAGCTATGAAAAGGGCGAAGCAGCATTGTGAATGCCTGTAGAAATAAGAAAATAGGACGCCACTTGAGGGCAGCAAATACTCAGCTTCTCTCTGTCACGCTAACAAAAGTATCACAAAAAGATAGGAGACTGTACATTTATTTTCCATTTATTTATCTTGTAATTTTTGACTTGTCTTGCAAAGAGTATTGTTTCCAACTAATTACACTGATAGAAAGAAAATTCATTTTTGTATAGCTGCAAAAAGAAAAAAGAGGATTTTGTTCTGGGTTTTTATTTTTGCCTTGGAATTCAGCAAAAATGTGAAGGTGCATGGAATTTTTTTGAAGGTGGCAGAGAAGAGGTCCAGCAGCAGAAGCTCATTTTCACCAAATATGTCCTCAGAATGTTGTACGAAAGCATTTGTGCAACATCTTCATAGAAAAAAGCGGAAAAAACTCCATATGAATTTGAAAAAATACATTTTCAGTCAATATAAATGATAGTGTGAGATCATGTAACTTTCACATACATACAGGATGAAGACAATGTCAAAATACACATCTGAGGATGTCAGGTTAAATCTGCACAAGAACTTTTAATCCTAGCATAGACTAAATTCTTATAGCACTTGATTTCACAACCATATCTTTTTCTAAAAAAATACTCGTTTTTAAAATGTAGCAAAAAGGATAAAACGAAATCCATCATCTGGAGCTAAATTTATGCCTTCATCTTCCATTAACAGGATTAAAATTGAGATGTAAAGCAGAGATCTTTACCAATTAGGGTAATGGAGTGATCAGACATTAGATTATTTGGGAACTTGATGGAGAAGCCCACATTTTTTTGTTGTGCTTCACAGACTGATGATGTAGATGGAGAAATACTGGATTTCAGTCTAGGATTTGACTTTCTTCCTAGTCGCATCTTTCCTAAGCTGATCGGTTTTGCACCTCTTCTTGTGCCAATTGCTGCCTTCCCTATAGCCCTTTTGTCCTCATTGAATGTCTCCATTTCTCCATTCTGCAGTTTGGACTGCTCCGTCTCAACCCCTTGCTCCCCTCTTGTCCCTAAGCCTCTTCCCAGCTCCTTCTCCATGACATCCATGCTTCTCCTCCTCCACCTTGCTGAAGGACCAGGATGGGGGCAGCTGGAGTGCATTGGGAGGCTCTTTTGGCCTCAGCTCCTCTGCCCGGTGCTGCAGCATCCTCAGATTGTTGGAAGACGTCACGAGCAGGGAAGTCCTGCTCAGGCCCATCAGCTGTGAGTGTGCCTGTGCGTATCTTGGGACCTCAGAGCCTTGTACAGCAGAACCTGAATGGTTTTTTCACATGGGTTGTAAATGCTGGCACTGGTTTCACCCGCATCTCTGTTGAACTTTAGAGCTCTGGTCAAAAGCACAGAGTTACTGCAGAGTTTTAGTTTTATGGTGGTATTTATTTTCATGTTGAGGTTAGAGAAAAAGTGAAGTCAATTTACCATTTTCAGAAACCAGGGAAATGTATAACCTAACTAAAAATATATCTGCATACAGAAATAAAATTCAAATTCAGCTTAATGCAATTCAGCACCATAATAGGCAATTTCAGTGCATGTGAACAAAGTTGGTGAGATCTAATTGAAGGCAGGCTTATATAATGGAAAATGTAAAAGGTGTCTTACCTGTGGGTGTTGTTACTGGTATTACCTCTGCTCTGTTTCTCTTGTCTGAGGTTGTGTTGTCCTGTGGACACACAGGAATATTGGAAGGGGGTAAATGGAAGAATGTCTCTGTTTTGTAGATAGGAAAACTGCTCAGAAAGACTGTTGGTCAGAGTTTTCAAGATTTGGCACCGCTTTTGAACTTTTAAATTTCAACTTTTGTTATCCAATCTGAGAGAAAGAAGCTGTCTTTTCAGAGTGGCTTCACATTTGTCCCTCCCACTGAAAGTAAACTAGTCCACTTTTCTAAAAACCAGATCTTAAGTGTTTCAAATGAAGTCTGCAAAAGCTGGCCATTATTGAAATGTTGGGATTTTTTGCCCTATGTTGCACAGAAAACCTGTTTTAGAGCCAGAAATGCAGATTGAATCTCAGGAATTCTACACCTTTGGTTCAGCAACAAGACCATCTGTCACTTCTAATTCCTGCTATGAAAAAGACAATCTAGTTATCTTTGATGGAATAAATCTGAATTTGCAAGCTACATTCTTCTCCCTTTCCCCAATTAGATTTTCTTCACCTCGTACGTACCTGAATTTCTATTTGAAGCTTCACCCTTGGATAAAGCTAAACCCAAAGAAAACAATCCATTTTTAATCACTGTCTCCCCATTGGACGTGATATAAACTTGCAAAACATGCTAACTCCTCTCACCCAAGAAATCTTGACTCGGTTTCAAAAGGGAGAGAAATCTGAAAACAGGTGAATTCCTTGTCACTTTAGATTTCATTAAAGATATGCAGAACTTTTGCTCCACTTTAAGCTTGATTTATGTTTTGGAAGGTAGAAGATGTATAAGGAGGGGCTGGATATTTTTGCAGACATGTCTACATCTTAATTGGCATTTGCATATCATTCCAAGACTACTTTTTAATCTACTGGGTTCTCATTCAACTTTGTTTAACTCTCCAAGGCAAAGTACTCTTTCTCATAGCACCATTAAAAACGTGACTAGATTCTCTTTCATAATGAGGAAACGAATCAAGTTTCTTCTTTGGAGAGAACCATCCTCATCTGGGTAAAGATATCTTTCCTGAGATCATAATGTGTTCAGTCTTTCACATGTATGTTTTCATGGTGTAAACTACAGATAAGAAGCACATGATATAATTTCATCATTTGAGTGGCCTTATTTTTCATGGCTATAGGTGAGGGAGTGTCTCAGGCATCTCCTTCCATCTAACTATTGTTTTTCCCACTCATGTGTACATGCATATAATACTGAAGCACCAGCTCAGTTGTGTTTCTATAGTTCACAGCATGACTCCACTGTTAAATTTTAATGAAAATATGATTGAAATTTTGGGGGTTAATGACCGCTTGTCAAAAATTCAGCTGATATCTACTTTATCTGCACCGGTTCTTCCAACCTTCTTTCTACAATGAATAGCTAAAAAGGACTGAGGAACTGAAAGCTGTTTCTAGGATACAATGTGCAGCACTTCTTACTCTTGGCTCACTCTAACTTCAGCCTCTCAGCTCTGTCATTTTTTTCTGTCTATGAATTTAAAATAGTTTTTGCCACCAGATAGTGAGGTAAAAGCAATAGCATTTGTCCCAGCTGTGGGTGGGATCACCTTGCTACCGTGGTAAATCTGAAGGGGCCGATCTTCACAAGGATTTAGTGGTAGGGTAATTTCCACACATTACTTACCCTGCTGTTTGGAAAAAAACATTTCCTGCAGTGAGTTCAGAGGCTTTGTGTATGTATGTGAGCACACATATGTCCCTATGCAAAGCACGGCTTCTCTGTGTTGGTATTCCAGCTGGCAGTTCCTGGAAAGCTGTCTGGAAAGTCACCACGTAGCCCCAAAATCTACTGTAAAAGAGATATCACGAATGACATGGCCTCCCTCCTGCCACTCGTACCTGTACCATCCTTTCTGTGCTCCAGTGCTTGCACATGGACAGAATGAGCAAGAGATCCTTGCTTTTTTGTAATCCTTCCTTGAGGGGAGAACAAATTCCTTATGGGGCTGCTGTCTTTGGGCAGTCCAGCTGAGGGGAAGAAAAGGTCTTTAAACTGTGTTGCTGCAGGTTGATCTGGGTATAAACACTTTGGGTACATTGATCCATTGTAAACTCCTGGAACAGGAACAGGATGCAGGTATAGCGGACAATTATTATAAAACAATTGCTGCTATATAAACAGCCAGTTTACAGCTTCTGGTGTCCCCAAGATATAGGTGTTGGTTTCATGTTCTTGGCAGCCCTCCACTCCGTAAGTCAAGGTCCCTCTTTCTGACCAGGAGCTGGCAGGAGGCTCGCAGGTAGGTGGTAAAGAGCTGCTGGGGAAAAGCTACCCTCAATACTGGAAAACTGAAGAGTTTTTTTGTCATTTAAGTTTGGGAGACAAACCCCCTCGCCAGCATTTTGCACTTGCAGTACATGATTACTTTGAGAGTTAGAAAGCAAACAAACAGTAATCATTAAGAGCAGTTTATTAAATGAAATAAATTTCTCCTTGTGCTGTTGACTAAAGAGCAGACAATTTAACTGTTCCTAATTATGGGGTTATGCCTAGATTTTTCTAAACTGAAATGACAGTTTATATACATGTTTTTTTTGAGGTATGCATGTACTTTTCGAGGGGTTTACTCAAACGAGCTCTTTTACCTCTCCTCTGCCCACAAGTGCCAACATGTGCAAGTGATTGAAAATGATGGTGTAAATCTTGGTGCTGCTTCTTGCCAGTTACAGAGCCTTGAATACATGGCACGTACCCACAGGCAGTGATCTGTCCCGGTGTTTAGCAGAGGGCTGGTTTTTCTCAGCCAATTCAGATACACACATTCACTCCAGGCCCATGTTTGGGATGGCGAAATAAAATAGTTCCCATAGTTATTCCTAGAAGTTAATTAGCTGTGACAGTGGGAAAGTGACAACCTCATGATTCTTGGATATTTATAACGAGGCTGTCACTTGCTAGGTTAGTCGGGTCATAGAGGAGACAAGTGTGTGAAGTCAAGCTTCTGGCAGGACGCGGAGCTGAACCTGCATCGTCATGCTTCCTTGCCGTTGCTTAGATGTTGGCAGAAAGGATCTCTTGGTGCAGCATTTGTAACGCTACACCAGCGTGTGATCTGTGTCTTTGGGAAACGTGGCTTCACCATGCTGCAGAGCTCTGCAGGTGCACATGCGTTGCCTTCATCACATGCCTTTAGAGTTTGATCTGGGATTACTGAAATCGATGCATCTTTGCTGCTGCTGCTGCTTTCACGGGCGCGAGGTCAGGCTTCCAGGGGCAAAGCAGAGCTGTGGCATAGGAAGGTCACAGAGGACATGAGGAGATGCCGTGGTGTCATCCCTTGGCATGCATGGTCTGCTTAGGTGGGTGCTACAGCGTTCACTGTGCCTGCACCGTGTTGCCTTTCTGCACTGTGCACTGGTTGCTCCGTGCACGTGACGTAGGCACCTGGTTTGGGGTCTTTTGCCTCTACTTTGTGTATTTAGCAAGTGGCACTGCTACTATCATGCTTCAGGACTTACCGTAACTATGGAGTTTCCTAATGCAGTAGGACATGTTAGAGTTTGTTTGACTCTCTGTATTTACCATGTAATCAAGGCTTAATGTGCTAAATGTGTTCACTGTACACTGGTAACAGCACAGCTGACCATGACTTTTTATTAATACCTAGAGAGCTGCTCAAGTCCAGAAAAGCTGCTGGGAATATTTCTGAGAGCATTTTTTTATGATTATTTTTGAAAGTTAAAAGAGCAGAAGAGTTATATCAGCAGAAAAAAGTTCTCAAATTACAGATTTTGTGCAAATCACAGGTATTTTATTGGTAATTATAGGCTAACCTGGAATAGATTATTTCAAAAATCTCTCTCATTCAGAGGAACACTTATTAATGTTGCTGCTGCTCAGAAAAAGAGATACCTCATGTGGACAAATATATAAGTTACCATCATGATAAAGAGAGAGCACAGAAGTTGGTTCATTTTTGTCTGTCAGTCATTCTAGTCCTTCAATTTTAGTAGGAAAAACTATCATACAACTTTAGCATGATCTCTAGAGTGTAATTTCTTAGTGAAAATTTCCTGCTCATAAGTAGTGTGCCAAATTTTGTAGTTGGTTTGTCATCCGCCCAATATTCTTCAGAGAAAGAAGCTGACTCTTGGCTTCCCTAATTATTTCTTCTTCTAATAATGCTTCCTCAGAGCTAGCTTGAAGGGGGAACAAACCCCAACTATATATAAATAATCAACTAAAACCAGACATTTCTGTCACAAAAATGTAAAGCTTTGGAACAAACAAGAATAGTTTCATGCAAATTTCTCTCTCTTAAAACTGGCAAGATTTCAACAAGCATTTTCTGAGAAATATTTTATTTCATTGAAAGGTGGGACACTGCTTTTTTGTGTTGATACAAACCCCCACTGGAGAGCAAAGCTGGGAAACTGCCAAACACCTCATACCTGCTGCAACAATGGGTAGCCGTATCAACACACACAAACCCATATTTAACTAAACTGTTCAATTGAATTCTAATCTCCAGCTAATCACTAAGCTTTAAAAAAATATCTCCCTATTCATGTTTTATTTCTAAAACATACCTTTATGATGTAATGCAAGTGAATGAATGGATGAGAGACTCAAGCACAATATGCTATCTACAAAGCTAAATGAGCTACAGGTCTCATATTCTATTAAATATTTGACCCATGAAACCCTCAGTTACAACGAACCTTTAAATGGAGATTGGGAAGTCATTGAAGGGCCCTTTTAGGGCTCCTCAGGATAGAAGGTGATAGAGAGATGTGTTTTTGTTTTGTGCTATGACATCCCAGGGAGAAAGCACTTCCAAGCCTCTATAAACCACACAACTCAATGAGAAGATTACAATAGGAGAAGTACCAGCAGTCACTGGTTTGTGTGTAGTAGGCATACGTTGTGTTCAAAACAGAGCCGCAGCCTCCTGAATGAAGCGTGCGTGTGTGTGTGTGTGTTGTGGGGGATAGGGAGAGCTTTCATCTCTCCTACCTCAAGACTATATGCAGAAGAAAGCATGCCATCTCTGAGTCTGTGCATAGGACTTGGCATCTTCTGTGTGACTAGCAGTATCCAAATTAATTTCATCTTGGTATTTCTTAATGGAGGATATTACAAGGGTGAAGAGGTCCTACTCCCTTGACTTCTTTGGGGTCATAATTTGAAGCTGATAATGGGGGAAATGCGGGGTTGAAACACACAGTCCCTAAGTCAGGACTTGTAACACAGCACCTCATCATCCTTTACAAGCCTGAATGGGTACTCTGCCCCAGTTTTACCAAGGAAGCACTGATGTTCCTGATACAAGTCACATCTGTGGAGAAGATCCCTACCTATTACAGAACCAAAACATAATTTCATACGGGGGTGCTGTGGAGCAAGTGTGAAGAATGAGACATTTACATACAGCTGGTTCTCAGACACAACCCCTCAGGTCTCTCATACACCGGAAAAGAGTATGAAAAATAGAAAAGTCTTCCCTGGACCTCCTCACTGAGTTTCAGGTGCTTACCTTCTATCTGGGTTTCACTTGCCATGTTTTTTGCAGACCTGAACGTAAGGCCAGTCTGATCTGTGCTGGTGTTTGGTTGAGGCATCCAGCAAATCTCTCTGTAAGTATGATGGCTCCTCTTCACTGATTTTAAGAAATTCCTTGCAAGTGGCTCATTCTCATTCTGTTTTTCCACCCTGCACAGCAAGGCTGGGCATATCCTTAATTTAAACTGGCAGTGAGAAGTACTGGCATCCACTCTTAACTGCAGTGGTTCTCCCTGACCCAGGTTTTATGCTTACATGGAAACTCTGTCAGTGAAAATAATTTTCCAGTGTCTTTCCATTTGTTGTGTTATTATACTGTGTCTTCAAATCTCCACCTTTCCAGTGTGAATAGGCCAATGTGACCTTCCTTCAAACGATTATTGAAGACCACAGTTAACAAAGTGTTCTAGGGGGCTATCAAATGTCTCCAAGGTAAGGCATGCATAAAACATGAGCACATAGTCGTAAATAACTGGGCTCCTCTTCATTTATTTTAAAATAATGACGGTTGTTTAACTGGCTTGAAAGGGTTACTCTTTCACCCCTAGCTTGTTCTGAGCACCGTGGGAAAATGACATGAGCACTGTTTAGTTTAAGGGATGTAGTCATGCAAAACCTTTGCTGTACTTGTGGAGGAAGCGGGAGTGTTTCAAGAAATAATGAAGGTGTGAATCATCACAATTCTGAATTGTCTGATAAGAAAATCTTTTAATCTCTTGTAGTAATGTAAGGACTCCAATTGCTGCAATTCGCTTTATAAATTGTGCAATAAAATATGGAATAAATCATTGCAAAAGAATCCAGGATTATCAGCAGTCTCTTCCTTTGATATCAGTATTTCTGAACGGTGTTCTTTAAAGGCTCTTGCTTATTAGTTTACTTTTAGGACACAAGTAAACTAATTAGTCCATTTTTTTTTCACTTTATGGTCTGTTCTTGGCATGCTTAGAAAACATTTGAGCTCAAGCAGTTCATTTTCAGTTGTGCCCGTTAGCAGGAAGGATTTCCATTTTTTAAAAAACAACTTAAGAAAACAACCAGGATGAGCTACTGCTTTCATTAAAAGTATATGCAAAGGATGAGGAGTTTGCCTGCTTACTTTTTTTTTTTAATATTTTAATTGACATTCAAAATGTACCAAAAAAAATCTTCAGTTTTATATGCCTGTACATGTGTTCAGTCAAAAAACCCTCAAGAACTCCCCTATGAAAAGTATTCTCATTTCTCATTGTTTCTGGAATTCGACTCCACATGCTCTGTGTGATTCTACAGGATGACATCTATGGTCTTTTACCAAGGTTTTATATTTTTATTTGTACAGAAATCACACAATGCAGTAGGATGTCAAGAAAGTGAACAGCTTGGTAAGATTTAGGCTTTCGAGGTTCCTTTTACGATCAAGAAAGATATAAAATCATGTAAATCTCTCAAATTGGAACCTCAGAACCTGGCTTTGATATATGACTCTTCTTATAATATACAATAAGACTTTGATTACAGCTTTATCATTTCACTTATCACTTCCTAGGCAGCAGCTGCCCATTGGCTGGAGAGAAATTCAAATGTTTATCCACTGCTACCTTTGCCTGTGGACGGTAAAAAGGTATCTGTAATATATGACAAAGTCCTGCCATAAAAGATTAGAATAGCAGAGCTAGACAGCATGAATGAGCTACAGCCATAAAGAATAAAGTTTAAAATGTTTGGGTCAGATTCTGTTGTGATTTGTCTGCCGGCTCCTTGCTCAGGCTGTGGTATGTCCCTGCAGCCCGCCCCTGGTAAGAGCTACAGAGAGAGGTGCAGCTCCTTGCTGGGTGCCCGTGAGCATCCTTCGTGCACACCATTTTCAAAAGGCTGTGAGAAAGTGGAAAAGCAGTTTTCAGAAACAGCATGTGCACCTGCATTTTGGATGGGTTTCTTTTATCACTGGAATATGTTTTATAAATATTTGATGAATGTCTGAAAAATGTGAAAAGTCACATTAATGGCAAGATTGCTTATGGTGCTTTAATGTAATTGATCTATTTACTTTCCACAGAAAGTTATTAGGTAAAATACCTGTGTGCAGATTAAAGATATGTGACACTCTCTGGCTAATTGTCTAGATATATAGCTCGGACAAGGGGAAGAAGCTACCCGGCCCTTTCCCTGTCACCTCCTTCACTTCATACAGCTCTTTACAGCCAGCAGTTGGCTTGGGAAACAACATATAGTACAGCCACTGTTCATATGTCAATCGCGAGTGATTCCTTTCCACAAATAATTCCCAAACTGGCAATAAAACTACTCGAGTGCTCGTTTAGCCCCAGTTGCTTCATGTGCTGGGCTTTGGATGCTGGAGGGAAGAAGCCAAGTGACTGCAAGCTGGAGGGTAAGTGGAGGGCAAGTGGGTTGGTAGTGGCACAGGGAGGCCACCTCTCCCCAAAGTCCTGGGCTTGCTTATGTGTGCTGTGACTCAGAAGTAAGACGTGTGTCAGTCTAATGATGTAGTGTCCCTGGGAGGACAAGAGAGGTCCTGAAGTTCATCTGAGACTTCTTTGTAGCTGAATAAGGGGATCTTGGTAGGCGGTGGTGAAAGCACACCTTTAGGAAGAGGAAAGAGGACTGAGGGGGTGACAAGGAGTGGGTGAAAGACAGCGTCTTAGCTGCTTTGTGTGCAGTTCATAAGAACTGGAGGACCTGATGGGTCTGAACTCTTCTCACAGCCTCCTGAAGTGGGGAGCACGGTGACAGAGCTGGGAGAGGAAGGAGGCTGCTCAGGGTTAGCATCCATGCAGATCTGCCTTGTGGTGAGGCCAGGTGGCCCTGTCTGGAGATTTGTGATGCTGTTGTGAGGTCACCTTGCTATCTTCCTGCTCTGGATGCATTTATGAGCTCGAGGTCCCCATCATGCAGAGCAGTGAAGAAGCTGTGTTGCTGCAAAAATGCTATGTATGCCTATGCACATGTGTGATTGTATTATAGCTATAATGGGCTTTAAATACCGTCTCATTCAGATATAATCTAATACAGCATTTTGGACTGTGTGTGAACTGCTTGATTTCCCTTTAGGTTTCTTTAAATATGAGGCAATTGCACAGCAATCTAGAGATAGACTAGTGTAGAAAAATAATAGAGATTCTTCTGTTGTTCCCTTGCCATTTTTACTTCCTTTCTTTTTCTTTGAAGCCACCAGTTATTTCCCTGTAGAGCTATGAAATAACAGGAAACAAGAACCCCCCAGCCAAGAAAAATCTCTTTTGCAGAAGTACAGGAGGATCACGTCCTATAGAAAGGCTAATGGGGAATTGAGACTGTTGTGTGTCAGGATAAAGAGAATTGCTCACTTTCTAGTGCACTGGAAGCATTTGTGAAATCTTTCAGGAAACAGCATAATGTATTTTCAGTGTAAAATGAAGCTAGAAAATTTGCAAAAAAACGTACCGTCAGTCCTGGATTTGATACATCAGACACTCAGCAACGGCATGTTTCCCACTTCCTTATTTCATTGAAAATGGATGCAAAGGACTTGAGAAAATATCCTTCTTTTCTCATTTCCTCATCAGGTTCTCCCTAGTCAATGCACGTCAGCCAATGTGTGTGAACCAAGCTGGTGGTGGGCACTGGTCCTGCTGGACACCAGGCAGAGAGCGCAGCGTGGCCCCTCTCTCACCCACCTCTAAGAGGACCTTCATGGCTCAGCGCCCATCACCTTTTCCCTGCCTCCCTCTCCTGGCCCACAGGCCAGACTTCCAGGGCTGCTACTATCACATTCAGAGATTTTTTTTTTTTCCTGATCTCTGCATTTTAATTACACGTCCTCCATTTCAAATAGCTGGATGTTTTGAGATAACAAAATGTTTCCACAGGTCACGCTGCTTTCTCTTCCTCTGGATTCTTCTATTAACAGAAAGCTACCAGTTTCCAGAAGGAAATTGTCTTGATTTCTTTATAGACTCAATCTGTTCCCAGTGAAGCCACTGGCAAACCTTCTGTTTATTTTTCAGGGATACAGAACTAAGCCAAATGCCATCAGGCAGAGATCAGCGCATGTATTGAACGGTGAGCAAGGCCTGGGGAGCCTGGTTAAGTCGTTCATTAGAGCTACTTTGAAATTCCTCACTATGTAGGTTTGGGTTTGGTTTTGGAGTGAATACTAACTCACTGAAACGGAAACATTTTGTGGCCATGTACTGATTTCTGTTATCTAGAAGGTTATTTTTAGGTCCCGGGTTAAAATTCATGGGGAGCAAAGAAAGAAAAGAAGGACTTTTTATCTCTGATAATATACCGAGCAAATATAGCGAACATGGCTTCTGGGCTAGAGGGGCTTGCAATTGTCTGAACACATCTGGGTAGATGGGCTCAGCCCTTAATATCAGCTGTCGAAATTGAAAGGTGCCTGAAAGGGGATTGGACTAGATAGTCTTTAAAGGTCCCATCCAACCCAAACCATTCTATGACTCTATATATCTACATTTGCGATGCAATGTCTAATTACTAAATGTTCCTGTTTACATCTGGTTATGAAAAATAATGTTGGAGTGGAGAGGGCCATCAACCTGGGCAAAATAGAAGCATCGTGTAGGCCCACTCTTTTTGTAAGGAGGTGAATTCCACATCATGATGAAGTGTGACACTCCCTGTCACAGGGCACAATGTTAATTCAATGCTCAGAAAGCAGTTTGAGACATCACAGGAGAAAATCTTGTCAAGAACTATAAACAAAACCCCCTTTTAGTTCAGGAAATTGCTGGAAACTAGGAGAGTATGTCGAAGTAATACCATGATATCTTTACCTTGTTCTTACACCTTTCTTTAGGCACATGGTCACCGTCCCAGCCAGGATGCTGGGCTGACTGCATATTTAGTTCAGCCTGATAACAGCTGGCGTTTTTATGCTATTTCGCAGAAAGTCTACATGAAGGCACCAGAGAAAATAATTCCTGCCCCCCCTTCAGCTGTGCCTGCTCTCTGCAGCTAGTACTGGGTGTCTGTAGATGCATCGGCTTTTGCAGCTGATATCTTCCACAAGGCTCCAAAGGCAGCAGTGAAGGAAAAATGATAAATAGAGACGTGAGAAGCGCTGAGGCTGAAACAAGACCAAATACCCATTGACATGCCACTGTTTTTGATCCACAGGCAGTTTTTGATCCATGACTGATGGTAAACTGAACTCAGGGATCCACATTATTAGAGGCATTCACGTACTTAAAGCTCACCGAAATCTCTGGGAGTAAAGTGTCCAAATATTTTTGTAATCTGGGTCATAATAAAGCCAGTGAATAGTGTTTGTGTTAAATCAGAAGGATGATCTGGTGGAAATTTCTGCCTTATGGGAATACAGGAAAGTAATAGTTACTCTCAAAATGTTTAAAAGATCACACAGTTATCTTGCATTTGAAACATCACTATCAGCTTACCTCACTGTTGTGTTGTGTTGTGTTGATGTCACAGGCGGTACACAAGCATAAAAATGAGGTAACTAATGATTAATGCTTCCATGATTCTTGTATTCCAACAAAAAAAACAGAGCAAGATTTGCTGTGTATTTTGATTACAATTTTCATTATATGTAGGACATATTCTAACTATTATCAATATTAAATGAGCTAGTCTGTCCAACAGTATAAATATGAAGTTCCAGGTTTTTTGCTTAAATTCTGAGTCCACGTCAGTTGTATCCATGGTAATAGTAAGACTCTTGTTCTGATTCTTTTTCAAGCCAGTGTTGTGATTCTTAGTGATTTTGAAACTGCTTTTCAGTAATTCTAAAATTGAATGGTTAGGCAAATAGTCTCAGCTTTGGCTCAGTCTTCAGTGTGCATGCACCCATTATTAAGTAACAATCTACAGCAACAAACCCTTTCATTGTGGTTTGGATTCTCATGTTGTGTCTGTAGGGATAGGATATTCTATTTGAACAAAATCTGGTGATATTGCACCAAAGCTCGCTATGTGCTTTATTGGGAAATATAAAGGTCAAGCTCTTTCTTCGTAGAGATTGCTGGCTTGATATAGCTTTAGTAGTTGGAGTGAACAATAGGAATGAGGGAGTGGGGTGATAAATCAGGGGAACACTGGCTTCAATAGATATCTCTCTTACAGTAATTTGCTTTTGGTAAGATATTTGGGATTAGTTTATCATTCTATCTTTTCTGTGGGTATGCAGCCTGGAAAATTTTGGGGGAAAAAAACATAAAGCAAAAAGATGGGCCTATAGGGAGGAGGCAGATTATATAAGCAGGGATCCCCATGTATATGTTGCAGAGGGAAGGAGTGAGGAAGGCAGGTGATGGTAGTGCAGGAGGTACAGCAGGGAGTGCAGAAGCAATACCATGGAAAGCAAGTGAGAAATATTCTCAATTTTGACAACTGTGGAGTGAAGAAACTTTGATTGGCCATCCCATGCAAGGGAGGACATGGAGCATTACCCCAATGGGACCAGCAAGAGCCTGGGTTAGCCCAGAGTGTTGGACATGCCAGTGGGAAAATAGGTGTGTGATAGCTACAGCTCTTCCTCCTGGTGTCTAGAAACTTTTCCCAAACTTGGACTGAATCAAATTAATACATATCTGATAGGAAACTTGAAAATCTTCCTGGTATTCATCGGGAACTGCAGATTTCCAGAAACCTTGTATTGCTAAGCTCAGCCTGAACAAAATGAGGAAGTGCTCCAGAGATTTGCTGTACTGTGCCCTTGAACAAAAGTGAAGCTTAAAAAAGCTTTAACAAACATTTGTGCTTTTTAAATGCTTATCGGGAGCTCTCACCTCCCCCTTGGCTGTATAGACTGAAGATGAGGAGGGAGGAGCCTGCACTGTGATTATTTCCCGATGAGCACACCTGGATAAAATGGTTCTTGACTGGAAGAGCACAATGAAGGATCTGCACTGATGCTACATGCGTGGTTTGTCAATAGTATACTTCAACAGTGACTTACAGTTAACCTGAAGTCATGTTCCTGTGATTGTGTGGGGGTTTTAAGGTTTCAAGTATACAGCTGAATGTTTTCTCTGTCTCCTCTTCAAGTGAACGTCCGGCTGCTTGGCTTTGGCCGTTCCTCACACTTACCATGAGTGAGCTCTCCCCTGAGTCGGTGATGACAGAATGTGGTCCATTTTTTAAACTAGGGATTTGCAAACTAAAACACATTCACAAATCAAGTTCAGTCAGGAGATTCCTCACATTCCTGCCCTGAATGGTCTCCAGACTCTATGAAAAATACAACTGGTCTGCACTCCATATGACCGTGTTTTTTTAGTTCGCTCATGGGAATGCCAAATGCTAATCACTGTCAGTCAGTTTCATAAATGGTTAGAAATTATTCTTAAAGAAGAAAAGTCAGTACTATCAAGCTAGAAGGTATCTAATACATCTTATACTACTTCTGATGTACAATGAGATGCAAAAATATCTCTTTTTTACGAACAATTTGACTGATATAAGAGATGCTTTTAAAATTTGACCCCTTGGTGGTGTTGCAAGATCTTCTGGAGGACATGATCAGAGTTCAAAATGAATGTGGTCAGACAGAGGGATGAATAGGTGAATAAATGAAAGGATGTTCAATGTACCAATTGTGACATTTAGGAAGGGGAATACAAATGCCAGGTGGGTCGTGTCTGCTAAATGGCTGTATGGCAGAAGAAAATTTAGGGATGAGAATGGAACAACAGTATGTATTAGCAACATGGTACAGCAAAAAAAAGGAAATGTCACCCCAGGCTGAAGTTGAGTTTTAAATAATCCAGTAGTCTTAGAACTCCTATAACAGTAATTCTGCAATAAATGCCTCATTTAGGGCTGATGACCACTTATTCTTTGCATAGCTGTTCCATTTACTTTTACAAAGTGAACTCATTCATTATAGCTCTTAGTAAAGTGAAGCACTCAACTAGGTAGGTTGGCTTATGACAGTCATCTTAAAGACATCTCCACATTTGTTTTGAATTAGTTGATACAGGCCCAGTGTAACAGGTCACAAAGCCCATGTGTGGTCTGGAGTTCCTTGTCTCCTTGAACTTGCTCTGTGAGAGTGAATTGTTCAGTGGAGAGAGACAAGGTGCTGCAGAGGACATCCCAGGGAGTCTTCCTAGGACTCTCGTAGTCTATGGAGGAGCCCAAGGAAACCCACCTAGAATAAGGTAATTTTTTGTGGCTGCATCTATCCAAATGACTTGATTGACATAGATTGATGATGAACACATGATTTCTATGCTGGATTATCTGAATTTTGCACTTTGTTAACAGCAGCGTGGACCAGCTAAGAATGGTCTTGCACATAGACTCTGTTTTTCTTTTTTCTTAAAGCACAAGGAATACAGATATGTTCCTTAGTTTCCCAGAGCTTTCCTTATCTATACATAACTCTTTAGCTGGTACACATTTAAACAGAAAAAGCTTCTTCCCTGTGTACTGTGTATTGCACAAATTTGCCGATAGTTTAGCTTTTCATTTTAGTTTCTCAAAGCTTGGTTCAAGCCCTTCCACATTAGCACAACAATCTACTGAAAACAATGAACCCCATGGCAGTTACGAATGCACAGATGACTTGACAGCCACGCCACTTTTAAGATGTGATGGTGTATCATTTGCCTGAATTGGTGCTAGGGCTGGAGCCATATACCTAGTTGGAGTTATACTGCTTTAAGCAAATAAAAGTGGAGAGGACAACAAGGCGACTGGTGGCAGGGTTAGCTAATGTGTCCTGTGAAGAAAGCTGAAGGAACTAGAGTTGTTCAGTCTAGAGAAGAGAAACAAAAGGGGGAGCAGGAGAAGTTTTAAAATATGAAGACCTTTTTATAAAGGAGATGGTGATCAGTGGTTGTCCACAACTGCTGGAGAAAGGACAGGACAATAGCAGCTTGGTTTACAGCAAAAGGAAATTTAAGGTGGATTTCAGTGGAGGCAGAACGCCTGTATGATGAAAGAGTGGACTGAGTTTAACTGGGCAGTCTGGGGTCCCCTCTCAATGCTAGCCTCTTCCTTTAGGAGTTTCACAAACTTTTTTAGGTAAAACCTATAAATATTTAGTCGTGAGTCATCCCAGGAGGGCTGGGCTAGATGACATCCTTGAAGTCCCTCACAGTCTTTAATTTCTATGATTCTACTTCCTTTCTGTTGCTTGCAGTATTGTAAATTTGTGCACACTGAAAAATGTTTCCTTTGCTAATCTGAATGCATCACCAAAATTAAACAAAGCATGGAGAAACAGGCTAGCTGAGTGAAACATTCAAAATCTAGTAGCTACTATATCTTGTCTATCCGTGGACACCCTCTGTGTTGCAGCCTCTGCTTGCTGCTTTGCTTGCACAGATAAGTCCGTCTTATCTGGAAATATCTACATACTTGAAGTTTATAAGCAGAGCAGATGTACACACCTCCTCGTACTATAATCTATAAGGTTGGACTATCTGGTCTCATAACTGGAAGCTGTCATCAACAATCTGCTTTTTGAAGTTGCGGCACGGGTTAACTGTAGAATGGTATCGCCCTCTGAAAATAAGATCTGAGACTGGACCTTCTCTGCAGCTGTAGTTAAATGTGAAAGGCAAGGTTTTTTACTTTTTTCACTCTCTCTCATACAAACACGTGCAAAGCTAAACAACACATGAGAAAACAAGTGGAAATAATTGGGATAAAACAATCTAATATGAAATCATTATCAACAGCCTTGGCCTCTGCAAAGCTTTAAAAGCATTTCTGACTGACTTAACTGACACACCCCCCATCACTCCAAATCTTGTTCCTGGTATTTTCACCTTAGTAACCAGGAAGATGTCTCCCAGAGAGACTATTGCGCTTGTTTTTCCTACCAGTAGCGCACAAATTACATAGACCTACAGCACTTCTGTTCTAAACCGTCGCCTGACGTCAGAAACAGGACTTAATACGCGGTCCCCAAGGAAAGTCAAAGGCAGCAGTGAGAAGCTCCTGAGATGCATTGGGTTCATGGGCAGTTCCAGCACAGATGTGATGCCTGGGCTGTGGCAGGTGGCTGTCAGCAAGGTTGTGCTGTGTGGGGGGCTACGGGGTGAAACCCGTGCCCAGCTGTGGGGGTAAGTGAGCCAAGCAGAGCAGCTGAGGCCGACGTCCCTGATCTGTCCTTGAGCCCCATCTCACAATGGAACAGCAAAGCTTCCCAGGAGCCGCTGTCATTTCCTGCCTCCACGCCGTTCCCAGGGTTTCCCAGGCTCGCCAAGGTATAAGAAGTGGGTCTTGTGGCTTTTCTTCCTTACAAGAAAAATGTGAGATTTCTCTGACCTTTGGAGAAAATTATGGCTTCTCCACAGAGTGTAGCTGGTTGGAATATTCTTAGGGTCTGTCTTTTGGATTGATCCTCTCAAGATCAATCAAATCTCTTCTCTGGAATTCAATCCTTCCAGTCCGCAACATTCCTGGCCAATTAATTCTTGAGCACTTTATTATTACACTCGTCTGAGCTCAACAGCTATGAAAATTCTCTTGATAATATGGATAATTTGCAAAGACTTTTTCCTTATACTCTGGAATAAGCATGCATTATCCCTAAACCCAAGATTTCTTATATTTTCTGCAAATGCAAGTTTAATATTTATTGAAATCTTCTGTTGATTAAATGCTCTGAATAGTGTATCCAGAGGACTAATCGATATTTTAAATGCACTCAGACGTATTAGCTGCTTACTGGTTACACAGAGAAATAATGAACTTGCTATATGAGAAGGTAAAATTCATGAATAATTCATAGCCATTAATTTATTCAGTTTTGCCTTTTGAATTGATTTGGCAATTATTCTGGTACTGCACATCATTTACAAATGCTTAGATATAAATATTTACAGTTGGAAATTTGTGGTCAAATCATTTCTATTCTCTGATTGAATGGCTTCTGTAGCACACCAAGCAGTGCAAATTGTGAATTTTACTGTTAAATATACAGCTTGATAGAATGTGGGTGCTTGAAAGATCAAATAAAGTGGATACATACTAACTGTAAATATGGTCAAACTGATGTATTTCAAATATGAATAAATATTTGCAGGCAGGTTTTTCTTCATCACTTACTGCAGTGAGAATGAGGGAAAGATCTTGTGTGTCATGTTGCCACAGACAACAAAGACCAATGTCCTTTGGCACTGATATTTTTATTGTTTATTCATCTCTTCTCTCTTTTTCCTTTGTTTGCAAGTGTTCTTTTTTCCTGCTGATTGTGTTCTAAATTTTTCAAGGATGATTGCAACATTCAGGAAAATGAGAATTTGCTTTAGATGTGGATGACTGGCAAAAAGTCCTCTGTTTCCCTTAACCCCATGGTGAAGCCGTGTAGCTAGAGGATCCACAAGCAAAATATTATGGATCTGTGAGGGAACTGATGGTCTGAGTGAAAGGGCTAATTCACAATGGCTTACTTCAGCCAAAGGAGACTTGCCTCCTAAACTCCCTTTGAAGGTATAGGAGAGAGACTTCTCTAGAGGATGATTCAGAACAGGAGCCTAATTTTAAGTGCTCTGAATCATTCTGCAAGTCTGCTTATTTTGAACAGCGCAGTTTATCTTCCCTCTTATTTCCTACTTTCTGCCCTGATTGATGAGTCAGGATTTATGCAGAATGAATGAATTTCACCTTTTATGAATAAAGCATAGCCTTGTAATCATTTAAAGCACTTGATTTGAGACTTAAGGACTAGTGAAATCATTAAGGTGTATTATGTTTTATATTTCTCTCTCTGAACACTTAGAAGAACCTTGAAAAATTCCAGCTTCAAGCATTTAAGTCATTTAATACACTGCAATAATTCAAAGTCACTTAATGTGATTTTCAGTTTTCTTGAAGCACTCCAGAAATTTTTTTCCAAAGTTCCTTCACTTTGAAATGCTTCCACAGAAGCACTTGAGGCTGAAAGTAAAGTTTATCCATTTACAGGTAGCACATTCAGAAAAGAACAAACCCTATGCAACTACAAACAGTTTGTTCTAAAGGAATAAAGATGAACGCATTAGCATCCCAAGCGATTCTAAAGTAAAACTAGGTATTTGGTTGTAAACACACTTGAGAAATGAGAGTGGACACTCAGGTGGTCTTAAGTGGTAGCCTTAGGACTCCAGTGCAGGAATGTAAGGGGTGCTCAAAGAAAATTTACTCGCTGTGTGCAGCTCATGAATGGGCATGAAACTATGTTCAAACTTTTGTGGCTATGCTTCTCCTGGGATGAAGTTCTGTTGCTCAGAGCAGAGCTTCATGACCAGAGCAAAATTGTTGAAGCTGCCACTCTCAACTCTTCACTGTTTCTCTCAAGAGTAGTGTCACGGGGCTGTATGAGCACCTTATATCTGAGTAAGTGTCAGCTCACCTTGCTGAGCTGCAGCTGACACCGAGGAAGGAAACTCCTGACCAACAGTCTCCATGTAGACACAGGGCCTGCTATCAGTGTTGTCCACAGCCTTGCGCTCCTTGGTGGAACCTCTCTGTCTTTTTCTGTGAGGCGTTGGGAACGCCACATACAGATGGCATTAGAATAGCATAGCATAGCATAGGACAGAATAGAATATTTCAGTTGGAAGGGACCTACAACAGCCATCTAGTCCAACTGCCTGGCCACTTCAGGGCTGACCAAAAATCGAAGCATGTTCTTAAGGGCATGTCCAAATGCCTCTTAAACACTGACAGGCCTGGGGCATCGATCACCTCTGTAGAAGCCTGTTCCAGTGTTTGACCACCTTCTCAGTAAAGAAATGCTTCCTCATGTCCAGTCTGAACCTCCCCTGGTGTAGCTTTGAACCATTCCCATGTGTCCTACCACTGGGTCCCAGGGAGAAGAGACCAGCACTTCCCTCTCCACTTCGCCTCCTCAGGAAATTGTAGAGAGCAACGAGGTCACTCCTCAGCCTCCTTTTCTCCAAACTAGACAAGCCCAAAGTCCTCAGCCACTCCTCATGGGACATTCATTCCAGCCCTTTCACCAGCTTTGTTGACCTCCTCTGGACACATTCAAGGACCTTCACATCCTTCTTAAATGGTGGGGCCCAGAACTGCACACACTACTCAAGGTGAACCCGCACCAACGCTGAACACAGCGGGTCTTTTGACCAGCTGTTTATGCTGTGTTTGATGCACCCCAGGATGTGGTTTTCCTCTTGGCTGCCAGGGCACACTGCTGGCTCCTGTTGAGCTGCTGTTGACCAGTGGCCCCAGATCCCTTTCTGCAGGGCTGCTCTCCAGCCACTCCTCTCCCAATTTATAGTCGTGCCCAGCGTTACTCTGTTCTAGGTGCAGGATCAGACAGTTGGACTTGTTAAATTTCATCCCATTAATCATAGCCCAATGTTCCAATCTATCTAGATCACTCTGCAAGGCCTCTTGTCCCTCAAGACAGTTAACGGCACCTCCCAGTTTGGTATCATCAGCAAACTTGCTAATGGTGCATTCAACTCCTGCATTCAGATCATTGATAAATATATTGAGCAACACTGGCCCTGGAATTGAACCCTGAGGAACACCACTGGTGACCAGTTGCCAGCCAGATGTAGCCCCGTTCACTACAACCCTTTGAGCTCTGCCCTTCAGCCCATTCTTCACCAGCGCACCATGAACCCCCTCATACCACAGTTGGACAACTTGTCCAGAAGGATGTTGTGAGGGAAGGTATCAAAAG
The DNA here is from genome assembly GCF_028858705.1 of Grus americana. Lineage (NCBI taxonomy): Eukaryota > Metazoa > Chordata > Aves > Gruiformes > Gruidae > Grus > Grus americana. The sequence continues at coordinate 122,784,022 of NC_072852.1, forward strand.
CCTTACTAAAAATCCAGAAAAACTACATCCACTGCCTTCCCTTCATGTACTAGGTGGGTGACCTTATCATAGAAGGATATCAGATTAGTTAAACAGGACTTTCCCTTTGTGAATCCATGTTGACTGTGCCCGATGATTGCATTTTTCTTTGAATGCCTTTCACTAGTAGTCAGTATAATCTTCTCCATAATTTTTCCAGGAAGTGGCAATAGACTAACAGGTCTGTAGTTCCCTGGGTCTTCCCTCACGCCCTTTTTGTAGATTGGAATAACATTGGCTAGCTTCCAGCCAGTCTGACCTCCCCAGACTCCCAAGACCTTTGGTAGATGATCAAGAAGGGTCCTGCCGTAACATCCACTAGCTCCTTCAGTACTCTGGGATGAAATGCATCAGGGCCCATGGATTTGTGAACATTCAGCTGGTCCCTTACAATTTCAGTATCCAGGACACACTCTTCTGGCACATCAGTGTCTTGGGACAACCACTGCTAATACCTCCAAATTAAAATTAGGTGACTAACAGGTGTTGCATAGTGCATCTATGTATGGTGGCCCCCATAAAGGACAGTCAGGATGGATGTCCCACTCAGGACATCCAGCTGCCAGGGGCTGCTCTGCAGGGACCTCCTGCCCAAGGCACCTGCAGGTGGTCCCACTTCCTACACTAGTTGCCTGCTGCCATCTATTCACTTTTTTCCAGTGCCTTTGTCACCCCTGTACTCCCTGGGGGCTTGATAGGACCTCCAAGCACCCTTCTGGATGGGTCATCATAAAATGGCTGTTTTAAATATAATTTCCATCATGGGCAAGGTCCACACGGGGTTTGCTCCAGTTCAGAAGTGCCACAACACAGGGAGCAATGGGTGAGATCCTTACAGCTCTGTCAGGTGCCTGTAGTGTCTGTGTGCTCCCCTTTGGACACTAACATAAATTGAGAAGAAGGGAGGCCGAAGGGGAGTTGCACTGAGGTGAGAAATTCTCCGTTGGTGGATGCTGTGACAATATGAAGGATGCTTGAACTTGGCTTCCTGCTCATGATGTGGTACGTAGCGGTGTAATGTGCCTGTGATTAACTCTTCTTCCCTGAGTGAAGAGTCAGAAATGATATTTGCTTCTTAGTGTAGTTCTAAAATACTTCTGTAGTCTTTTCACATTTTTATTTGAAAAGTAGGAACAAAATTCTGCTGTCAGTAAAATGAATTGTCAGAACAACTGCATGTACTGAGTTTAATTTCATTTAATACTTAATGGCTAGCTAGCTTTTTCTGGGATAACGATTTCACTAGAAGAGAAAGATCAGAGCAGACGTCCTGCTAGTGCAGCCCAGCTACAGCAGGAACTGCAGAAATGAAGGGTCAATCCAGCAGAATGAGATTCTGCCATCTGTACTCATCGTGGACAGCACTTCACCCCTTGAGGGTCTGCACTCGGGTCAGTAGGACTGCTGTAGAGGAAAGGACACATTCAGTACACATTAAGGCACAGAGTTTCACCCCAACTGCAAAACGCACCCTCCCTTGGCAGGAATAAACTGGACACAGTTTAAGGCAATCCTCTATATTCTCCTGCTTTTTATGAGAGAGGAGTGAGATGTCTCCTCCCAGATCTCACATGTCACAAGGCTGTGCTGTTCTCCCCTTTCCACAGTCACATAAATTCCTCACTCAGCCATGTCATGGTGAGGTTATTTTATATAAAGAGGACTTTTCTACAACATGTTTGGACCAGTGATCTGCCTACATTTCTGTATGGCAAACTCAATGCTAGATACACTCGACCATCAAATAATATCTGTGTGGTTTTGATATCAATGTGAAAAGTAGCGTTTCTACACTCAGCGGGTTAGCAGATGTAGGTGTTAGTGGTCCACACACCAGAATAGGTGCTGATTTGTTTTCTCACAGTTGTATTGGCTCTGCAGTGCTAACAGTCTTGTTAGTTCTTGTCTTTGGCATCCTCAGATGCATTCCTCTGAATTTTGAGAGTTCAAAGAACCATTAGATACAAGGAAGGAACAAGAAGACCCACAGCATATGTTCAGTCTGCAGGCGAACAGTACTGCCTGTGCTAACCCTAATCCATGTGTATAAAGATGGTCTGGGAAGCTAATTATGACAGGCGAAAAAAAAAAGAAAGTACTGTAGGAATTTGCTCCAAATGACAGCAAATGCAGTTGGCAGAATGACTGAAACTTGGTCCCTGAAGAATCCCTCCAGGATACGTAGCTTTCCTGACACAAAGTGAGTGGGCTTATTAGGTGGATTCAATGACTTCAGAGTAATTTTCTACCCATAGCCAGACTAAAACCTGTAATTCTTCCTTTATAGGGGTTTTTTTTGGTTGGTTTTGGGTTTTTTTCCTGCCATTGGATAGGGACCAGTCCCATAGATGCATTTGTTTATTTGTGGGGGGTTTTTTTGATGATGATTGAATTGACTGATAGTGTCATCACCACCTTGTGAACCCAAGGATAAATTCACAGGCTGTTAGCAAAGGCACTGCCTGATGCCTGTCATGTCTACTGAGCAGGCATTGATCCCTCCTCCCCAAACTCTCAGGATGGCTTGAGGCTCCTTTTCCTTTAATGTTTTATTTTCCACTGAACTGCACCCTGTGGTTAATTTCCTTTCTTACTTTGCAGCTTCTCCTCACCAGCCTGCAGCGTTATGTGAGCATATTCCACTTTCGGATCTCACAGTTTGCCAAGCACTAGGCGCAGTGACAAACAGTGGCAGAAATTTTTAGAGAACCTGGCTACTTTCCCTCCTGGCTGGCATTAAGGAGTAAATAACTGAAGATTTGTACCTGTTCATTTTAAATAAAGCCCAAAAGATTTCTGAAGACATAGGAAAGATGGGTTTCAGGTATTGCCCTTGCTTGCCTACTAGATGCCAACAGGGGGAGTTTCAGCTCTGTCTCAGATTTATGCTTCTGACAGTATCCTCGCCTTTAGTGATATTGATCATGAGGGATAAAAGTTATTTATTTTCCCACATTTCAATAACATTTCTTAACGCCTCTTTCCTTTAAAGAAACACTTCTGTAGCTCTTCTATAGATTGAAAATGAAGGCACAGTTCATATCTCTTGTTGAAATCCTTTTAAAAAGAGACCAGTGATGGAATGGTTCTACACCTTGCTTTGCTAGAGTGGAAGGAAACTAATTTGCCTCTGAGATGAATCAAACCAGATTTTAGAAAACTATCTCCATTTCCCCCTTCCCCCTGAAAACCCTGATGACTGAGGCATAGTTGACTTCTCTTGCTCATTTTGAATAAACTAAGATTTGAATGATAAGATCTTAGAAAAACAAAAGTCTGCCTCTGGCCTATCAGTTCAAATCAATTCATAGCCAGATAGAAAACAAATGTAGAAAAAATATCTCCCTTTGATTTGTTTGTTTATTTGTTTAAGGAGGAAGCAAATGGGGAAGAACTTCACTTATGAGGAGGCAGAATGATATCTTAGGAAAATGAGGCTTTGTCCTCAGAAGGAGGATGTAATCCATGCTTGGGTAGAACATGCTTGTGTAGAAATGAATGGAGGAAGACTTTTCTGGAGAGACATTTTGTGTCTTTAAAAATAGGGCTGGATATGTCTGTGCAGTGCTGCAGTCAATGCTACCAGGTCCCAGGAAATTGCAGTTTCTTTTCTTTTCACAAAATTTCTCATTTATTCCTTATGTGAAAAATTGTTTTTGAAATTGTCTTCGAAGAACAAGGACTGCATCTTTTCTAACATAAGCATGATATTTTCAGTTACTGCTGAAAAAGGTACCTTCTGTATACGGAGCCTCTAGGGTTCACTCAAGTTGCATTTCATGCATTTTTTTGCTGCCATCCAGATCAGACTTCAGCATCTGAATCTGCTTCACTTTTGGGTGTGAAAACATGAACAGATTAAATCCAAAGCTCTTCAGGAGAAAATTGAAATGTCCTGAGTCATCCAATGAGAGTTGGCACTAGCTCCTCTTTTCAAAGTCTTATTACCTCTGAGCTTCAAAACTATAGCTGCCTTCAACTATGATGTCTCAGCTGACAGGGTCCAGAGCTGTGGTCTTGTCAACAGAGGCCAGGGTGGAAGAAATCTCCCTTAGGCAGCTTGTCTTTTTGGAGGGAATCCTGCAAAATTGACTTCTTCCTAGTTTGTGGAAAGAGCATTTTTAAGGGATTAAAAATTCTTCAGCTTCCATTTGGCACCTGAATTTCGAATTCACAAGCTGTGTCATTCTCTCCATACCCACACACGGGAGGGCCATGCTCTGTGTAATATACAAAAACATGTAAGTAAAGATATGTGTGTATATACATATACGTATATATAAAACCCTGTAATTGCCTACTTCAGAAATCCAAATTAAAATTCATGTCTATAGCAATGACGGTCATCATTTCACTTGGTCCAGTTTCACAGTCAGTTAAAAACCTTTTAAAATTTGGTGAGTGGGTTGCTGGAGTGGAGAAGGTTAATGTTGTATCTGGGGGGGGGGAAGGGAGTCAACTTACTGCTGTAGGAAGTAGGACATTTTTCTTGATTTGATGAAATTACGTTGGAGAGAAATTCACTGTGTCTTGATATTGACATAATTGTGTTGCATGTGCTGAAACGACCCTCTGTAATGTCCTGATCCTGCACATGTACCAAAGGGCAAGGATGGCCTGGTGCGGCTCGCCGAGATGCTCTGTCTATTCCCATGCCAGCAGCCCAGCCAGAAGGGGTGAATGGTTCCAGGGGTATTAGGAGGGGTGCCAGGATCAGTCAGGGCTGGCAGGTTTTACTGGGACAGTTGCAATATTGCAGTAATACATCTGTCTGGGCCTGGCTCTTGAGTAAGAAATGGAGAGTAGAAGTGATTCCCAAGGATACTGAAGTAGGTCGTCTCCATCACTGACTGTGACCCAAATATCTCCCCTGAGAATGAAGCCTTATTTCACACCCTAGCCGAACAGCATGAAGACAAGGCTGGAAACCCTTCCATTTCTCCCGTGTATGAACTTCTGGTTAAAGCCCAGACTGGTTGTTCAGACCACTTGCAGAGAGTGAAAGAGAGGAAAGGCACATGGATGTAAGGAGGGTGTTTAGATCAAGAACTACGAGAGGCTGTGTCACAGGATTAAGGCAGCTGTGTAAGCTTGCATGGCTATTTCCACTTGTGCTGTCCTCACACCTTCTCTGAGAGAAGATTTTTGTCCCAAACACAAGGACTGTATGTACATTGCAGGACACATTGCACACAGCCGTGGCTTCTGGCGATGCGTCTGCTTGTGGGGACATGCTGGTTTGCACCGTGCCAGCACGTGCCCTGCTTTCCTTGAGAAGGAAGCCCAGGTGCACATGGGCAGGGAAGGAGGTGAGGTGCAGCAAGGACGCTGGTGGGGATGGCTATGGGACCAGGCCCACAAAGTGCACAGGGGAGTTCACCGTCCCGTAGGCAGCACGCTGCCAGAGGTCATGCGGAGGGATCAGGGCTGTGAGTGCATCGGTGCCCCATGAAGACAGCTTTGAGGCAGCGCTCTTACAGCTGCATAAATGGGGCTCCCAAGGCTTTAATCTGTAATTGTGGGATCTGGGCTGTGTTTGGGAAGTGTACAAAATGTTATGGCTGCAGTAGGACACGGGATATGTTTTATGTGCCTTTGACCAATAAGGCAAAACTGGTGGTGTTGCACTAGTAAACACCGTATACAGCACTGAGGATCATGATGGTGATTTAAACAAGATAACCAAGTCAATGGGTAGGCTGCTGGGTGCACCATATGCACGGCTAGCTTTGTATGTAACAAAATCAAAAGCCTTGTGAAAGAGTAAGTAGGAAAACTTAAGTTAATTTATAGTATGGAGGTGGGCATTTGAGGTAAGTGCATTAAAAACTTTTTACTGGTAAATGAAATATCAATGGAAAATAGCTTATGTCTCTATCTATGACTTCCAGACAGGCTTACATGGACATTAAATAAAACAGTGTGCTTTTCTGGAGTAAGGCCAAGATGCTGTCAAGGATCATATATCTTATAGTCAAAAGTGGTATAAGATCTCACTGTCTCTAAAGAGCAAAGGGATGTCTATGGAGGGAAGTTGAAATATCTGTAGAAGAATTGTTGGTTCCAAGAGCCGTGTCTTTAAAAAACAAAATCCCATGAAACATTGCCACGAATGGCAGAGGAATGAGGGGCAATGCTTTAGAACAAAACAAAACAACAAAAAAAAAAGAAGTGAGTAAGGGTTGTGTCTACTATGTGCTTAAGAACAATAGTGCTGAGTCAAAACCTGCTGGACTCAGTTGGGAATGCTGTGGTTTAGCTAGCCCAACTGAGCTGAACTGGAATGCTCTTTTTGTCTTTCAACAAGCCTGTAAATGTTGGCAGAGATCTGTTCAGCTGTTCAAGCCCTGCTGAACAGTCCTCGGAGTTCAGCTCTTATATCTGGTTAGGGGCCCAGCAGAAAAATTAAGGGTCAAGCGGGTTGTAGGCTTAGCTGGCGGTTGTGTTTGAGAGGTGTACGGAATTAAATGTTTTCTCCTGCATGCAAGAAAAATGTTTGTTGCCTCAGAAAGATCTGTCCTCATGAACGCTTTTGTGAAGCAGGGGCTTGCTATGTAAATAGAAATGTGAGCAGTAGCTTGGGGAATTATTTCATGCTTGTGATGTTACACAGACTAGCTTAGCTCTTTGTCGAGGGGTGCATGTCCGAGGCGATTTAGGTCTACCTAAGTTGGAGCTATCACAGTTTGGTTCTGCACCTTGCTCCCTCTCTCCTTGCCAGCACTGATATTTGTCTGATCTTGTCATGAGCCAGTTCAGGGAGCTAAACTGATTGAAGACTACTGTCTTTTCCTGCTGAGTTACTTTTTACCTGGTTTAACTCCCTGAACCAGCTCACGGCAGGGTCATAGCGAGGCCTAGTACTGGCACGCAAGAGCTAGCTGGAATTTGTGTCTGATTAAGAAGGAAATGGCAGGACTCGGATTAGTTGAACTCTTGGGGGGACAGTCAACCTACAGCAGTTTACCTTTCCTCCTGCCCCACTGCATCTGCTTATAGACCTCCAGTCACCTTATGTATTTTATATCCAAGTTTATCTGAGTATGGACTCTCTAACTGAAACTATTGTGTAGCACATCTGCATGCTGCTGGACCTGCTTTCTCCTTCGCAGTCAGACTGTGCTCTGAAAGGCTGGACTTGGCACTCAGCAGCATAATGTGTTTTGTGGTTTGCGAAATGCCGTGGGTCCCAGCACGGAAGGCTTAAATCCCACCGCCCCGATGGCTCCTACTCCGGTCAAGGCAAAAAAGGCATATAGAGAGGTACGAAGACACCCTACAGTGCAGCTGAGGTGATGCTAACTTAATTTGGGCATATCTGGGGAAGGCAAATGGATTTGTGTCAATGCCTCAGCCTCATCCTATGCTGAGGAGAGAGGGTCTCACCATCCTTAAGCACATGGGCTTTCTTCTATGCCCTCCTCTTGGCTGTTTTGTAGCCCAACGTATGCTACGCTTTCAGTGTTGGTGGAGGCGAGGCTGACAGAGGCATGGAGAGTTTAACTACATGTGTTAAAGGTGCTTGTGGTGAATCTTAATAACATCACTCATCCTCTGGGCATAGGTAGGCTATGCGGTCACTTCCATTTTCTGTTAGGAAGATGGCTATGATGTGAAAAAAGCAATAGAGCTCAGTGTGGTAATGATTTGGTCCTGTCTTGTCCTTTAAGGGGTCCAGAAGTATCAATAAAAATGTGCACTTTGGGATTACTAGTAGGAAGCAGTGCTTCAGAGCATGGTCTCAAATTGTGTACCCTGGGATCTTGCCTTACCAAACAATGCTGACTCCTTCAGTTCAAAGAAAGTTAAAGAATTTTCAAAATTTGGCATGCAAGTAGTAGTCGTAGTTGCTGCAGGGATATTGAGCAATTGTAGATGAGTGTGGGAAGTGGCCTGTGAAATCTTGAAAGGTGGGCAGAAGTCCCAAGAAGCAATTTCACTCCAAAGTGTGGGTTCCACCTTTTGTGAAGGCCTGAGAGGCTGCCTGTAATTTCACCTTTTCTGACAGTTTGACTTTTATTTCCACTTGCTGGCCATTGTCATTATTCTAAGCCTCCATCCCTCATCTGTTTGCCTTAGCAATTTCTGTTAACTCTAGCCCAGCCTACATGTTTTAGCTACTAACGGTTTCAGATGGAGGGACATGACCTTCCTTCCTTAATGTTTTCTCAGCATTCCTTTGTTGCTGGGTATGGGATGCAGGAAATATTTTTTTTTTTCCTCAGAATGAGGCTGTAGGTACCTGAGGGTTGAAAAAATGAACATTGTAATTCAAGGCAATAGCACATAGCAGTGAAGAATGTAAATGGTGCTTTTCACTTAGCCTGGTTTCTTGCAATCCCGTTTTCACCAGGAGCAGACAAATGACTATTCCAATAATTAAAAGGAATACACCTGGAGAATTAGCTGTATAATGAATGCCCCAGAAGTTGAAACTTCAGCTCTCTGATTGTGCATTCAGTCCCCACAGGCTGAAAATGCAGAAGCCAAATTCCAGTTTAGAGCTGCTGCTTTCAGATGGCAGCATGAGCTCTGGTACCAGCACCATTTAAAGAACATACTCTTCTTAAATTAATTATACTTTCTCAGCACGTTCCTTGAAGTGACATTTAATGGGAGCAAGAATAGGGCAGAAATAAATGCTGAAATGTGATAGCGTGCATTTTATGTGGATTATCTGTGGTCAGAAGAGGAAGTAATAATCTGTTAAGGGTGACAAGTTCTAATATACCTGAAAAAGGGAAAGAATAACTCCCACAAGGGAGTTATCTATGGCTGATTTGGGTCATATGGGAAATATGTAGCTTCTGTGCCCATGGGTGATAGGACAAAATGTAGAGTTGCTGTACTCCTTTATGTGTAAGTAAACTGGCTGTGTTTCTCTCTTATTCATAAGATATTCATCTTGCTTTTTAATCTTAGAATGTAATCAGCATTGAATCTCAGAGAAAAGGGTTCAAATCCAGTAAGTTTCTTTTTCATGTTACACAGCTTCGGACATCCTTTTATGAATAAAATGACATGGCAACATGTGAAGAAACAAAGGAATTGTAAGCAGTGGCCAGCATGTGGAAGGTCAAAACTATCTACAGCTGAATAACGTTCTTATTAGAAATGAGGGGCAAACAGGAGTATAATTGGTTATTGCCTCTCTCTCTGTGGCTTCAGAGATCACATAATCCAAAGTAAAAAATGGCATGCATGTGTTCCCTAAGATATTCTTCAGAATGGAGGGGCTATATATCAAAACCTTATTTCCTGGTAATGAATTTTAAATAAGTGCCCAGGGCATCAGGTCACTGATGTTTCCACTTTGCAAACTGGGTGGGCTATGAAAGCCCCTAGACCCTTCAAAGGCGCCTTAAAAAAAAGATCCCTAGCTTTAACTGACCAAACTTTTCAAGAAAAATACCTGAAACAATTAGGAGAATGAAAACCAGGAGGTCAGATTACTTGGCCCATGGCTGAGGATTTACATAAATAGGCCTAACCTTTGACTTGAAAATAAAAGGTAAGTACAGAGCCCTGACAGAACAGCAGGTCATTGGTATTTACTCTGTAAAGTACTGCCTCTGATGCTATGACAAAAATGCCAGGAATTTCACTGATCACTGTGTGCTGATAGGGCTCAAAGGTATGCAGCCAGCTAACAGAAACCCAGCCTACCTGACTGATCGAAACTGCATTACTCCCACGCATTTATAACCTGCAATCTGTGAGCGTGGGAAAGTGTGCAAGGCCTTAGACTAATTCCTGAGAAAAAAAAAATGGAGAAATTTGCTGTCTTTAACAGTTTTTTGTGGTTTTTTGTGGTTTGGGCAACATATCCTAAAATCAACAAAAAAGTCTCCAAGTGAGCACCTTAAGACATTTCCTTCAGCGTGCGTACTGCCATTCAAGAGACTCCAGAACTGGTGTTGCATGTGCAGGCTGAGATTGGTACCACAATTCAGCATTGTGGGACTTTGTCAAAGATAATCTGTGCTTACAAGCAGTCTTCAAGTGTCGAAATGTTAATAAGCTGTAGGAAGCCAGTTCCTGGCTCAATTTTTAACTGATGAAACTCTAGGCAGTCAACCTACAGGAGAAATTGTATGCCGTGTGATTGTGTTACATTTTGTCCCGCAATGGCTCTGTGCTCACAGGTCAGAGAGGAAAAGGTGAACAAAAAAAATTTTTTTGCACTTTTGTGTCTAACACGATAATGAGGATGTTTTAGATATTTTTCTTTTCTACATAGATAGCAGAGAAAAGAATACCCCTGTGAAAGTGGAAACAATAAATGCAAAGTTGTTATGTTCTTGTTTTATAGAGAGAGAGATTCAGTTTCCTGTTCCACTTTGAGACACAAGCACACACCAAGTATCCTGCAGGCTGTTTCAAACTTGTTTCTCTAATTAATCAAAAGTGATCCATTACAGAAAACCTGCAGGAATGTCAGAGATGGATGCTTCTGCTGTACTGTTTTTGACTTGCTTGTTGCAACAGAGGGGGAAGCTGTTAGTGCCTGTCTAGTAAATTATTGAAGGATGGTGTCAGAGGGCCTGCTGCCTTCCTCCTGAAGGGCAGGGAAGCCTGGGGCTAGCCAGCCCCATGCTTCTTTCCTTGTCTTCTAGACTGCTGTGGGATTTTGGAGGGAGGTGAAGGAACACCCCACAGCTGGGGACTAATCAGGGGAGAAGATGGGCTGGCCTTATGCCCTGGCCACTGCCTGGCCAAGTTCCATGGTTGGGAAGCTGGGCACGTGGTGATGAAGCAGGAGGAGCTAGTGGCCACTGGAGGATGGTCAAGCAGGGTGTCCCGGTGAGGACCCAGTTGTCGGTCCCTCTATGCCTGGTGAGCTTGAGCGCTGTGCGAGGAGAAGCCCAGCACCCCTCTCTGACCAGCATGGACTTCACTGGGTACCACTGGGCACATCTCCCTTCCCCCTCTGGCCAGCAGGCATGAACCCAAGGTATAATTTTGAAGGGAAATTAAAAGCGTTTGAAGGACATCCAGTCTCTGGAGGGTGTTCATGGTGACCTAAAGCCCCTTTGGTATTAGTTCTGGTGTGTCCTCTTGCCAGGCTCAGTTGTCCCCTCCTATGGACACCACCTGCCCTAGGTCTTCCCGGGCAAAGTGGTGGCCAAGTGTCCCCCTCCTCTGAGTCAATTCTGTGATCCCCCTGTATGCAAAGTGAAGGCCAGTCTGCTTTTGCCTCCATGTGTAGTGGTGCTGTGCTGGCGCTGTGTTGTGCCGGCACTGTGTCACTGATGCACTGGGCTCAGGGGCACCGGGGCAGAGTCGCTACCTGTCAAGCCCCATACTGCACTATGAACTGCTTGGTGTCTTCCGTGCTGAGCTGTGAGCTGCCCTGCTCTGTCAGGCGGACTGCATCTGTCAGAAATGGATTTGCTACGCATAACTACGAGGTTAGCAGTAGTGAGGCTGTCTCAGGGAACTGAGGGCAAGAGTTCATCAACGAGCCATTTCCAAGAGGTACGCAGTCCAGGACAGGGAGCTGCCACTGGTGATAGCACTTGCCTTGCAAAACGATGACTGAATCCCCGATTCGGGGTAAATAAGGAATACTTCTTTCTTGCTTGGTGGGGAGGGAAGGGGAGTTGGAGGCCTAGACAATTTGCCATGGCCTCTCTTGCTCATCTCAATCGGCATTTTGGTATCTGCTGTGAACCTTAAGAGCGCCTTCAGTGCTGATCTTCACACAAGCCTGCTCTAAAACACTTCTGGATCATCCTGACTTTTCAACCCCTAACTATTGTAACTCCTATTTAACCAATTTTTTTCCCCTAATCACCATTCCATGTCTTTGAACACAGCTCTGTCTAGTACTGAGTGCTCTCCCTTACCTGGGTAGCAGTGCCAGGAGCATGCCATCACAGCTGCTGTACTAGTAGCCTGGAAGACTTTGTACATGGTTTTGTCCTCAGCTGGTTCTGTGATAAATGTTGTCCATGTTTCATTCTGAGGCTGAACTACCTTTTTTTTATTATTCCCTTTTAAATTGGTGTGTATCTAGTTTGGGTTGCAAAGTGTTTTTTTGTTTTTGACAGAGTAGTTTCCCAAGTGTAGCTTGCTTAAAGACTTCCTCCATAGCCAAAGAATGATGCACATCCCATCAGTGTGGTGATGCGGATCCAGGTCCATTCATGTGCAAAGGAGGAACAGTGCCTGCAGTGCCTTTGCCTCCGGAGAAATCGTATCTGTGCAGATATTTTTACATTATAGGATTTTGAGACAGTTTCAAAATTATGCATTTGGGAACTCTATGTTTTAAAGAAAGTGGCCAGGCTTTTCTTGAGCTCAGAGTCTGTTTCTGGTTCCTACATTGTAGCTATAGGAGAATACAGCTTAAGAGGAAGGCGATTTGCTGGGGCATTTTGGCAATGGCAACAAGTTGCATATAGGCAGTCTATAGACTGAGGCCAATGCCCCCTCTTCTCCTTGACCATGCTGTTTCCTAGTTTCTTTCAAGTGTGCATGATGTAGACGATGTTACCTCCTAACTGGAGCTGTAAAGTTGTGGGAGGACAGGATCAATCTTTTGGGGCTGTCTGTGGACAAATTAATTTTGTCCATATTGTCATCTCACTCCCGATCTTCAGGTTCTCGTCAACTACTTCTGTTTCTCAAGCAGCCTGTTAGGAACTGCATCCTTTGTGGACTGGCTGTCCCCGCACAGTTTGCTCACAGACTGCTCTTGAGTACTCTCAGACTAAAATTTTGGGCAGTGAGATAGATCTTGTGGTATGATGAACTTTGTACCCCTGCCTTGACCAGTAGGGCAACAGCCTTTGGCTGTACTCTTCTTCTGTTTCTCTTTTTATTAAAATGTCTTGTATTTAAATCTTCTTACCCATTATATCATCCAAAATGTGTTCTGGGTTGCTGTGAAATGCTTAAGCGCAGTATTAAATTCATCCTTACGTGATCTCTGATGGCAGGGGGCTTTTTATTAATGGCACTTGTGCCACTCCATTCTTGCAAAAACACAGGAAAATACCTAGTATGAGAGGTATTTCAAAACACTAGGCCGTTCAAAACACTATTTGCCTCTTTTCGAACCACTTATAAATGTGGTGTTCACCCTATAGCAGATGGGAAGTTCATCCACGCGGCAGCTTTTCTGCTGGCTCTGCACCTAACAGAGCAGCACACCGCTCCAGCCCCTTCTAGCTTCTGCCTTGGAGGGACAGCTAAACTTCCACTCCCTGCATGAGCTGAACTGAATTTCTTTGCAGAGACTGTGTTGGGATCGGACTCTTTTACCTCTGTTCCCTGCCTGCTCAAGCTTCTCTCCCTCCTGGAAAGTCATCTTCAGTCCCTTCAGTCTCCTGCAACATTGTTTTGTCCCCAGCCAATACGTTCTGTGCCTCTCTGCCCAAATAAAACCAAGAATTTGATAGAATTTTAACCCCAAGGAGAAGATTTTCTTCCTCAACTCTCTATTGTTTCAACATGTTCTTTATTCCCCCATTAGTCTGCTTCCTGTAGTGCCTAATTAGGGTAAGATCATCCCTGTAAGTCCCAGATCAGTCCAGTTTACCTTCTTTTGCCTATAGACCTAGCAAGACTGCAACCGAGACCGTAAGTTTGGGTACCTACATCCAACTGGATGTTGAGGTGCCCCTTTTGCTCAGGTTGGTTACCTGTTCCTCTCCGGGCACAGTGCTGTCCCCAGCTCCAGCACAGGACTCCCTTGGGTGATACTGTCCACCTGGGTTGCTCTCGCCCATGTTCTCCAAGCATTTTTAAACTCTGCACCAGTGGCCTCGTGGAGCTCAGGCTTGTTAGGTTGCTTCCTACTGCACAGAAGAGTTATTTCATATATTCACTGATAGCTGGGAAGCATAAAAATTCAGAAGCAAAACATTACTCAAAGTCATAAGGAAGGAAGGCTGCATTTGTAAAATCTTGTGTGGAGAAGCCCATTTTCTCTTGTGAAGAGCTCTCAGGCACCGTCTCAAGCTTGTGTTTTGCTAGAGGAGGCATCAGCTGAAACAGCAGCAGCCAAAAGGCTTTGATTCATTTCATTTATTTTTAACTTTCCCATTGAAATGCCTGAGGGAAAAAAAAAAAAATCACTTCCTTGGAGAGCCCTTCAGCTCTCAGAAAGACACCTGATGCAATCTAGAAACAGGCTTGTTCTGGGAACAGCCTGGCCAAGCACTGCCCAGGGGGCTGTAGTTTGTTCTTTGTTTGTTTATTTATTTATTAATTTTGACCCTGAACACAGCCACCTCTTTCAAAGGCTACTGTCGTGGGTTGGGTTTTTTTGGATTGGGGTTTTTTTGTTTTGTTTTGTTGTTTTTTTTTTTTTCTGAAGAGCTGAGCAGGCTCCAGCTCACAGGAGCGGAGCGCAGCAAGAGCCAGGAGAGCCCGAGCAACGGCAGCCTGGGCTGCGTCAGTCGGCCGGTCACAAGGATGCCTGTCATGTGCTGCTGCTCAGACAAAGATCCCTTTCTTTCCGTGCCTGGTGGGTTCTCCATCAATGAGAGGACCTTGTCCTACAAACAGAAATCAAACCTCCGTAATTGCAGTGTCACTGATAAAACACGAGTTCTTTACCAATTTGTACAAGCACTTTGACCTCTTGCCTTGGTGCAACAGACTTCGAAGATTTTTCATCTCTAGCTCTTTTTACGGTTTTGATGGAAATACCGTAGGACAGTTTATTTTGGGAGTATTTTTGATCTGTCTCAGGCAAGAAGCTAAGCCTGTGAACAAAGCAGGTTCTGGGAGCTCATGCTAAACCTGAGTGCTGTACTTTGTAAAGCACCAGTTTTGCATGTCAGTGTGCTGAACCTACAGTTAACTACTAGCATGAACAGTCAAAACTGCTATGAATTGTCTGGAGTGATTGTTAGCTCTAAATAAAAATGATTTAAGGTTATGGTTTACTTTTTGTTTGAATTTAGAACTACTTTTTTATGAATAATTAGTGTTATGTGTTTTCAACAAAGATGAGAACAAAATTTCTGCTCCACACTGTTTCATTCCTAAAAAAAAGTGAAAAATTTAAGTTAGAAGGCTGAAAAAAAAAAAAAGCACAGTGCTGAATAGCATGGCTAAGCAGCTCTGTTATTTTTTTCTTCCCCCAATTGAATTATTGCTATAACTGTTCTTTCTAAGTTAAGATCTCACTGGGGGAAGGAAGAAAGTTTCTAGGTTTCACAGCAGGAAAGTCTTTAACAAGAAGTTAATGTAGGATAATGAATGGGTCAGGAAAACCATTAAGCACAAAGGGATTGTCCAGAAGACTGTGTAGAGATAAGAGTGTGAATAGAGATACTAAATCAGAGGAGAAACAGGCAGCAACCATTTGAATTTTAACCTAGCTGTTCAGTGACAAATACGTACCGTACCCACCACGGCGTATTACCCTGGGCACAGTATTCAGGAGCAGTCATGGTCACCGTCCAGAGTTATCAGAGAGAACGAACATTTCTTGTTTGTACACGTGCTCTTCTTTAAAGGGAACTATCTTACGTGTGACAGGATTTAAAGACTACAAGGTACATGGGAAGACAATACTGTTTAAAAACAAAGGCGAACTGAAAATGGAGAGCAGCAGGTATATGTGGGATTCTGGGATTGTAGTTTCTAATATTTAACTCCTGCGAAAGGGAAGTATATAAGAGAAATTAACTGGGCTAGCAGAGCAGTTAGCTTTGCTGTTGCTTTTCAGTCAGTAGGTCACTTCCCTGGGTTAGGGGTTGTGCTCTGCCAAACAGCAGGATTTTTTAGCTGGTTCTATATCAATGAGAAAATAACTCTCTGTTTCTATGGTGCTACAGGTCATCAATAAAATAAGAAATGGTTATATTCATCAATACTGCAAAATTGCTGCCTTTGTGATTTTAGAGTATTAGATTATTTTTAAAATAAACTAGATCTTTTTCACTTATACTAAAAACCCACCTTGGCAACGTATTTTTGCAGGGGATTTTATAGAAGCTAGCTTCTGAATTACATGTGAGATGCTGCACACTAACTGTGCTGGTAGTTAATTCAGATTTAGTAACTAGAGTGTGATTTTGCCAGTTTGCTCCCTTTAAGGTCAGGCTGGGACACTTTGAAATATTATGGCCATGGAGACTATTTCATCATACAGAGGTAGGTACCCCTCTGATCTGTGAAGTTTTGTTTGCATTGGTATCTCTAATAGTGAAATAACTTGTCAGCTTTAAACACCGTGTACGATGGACAAAAGTCAGCATTAGTAGCATTTGCGTTCCATGAATAAATCTGTATTGCTGCCATGAATTAAATGAATGATTAGCAACAGAAAAATGCTATTTCCTCTGCCAATTTCTGGAGATTTTATTATTCCCTCACAGGATAAGAAGATACCATTTTCCTTATTTCAGAGTGAAAAGAAATGTTTTTATGTGTGAAATGTCCTCACTTCTCAAGAAGTAGATATCACAAGCTAAATTACCTAAACACTAAGGAAAATGACAGCTCTCTGCTTTCTTTTTGCCCTCAGCAGAAGCAAAGTTTTGGCTAGCCACTGGTATTTTGTAGGAATTATGCCTGCTCAGTTATTTATTTTTATATTGCTGCAACTTTTTATCCTGATTCCTGCAGAAATGAGGCTTATGCAATCCTGCTGCGTACGCTTGTATCTCCGTCACTTCCACACCCCTGCAATCTTTTGAACCTATTGACAAAGTTGAACCAACTGATCTCTCAAAGAAAATCAAGTTCCTATAAGCTTTGCAAAAGTAACCTGCCAGGTAGTGGTCTCACAGAGGGGTAGGCTGCAGTGCGAACAGGCACCATTTCAGACAGCGCAGAACCTGCTTGTAAGAAAGTCTTTATTTATAAACACCTGTCCATGGGGAGCATTTCAGGGAAAGCTTGTTCGTTCTTTGATCTGAAGTCAGTCGAGTCTGAGGCTCAGGTCTTTCAGGAGCCAAGCTTCATAGTACTGATCTCCACAGCACATGGGGATACTGCTCTGCAGTAATGATTTACCACCATAACTGCATTTAAACCAAATGTTTTTTAAACCCACTTAAGTTTCCATTTCTTTTCCCTTTTTTTTTTCCCCCAAAGAACCAACAACTGCCCAATAGCCTGTTTCTTAAGACCAAGACTTTATGTTGTCCATCACCCTAGAAGTCCACTCTTGACCTTTATCACTGTCACTTTTCTCTGTGGATTCTCTGAGTTTGAAGTTACAGAATTGTCGAAACAGATAACAGAGTGCAGAAGGCTGAAAAGTGGCTAGGACGAACCTCCAGGGACAAAGTTTATCTGTTGGAGCATTTCCTGTGTGTACTTTGAAACCTCTCAATTTAACTTGATCAAAGCATGAGCCGACACGTTTCAGCTCCCTACTGAACAAACAAATTTACTGCTTATCATTGTTGCCACCTCAGTCTTTAATTTACTTTACTTAGTAAGCCAGTACATGTTAAATGAACAACCTGGCTATTACAAATGCTAGGTTCTGGTCTCAAAAATAGGCTACAGTTCACTTGATGTTAAATTACACAGCACATCACATCATAGACCCTCTCCTTCCCCACAATCCCAATGTAAAAATGAAGCTACAGCCACGTGTGGACAGCACTGACTTCTTTGGGACCGCTATATCCATCGGCATCTGTTGGATTTTTTTTTTTTTTTTCAATATCTTGGGCTTCCTCCTTTCTTTTTCATTAACTCCCGCAGGACATATGTGAACTGAGAAAATAAATGGTGATGTTTTCAAAATGCTTTAGTTAACTCACATTAACATATTTCAAAGCACAGTTTAGCACATGTGGATTAACAGATCATTCTAAACATCATGGAGTTTGTCAACAGTGGTAACTAATACTTTTTTAATGTTCTGGTAGCTGGGAATTTTTTTTTTTTCATGAAAAAAAGTCTTTACTTAAGTTAATAATAACGATAGTAAAGACTATTGTGAGGTGCTGCATGAAGGGAGCATGGCCAGACAGCCCAGCTTGTAGAAGATAATGAGGTACAGTGGCAGCCTTTCTGGTTTAAAACCAAAACAATTTGGCAAGTGTTTTTAAACCATGTCTAAAATGTTTTAATTGTTTTCCACTTACTTAAACCTACCGGCCCATATTTTCCAGGTCATGCAGCCTTCCTTTTTTCAGGGAAATTGAGTCCAAATGTTTTGATTTCCTTGGTAACTGTTGTTCATCAATAGTGTGTCCCCCTGGAACAAGAGCCGGTGTCGTACTTGAGGTGAGGCTGCTTCTCTTGCAGGAGGCACCCGCAATGGCAGGGACGAGTGCCACGCATTTGGTGACATTTGTCCCCAATTCTTGAATGCTTTTCCTGTGTGACCGCAGAACCCCTGAACTAGGGAACTGCCCCTGTCCCTCCAAGATACGTGTTTCTGGGTCCATAACGCAAACATTGAAATATCCTGGGTTAGAGAAAACAATCAGACAATAAACCAGCCTCCCAAACCAGCCTTCCTCCCAGAACAACACTAAAAGGGATCTTTACTTGATACAGGTAGATACAGATACAAACTGTTATCAGCACTGCACTCTGACCTCTGGTTGCCTTTGTTGACTGGCAGCTTCTTTCCTTCTTTCAAGCAAAAATAACTTCTTCAAACATTTTGCAAGCTCAGATATTAACCACAGTCAGTTTTTATTCTACTTCTGTGTCATCACTCATTGAAAATGCAAAATGCTTAGACAATGTAAGTTATGACGGAAATTTAAAAAAGTGCAGCGACATATCTCTTAGAATTAATGGGACATGCGTGACGCTTTCCTGCACAGCTTGGTAAATGTCACTCAGAGACTTCAGAACATCTATGTAAGAAATGACAGGAAAGCCAGCCACATATGGCACTGTCTGCTGACACAGATCAACTGCCACACGCAATTCAACTAATAAATGTATCATGTCTTTTCCCATAATAACCACAGGCTAGGGATAGTTGACTTTAGGGTTTTGTGAAGCTTGCAGATATTTTGGTTTCGCTGTCTTACAAAACTATTTCAAATCCACAAAATTCCTTCACAATTTGGACTTGTATTAATGATTTTCTTCCTCTGATGTTATTAACTTAAATAAGTTAGATGACTTATTTTTTCACCTAAATAAAGCCTGTGCCAGACATAGAAAAATCCTTGCTTAAAAGATGAATTAACAAATATGAATGCCCTGCATTTTTTGATTAGCTGTAAGGGCAGTGCTTATTGGTATTTAGGTTGGATATTAGGAAAAGGTTCTTCACTGGGAAGGTGGTTGGGCACTGGAACGGGCTCCCCAGGGAAGTGGTCACAGCACCGACCTTGACTGAGTTCAAGAAGCGTCTGGATAACGCTCTCGGTCATATGCTCTGATTCGGCTGGTCCTGTGTGGAGCCAGGAGTTGGACTCGGTGATCCTTGTGGGTCCCTTCCAACTCAGGACATTCTATGATTCTATGATTCTATGATTCTATGATATAATCCAGGATTTATCATTTTGTCACCCTGCTTATAAATTTGTCAAAGGAAACCTTAGTGTATACTGGTTGTGCCATTTTCAAGAACAAATTTACACAGAGCCAGGTGGAAAATGTTCCCGTGCTGTTCTGGAATGAAGCAGACCTCTAGAAGTATTCTCCAGATAGGGAAAAGAGCAAGTTTTTTCTGGACAAGGTGGTAGCCTGGTGCTTGTGCTTCACACCAAGACTATGGGAGAAATGGGTTTAAAGCCCTTTTTTGCTTAAGCTGGATTTCTCAAATGCCAGGAGGGATTCGCCTGACACTAGTCCATCGGCTCCTTTGTGATGGGTCTCCCTAAATATCTCTGGTCATATAAGTTGCTCGTGCTTCTTTAAGAGGTGTTGCCTGTGTGGGTGTGGGTTTGAGTACTCCTCTGGGATGCAGGAGACTCAGATGCATGCTCCTGCTCCAAGTGTTTTTTATTTATAAAAAGTGGAAACAACTCCAGTGGGTGCACTTGGAGAAGATGCCTTCTTCTTCCCGTTAAACGATGCTGGTCAGGAGCGCACCTAGTCTTGAAACAGAAATCCCTAGACCAACTCCAGAAAAGTAGATATATTGGGTCCTGGAGCAAGAAAAGCTGTTATTTTTACTGAAAGCTTCACTTTAACAGCTATATTTCCATAAGAACCTCCGTTTTAAACAAGTCAGCATTTGGTAACAAAAGTTATTTTGTAGAAACTTCCAGAGCAGCGCTAGAGAATAGGAGGTAGAAGTACCAGTTCTATGGGCTGCTCTGTGGACTTGGACCTTCTCACTCAGTCTTCAATAAAGCTTCATCCCTGTGGCGCCTCTTCTCAGCCCCAGCTGCTCTTGGCACAAATAATCACAGAAAACCACAGCTGATGCTGTCTGGAGCATGCTGCTAATTGCTGCAAATGCGCTTGCAGGTATGCTTGACTGCACTGAAGCAGCCAAATGATTCAGGGCCCTTAAATGAGTAGGGCTGCATGGAGGGCAGAGGTGATGTATCCTATGTGGGGAGCCCTTACACTGTGTGCCATTTAAAAAAAAAAAAAAATCAGAATGGAAACAAAATGTTTTAAATCCCCCGTAAAGGAGTGGCCGTCACTGCTCGGCTGTACTAGAGGTCCTGTCTCAATGGCAGCCTGGTTGGATGGTTGGGAAGTAGAGAAGCCCTGCGCACCCCTGGCTGCTAGAGGAGTGGGAGCTAAGATCCAGGGGCCTTCCATACTCCTCGGTCTTTCTCTGCTGCATGGATATTACTTACACTTTTCCATAGGTGGGTAGAGACGAGAAAAAAAAAAAATTACCTATTTCTGAGATTTGGCCACCTGCTAGTGTTTTCTCAGGATGGTGGCCTCACTGTGTGTACTGCTTTTCTTTTCCTCTACAGACAGGCAATATTTCAGATGTCTGCAATTTTCCAATGATAAGTTATAAATTCAGACACCAGTTTTAGTTTTCAAAAATTAATCTTTGCAAAGCATCCGTGTCAGGAAAACTGCTGTCCATTAGTAGGACCTTATTTAGAAAAAGGAAAATTATTTGCTTATTTATGTAAGAAACTGCTGTACAATTAAGTACAGATATAGGTCAGTGAAATAAGTTCTTTGATCTATTGCTACAAGGAATCAGTGTAAATACGTTTCCTGATAAGAGTTGCTACTGCGTAATTGCATTTTACAAACTGCGTAGTGTGCTATTACTCAGGAAATGTGTTTACTGATATGCATGTCTCCACTCAGCCTCATGGCTGAAAGGTTTGCTTTTTCTGATATTTATAGTTCTTGCACATTTTTAAATAAGGTGATTAAACTCGTGAAGGGATGGAAGAGAGTACAAATAGGAAAAATTGATTCTAGAGCATATAAACCCACTATTGAAATAGAGAGTAGTTGATTGTTTTTAAACAAATGTACATTAGTGGCATTTGAGATTAAACTGCAAGACAAATATTAAGAGGGATTAATTTATACTCTCAACTCTGACTGTTCTGGACTTCATCCTTTTGTTAGAATAGATGAGAGTGTGACTCCATCACAGCTGTTAAGAGGCTTGCTCTTCATGGAGTTTTGTCCTATTTCGGGGGAATAACCCTCACTGTAGAAATTGAGCCCTTCCACAACTTGCACAGGAGCTGCTAACTGAATGCCAGCGGGATTGAATGCTCACTGGCTACACACCTATGGGTAGACTTGTCCTGGGCTTTAGTGGAATTGCTGGTATAGGAAGATGGGAATCAAGATAGTGTTCTTATAACTCCAACCACAATTCCCAATTTGCTAGGGATGCTGCCATAATAATGAAGGGTATCCAGGTAATTCTTTTCAAGTTTGGGTTTTAATCACTGTGAATCTACCTAAGCAATGCATGTTGGATAGAAATTGTTCAGTTAGGCAGGACTGAGCTTATCAAACCTTGTGTCAGCATGAAAATATGTATATTAGTGTACAGGTTTAAGCAAAGCCATCTCATCATATTTTAATCTGGGGGATATGAAAAGACCATTGTCTAGTTAAAAACAAGAGAGGCGGGAAAGTGGTTGTATTTGTATTTCTTTGTTTTGAAGAGCACATTGTTGAACTATCAGAAGCAGAAAACTGCTGCAGGATGGGAAGGGAGCCCTCATAGAGCAGGAGTGCATCTCTGCACGCCAGTTACAGAGGCTGTGATTTGACTAGTTGTGGGCTGCTGAAAAATCCCACTTTGCCGAGGCATGGCATTCATAAACAATCCCTCCCAGGCTGGAGTGGGATGTCCACCATTCTCGTGGTCTGTAGTAAGCAACAGAGGAAAAAACAGTGGGTTGTTCCTGAGAGAGAGGATGTGGTTCTGTGTTCGTGGCCAGGGTGGGAGGCAATTCCCGCATCCTGCCTTATCTTCGGGTTCTGGAGCCAAGCGTGTCACTCTGCATGTCATGTTTTTGTTAATATAAAAATGATTTGTATAGCTCTCTTCACTGCAACAATTTCAGGACAAGGCCTTCCTGGGGGAGCCTAAGGAAAGCCTTTGCTTTTTCTTATGGGAGGTACAGTATGTGGTCATGTGCAAGGCAGCCTGAAAGAAAAATGAAATTGAAACCCAATTTGTCTTTGCCTGGTCACTTTGGAGGAGTAGCGGGAGTCATTGTCATGTCCTCCATGCTCAATGCATGGGGAAAGAGGTGCTACAGTGTGGTTGGACCCCTGCTTTGAGCGTCCATCAGAGGCCCCAGTAGTGCCTTAGGGAACAGTCATGGTCTATAAGTCCAGTGGGCCTGAGCTATGGTGCTTAGCATCATTTTTAGTAACATTTGGTGCAAAATTAGGCTGTGGTTTAATGTAAGTCAACTATAAAGCAGAAAAAAAGACCATTAAGAATGAGAAGGGCCTCCATGTTATTCTTGCTTTTACTGGAATGGTGTGGGGTGTTTTAACAGGGTGGTAGGGTGTCCTCTGACAACAAAAAACTCCGTAGGAGGCAGCATACTCCAGGGGATGGTCATGCTCTGGGCTGGGATTTAGGTGAGCCTTGCACTTTTCCATGACTTTACTGCTCCTGACTTCTCTCCTCAAGATATCTCCCTTCACTTCTCTGGAAGCCAGTACCCTTGTGTGAGCATGAAAAGGACTTGCCTTTCTTCCTAACTCACTTTGGGACCTACCAGTGGAAAACATTTAGTGGGACAGTCTAAGTTCCTGATGGCAATTCAGGTTATAATCAGGTTCTTCAAAGCTAGAAATGGTTGATGCTGGTGTTGTCTTTGGTGTGGCTATAGCTCCCAGAACTTGCAGAAAAAGACCTTCTCTCCTGCCGATGTTTAGAGGCACTGCAGTAGTTGTTAGGAGAAGAGTTTTCTTTTTTACCCTCTGCATCTTTTTTTACTTTTAAAATATCTTAGAATATTGAATAGGAGAGGGGGGAAGAAACCTATAAAAGAGTGCACTAAGAATATATTTTAAGCAGATGCCAGGAAATGACAATGTTCAGGTTGCACACAGAGTCTGAATTTGGCTCCCTTGTGACAGTACAGTCTCTAATTACATGAACAAATATCATTTTCGAAGTCATATGATATAAAAATATGGACTATTTAAAACCTTACACAAACATGAAAGTCCCACCAGTTATGTTACACTTATGTTGCTTTATAGTCAGAGTGGTCCACTTTATTTTTATTGTCTTGTGGGTATGATATTCATTTTCTAAGAGAGTTCATTGACAGTACAGGGGGTCTGCAAGTGAGTGCAAATGTTCCTGACTGCAGTGCTTTCCTGAATGGGAATAGATGTAAAAAGATGTTGAAATGCTTTCCTGAGTCAGGCCCATGAAGATTGCTAGGAGGGGTCATAAGTGGAGAGCAGAGGCCCTTGGCTGGGAGGAGGATGTCTCCTTACCTATTAGAAGATCAGAGCTTATCTTTTTCAGATTCCTGAAGAGAAATCTGAAAAAGGGGAGTAGCCTGTCCCAGAAAGAAAATTGTTTTCCTGATTTGTGTGAGGTATATCTAACCTGAACCCTCCTACTTAAGGAAGAGAAACTGGAACAAAGGCTCCAGATACTACAAGATAAAACCTATCTCAGTTATTGATAAGGTACCTGAAAAGCACAAAAGGGAATTAGGTATCTACTACAAACAGCTGCATCAGGCTTCTCCTCACTCTCCTCCTCAGTAGTATAACATGGAAGAATTCTTCCTTCCATACGAGCAGTTTTTCTAGTACTTAAAAACATTAATGAAGGCTGAGATCTTTAAGTCCCGTTTCTTGCCTGCCTCTAATGGACTGTATGAACTCGATCACATTGTTTTAGTTCCCTAAATTTCAATTTATTTATCTGTAAGACAGCCTTCTATGTTATATACCTCACACAGCTTTGTGAGGACAGACTTTATGTAAAGCCAACAAGGATCTGCTGGGAAAAAATGTGGTGTAATCATGACATATTATAGTTATTATCAGTTACCATTAAAAGAATTGTACTTTTGCATGTGAGAAAGGAAAGAAGGAAAGATGCTCATTAGCAGCTTCCTTCCTCAGGCTATGAGCTTCCACGGGTTCCTCTCCGATAAGCGCGTACACAGCTGCAATCCCACGGCAGCCTAAGCTGATGCAACGGCTCTGCTGCAGTGTGGTGCCACCATCTGCCCCTCTCCCACTGCCCCACTCCATTCCCTACGTTGGCTTGGATGTTCTCTGCTCCTTCACAGAGCCATTTTGAGGTGTTAACCTGGAAGAAAACTACCTGTTTTGTTTAGTTTGTTTGTTTGTTTTTTTTCTGGGGATAGTTTCTGCTGGTGAGTGCTCTGAAGCATGGCAGGACACTGTCAGAGGGCCCCTGGAGGTGCTGCAGGAGAGGAGCAGGGCAGCAGAGGTGGCTGGTGTGGCCAGCAGCCACGCTGACTGAGGCTGCCAAGGAGCTGCAGCCTTGCCCTCCAAGCTAGAGTTTTCTGGTGCGGTGATAGCTGCTGCTGAGACTGGCTGGCTTACCATACAGCCCCACAAATTCCAGTGTTACCCCAGCTGATGGGGAAGTGCAAGGGTGAAGAGGAGTGATGGGGAAAGGAGAGGAGTGAGGATGCTATAAGATGGGGCTACAATCAAGAGCAAGTTCAAGAGAGAGAAATAGGGGTCATTGTGGAGAAAATGTTGGCTCATGGCTCAGTGGTTCTCAACGAGTTGACCGGACTGGAATTATTAGGAGAAGTCTAACAGTCTGAAAATACCACTTTCCTATAGTAGAAAGTGCCCGATTTTCTCACCTCTTAAACTGCAGGGAGTTTTGGTCCCTCCTCCCTGCCTCAGAAGGGATAAAGTAGAATTAAAAAAGGTTCAGAGAAGGGTGGTAAGGGTGAGCAAAGGTACGGAGCACTTTCCCTATGGGGAGAAGCTAAATAGAATAATCCCCTTTGAGTTTGGAAAAGAGAAACTTGGCAAGGGCAGAGAGGGGCTGTTCGTAAGTGGTGCTTGATGGGATCATGAATGACATGGTGAGTGGATAAGAAGAAAGTGAAAAGAAAGCAGTGTTTCACTATTTCATGCTAAAAAAGGTGGTGGAAACTCTGAGAAGTTATAAAGACAGAACAATTTAGGTTGAAAGGGACCCCTGGAGTTAATCTGGTTCAACCCTTTCTCTAAGCAGGGCCAGGTTAGATCAGGGCTTTATCTTGCCTGATTTTGAATACCTCCAAGGATGCAGATCCTACAGCCTCTCTGGGCAACCGGTTCCAGTGTTAGAAGATTTGAGGCAAATTAAGAAAGTATTTTATGCATTGAATGACCACTGAATATGTTTAACTCATTACTTAGGATGCTATGGGGTGGGAAGTCTGAATTGCTTCATAAAATGACCACAATCCTAGAAAAAAAGCACCTCCAGAGCTATTAAAACTGTGAGCACAGCATCTGGCTTGAGAACTCTGTAAGCAGTAGATTGAGGCAACATGGGAACATACTGTGGGGGGAATCACCACAGTTTACTTCTCCTCTTCTCCCCCAAGACACCTACTATTGACCACTGCCAGAGGTGAAGTACTGGCTTTGACAGGTCTTTGGTCCACCCAACACGATGGTTTTTGGTCTGATCAGGGGGAACCTAAGCCTGGCAACACATCAAGTAGGGTGAAAATGCCTTGGAGCCCTTAATGCTGCCTTCATTTTCACAGAAGGACAGCTGCCCAGGCAAGTTCGGACCTATTTCCATCAAGCATTAAAAGTCGGTTTCATAACATGTATTTTTCTGTCAAACTTTGTGAATAAAACAGTGCAGGAAGATGTCGTGACTAACGCGGAGCTTTTTATTCAGGCAGCAGATGAAGTGGGTTAGTTTTAGAAAGGAGTAGGAGTCAGAAGAACATTCAGCTTAAGCAGACAGACCAACCCTGGTTAAACTGAAGGGAAAAGCAGTGACACTGGGTCTTGCATATCTGATGTGAAAGACTAGGAATACAATACTGGATTTATTGTTCGGGTTATACATTATCTCAGAATACTGCAGTTTTATAGTGGTGACATCTGACCACTTGCTATCAAGAGATAACTTGAAAGTGCCGCACGATAGGAAAGCTGTTCCTTTCTTGTTGCAGTTATTTTTATTGACGAGCTTTCAGACACTGTGAAAGGGTCCACTGGTACACAGCGGCAAAATACCATCCACCACGAGTCAGAATAAGATTGAAGGTATGAACAATAAAGCAAATGAATACCCTGCTGCCTCTCTGCACACATAGCTGCTTATTCAGCCTTCAAAAATAAGTAAATAAAATGCACGGATGTTTGGATTCAGAGATAAGGTGATCCCATAGTGCAGGGACCTCTCCCATTTTTTGGATCCAGTGTGCCACACCTTGTGGGAGAGATGGATGTGGGGAGCACTTCTTTCTGCAGTGTGTTGTCTGCAACATGAGCCCCTCACATTTACGTGAGACCTCTCCTTTCCCACTCATGAGTTGATAACCTCTTTGTTGCAGAAACAGTAATTGATTGCTTGGGAAAAAAAAAATACATTGAGAAGGAATGCAATGCTTTAATGCTTTATTTACCGGTTAGTTGCTGTTTTTCTTCCGTAAAGTGCTTTTACTTCTGGTGGTTGGTTATTGAGGAGAGCAATGGCGTGATCATGGACTCCGGGCAAAGTCTTTCTGGTGTCTTTGTTTTCTTGCTTTAATTTGTGCTGTTCCCCACGCAGAGCTCAGCTGCAAAGGGAAGCTCTGCACCACCCGGGGAGGAGGCCCTGGCTCAGGACAGCACAGAGCAGCGGGTCTGTGGGGCAGAAGAAGGTCCCGGGCAGGGGACGAGCCCAGGGACCTGTGACAGGCGCGGCGCCGGGATCTGCGGCTCGGACTCGAGAGGCTGAGCGTACCAGGCGTGCCGTGGCCAGGACCTGGTGGATGGCCAGGTGGACTGCGCTCAGCCAGGTGCCATCACAACCACCACCTACACCAGATCACATGGTGCGTAAGCCTATTTAAGAGCAAAAAGATGCCCTCCTTTCCCCTCCCCATGCACTTGGGGAAAGGGAGGAAGCATGCTGCGCATCCAGTGGGGCTCCATCTCGGACGAGTGACTCTGGAGCCAGCGCCTAGCCTGGTGATGGCAAAGAACAAGCCCGCCACCCAGGCTGGCACATGGCAGGGATTGGGAGACAGTGAACATGCACATTATTTTGTTTTTGCAGCACGTATCTTACCCAAGCCTTTTTTTTTTTTTTTTTTTTTTTTGTGATCTCAGTAAGAACAAGAGAAATGGCAAAGCTTTTAGTAAGATCAGTTTCTCTAATGACTCACCAAGTGCTACAAAGTCAAAACAGGTTGCTTGTGCTTGAAAGGTATAAAACAACCATGTCATTTTTATGGTTACTGTACAAAACACTGCATATATGCACGCAAGGGAACATTTTAAAACCTCATATAGCTTTTTTCTGCAGCTAGAGGCTCCTTTCTCCTGGTTTTTATTCATGTGTCATGCTTTGTATTAAGCGTTATTGCTTTAGCAATTAAGCTAATTTCCTCACTGCACTCTGCCAGTCAGTGTTTCTCTTTTGTATTCCTAAAAGAAAGGAGGAATTAAGTTGAGATACTGGTGGCCCAAAGCAGTTCTCTCTGCTGTCCACCAAAGTTCTCCCATTGGTGTTAGCAGGGGCAGCTAGTTCTGTGAGCACTGGGAAATGAGTAATAACTACATCTCACGTCCAAAAAAGACCTACAAGTCCATCAACTTTCTGTTACATAAAATTATTTTCAACAACAACAATACACCTACATTTCTGTAATGTCTTTCATTCCAAATGAAATTTCACCACTACAGAGTGTGAGGAAAATGTGCCTTTTTTTTTTTTTGTAGTTACACAAGATTTGACAAGAAAAATATCCCTTTCACTGAAGTCTGACAGAAAAATGAAATTCCAAGGAAATAAAATATCTCGTAATGCAATTAGAGATTCTTACAAAAAACTTTTGAAAGAGATAAATACTCTCATTTCTTCAGAACAAGACAGCCATGTTAGGATTTTCCAGTAGTTTCTCAATCTCTTCCTTTTTTTTTTTTTTTTTTTTAAAGGAACAGAAAGCATCCAGAAGTACTCAATCCCCTAGAGGATATAAAAAAATATAAATAATAGCATGTGATATTTCCTTGGGAGGAGAATAATTCTTATACATCACATTCCTTTTGCAAGTTAGGGTATGCCTCTGCTACAGCGCCTGGGTAGGTCCCGAGGTGGTTAATCCATGCCAAGCTCCCACTTCCACAGCAGCACCTCTGCCCAGGCCCCCACAGCTGGTGTGGAGCTCGCCTGGGCACGCCGGTGTGAGCTGCAGACAAAGGATGCTCTAGACATTCCCAGGTGTTTTCTGGAGCTGCCCGAAATGGACTCTGAAGGGATCTTATCTCATGAATTAAAACAGCAATAAATACAAGAAACAGCTCACATCCTTGGTTTGTCATTGTACAAAGGTACGTTACAAAATTCCTGTTAGGACTCAGTAAAGGGTGGCATGCATTCTGCAGCTGAAATGGTCTTTACCTCCTCTTCCTCCATGCTGGGGAACGGTGTCAACTGTTTACCCAGGGGACTTGTTCTTCTTACCATGCTGGTTGCAGTATGAGGATTGCTGTCTCGATGATGAAGTCCGAGTTTTAACCACACTCTTCCCTTGCACCACTGGCTTCAGAAGGGCACCTCCCCTCCCTGGGCTGTGGCATGGGGAGGTGGTATAAGGACAGGTGGAGGTGCATCACTCCCATATGGATCTGTGGAGAAAGCCAGCTTCTCTGGCTTTTTCTTCTACGCTGTTGCTCTGTGACCTGCACGAGCTGTCAGGATAATGGAGGGAAAGAGTTAAACGTGATGGCTTATAGGAGTGCCTTCCCAGCTTGATGCAGGTATTTCCTGCCCGACAGCTCAAAAATGGTAATTCATAGAACAGGATGCACATTTCTTTCTGCTTTCTGCTCATTAAAAAAGTCAGTGATGACAGACAAAATCTCCAGGGTGGCTGCTCTGTGCCTTGCCATGGATCTAGCCTGTCTCCAAGCAAGAGGGCTTGGTGCTGGTGACTACCAGGGCACATCTCTGGGGCCCAGCCATATACATTGCAGGGGAGAGAGGAAGAGGTCTGGATGGCTTTTTGACCCTCCAATCCCTACTCCTGTTCACATCCTCATTTGGTCACAGAAGCTTTCAACTAAAGCAGTCTTCAAGTTATGGGAGAAATGTGCTGATCTACATCGCGTGCAATGCCACAGGATGGGGGATGTCCCCGGCAGGGAGGAGTTGTACAAGCGGGATGATGGAAAGGTGGGCTCGCCACCCACGGGTGACTGACCTGCACCCCAAACTGTCCCAGGACTGCCCCAGTAACTGCTCTAGGGTCTTGGAAAGATGGCTTGCGTGTCTTCCTCCAGGACTACCGAGCTGCTCTACTTCTTCGAGCTTTTTAAATTTGGGTTTCCCCACAGCCCGACCTTTCTCAAGCTGCTTAGCTTTTTTTCCTAGTACACCCACATAATTACTCCAGCACAAAGAGTGGGCTTGTGAAGCAGCAGCATTTTAAAAAACCACAAACTCTGATCTCAAGGCAATCTTTCCCTCCCACTTCCTCCCCCTTCAAGCAGGGGTGTCAGCCGTGCTGTTTCTTTCAAACTTTCTCTGAGTCATCTCATCAGGCAGCTTGTAAATACTTGAATGCATCCATCAATGTCAAGTCAAAGTAAGTAAGTAGCAGCATATGCTGTGCAATGGAGTTTCCCTTGCTCACATTTGTCTCTTTTTTGGAGGTGCAGAGAATTTAGGGGTGACCCTATCTCCCCATATCATCAACATACATACACAGACGTCATCAAAGATGTTGTCTCATCATGAGAACAAGACACAAGATATAAGATGAGCTTCTTACAGTCGAGAAAACTTGTACTCTTCTGAAACTCCCGCTACTGTATGACCCAGAGTGGAATGCCTTCATGCAAGATGCTCCATTTATTTCAAGCCTAAAAACTGGGAATGAGAGACTCTGAGGAGCTGCAGTACCAGCTGCCCTTTGAGAAGGTACCATTGCTAAGCATTTTGGACCAGCTGGTCACAGACTTATGAACTGTTGTTAGAAAAATATTATCCTTTCGTATTACAAGGGTGTAATTTGCTGTGTCATCATTGCATACCAAAATCTAAAAAGCAGAATGTGATTCAGAGGGTGTATGGAACACAAAACGCCTCCTCAGAAGGCAAAAATCTCTGCTGAAGAGCAGTAATGCTCACAAGTATGACTGATAAACATGTGAGTTTCGTCTTGAGCTAAACGGCAAAATATGGACACTGCACCAAGGCTTTGCTCAACATGGGGCAAATTTCACCAATTTGTCTGCTAGCAGGCTGGTTTACAGTAATGAAATCATTACAGTGGGAAGAAAGGAAAGTCTTGCAAAATTTTTGAGTTATTCCCTCTGGATAGCTTGGAAGGAATGTCTGGTGTCATCATGATATTTGCCTAATAAGTACAAAATGATCAATTCAGGTGGATGAGTGTACTCTCAAATATGCATATGTGTGCAAATATGCTCCCCCATAGTCCTCCACCCCAAATAGGTAGGTTATGTGTGAAGATTACATTGGGAGCCAGGAACTTACGGAGCAGTCTGGGGGAAAACAGCCGAGTGAGAAGAACGCTCTTCTGCAAAATGTGAGAGAAGATGTCCTGAAAATTCTTCCTCCTCTCTGCTACAGCCCAAAGCAAGAGCTTGGCAGCAGTGGTGCTGTGAGGGGCATCTCATTCGTATCTGTTAGGATTTTAAAACATGAGGCATTGGGATCTCACTCTGGATTCAGTGGCCTGCCAGAGTAAGATACTGGTCAAGGGGAGTACGGATGGTAGTACTGATCCGTAAGCAATTTTTCCCTACCGTGACCAAGGGACATTTCAAGCATTGCTCTTCCCTCTAGTTTCTCAGGAAGCGCAAGTTGAGGATCAGGATAATCAGACAGCAAAAATGCTTTCCATCTCACTCCTTTATTTACTTTTTTTTCATGATTTCCTTCCACTCCCAGGTGAAGGAATGTAGGCTGTTTGAAGAGCTGATCTGCTGGGGTGGGGCATTAACTTAATTTGAAGCATTGCTGAATATTTAGTCATGTTCCGTAGGAGTATTAGAATCATAAAATTCTTGGATTCCTAACAAACTGTGCACGTGTACACAATTTCCAGAAAGAGAACAAGTGTTTAAAAACAAGGCTTATACACAATTCTAAAGTCATTTAAATATAAGATATATATATAATTCAAGTTAAAAACATCTTGCAGTACTACATTACTGACAGCTTAAAGTCAGACACCAACTGTGATGGCATAGATCTGTAAGCTGCTGTAGGGAAAAATTGCTAACTGGTATAAATCTGATTTTAAAATAAAGATAGCACAGAGGGAAGTTTGAGGTAATTTAAATAGGAACATGTCATTTATAAACAGAAGTCTCTTTCCAGCGGTCAAATTGGTCAACCAACGGTGGTTTAGGAAGGTAGCTCTCTTATTTTTAAATCTATTATCTTGTGCTGTGGCACGTGGAACCTTGCTTTTGTGACAAATGTCTTCAAATTAGGATGCTTCCCTAAGTCTGCTAATGGCTATAGTTGGGTCAGAACCAAGTTTCTCTTCTCTCGAAGATTTAGTGATTCAAAAGAAATTTCCCATTTTGGACAAGGATGAACATGAGAGTTTAACTGACTGTTTCATCCAATGCTTACAGAAGTGCTTTCAGTATGGAATAACTTCATCTTCCATTTTTAGCTATCATGAAAACATAACCTCTTTCCACTGTTCAGTCATGGAGTGCCTGTCATTGCAGTGCTGATGAGACACTGATGGACACGCACTTGGAGGCTTGTGAAGGCTGGTGTTTGCTTTCTGTGCCCTCCAGTCCACATATTCCCCAATGGAGATCGCCGAGGGAAAATTCACTTAGTTTTCCTTAGAGTAATAGATGTACATGATTTTTAGAAAAGCATGACTACCTGATTAGGCGACGGCTTTATAAATGGGCCCATTTCTGATCCTGCAGACTCAGACTAGAAACCGAAGTCACATGATGTATATTGGAGTGCAACCAGAACTGGACCCAGCGTTTTCAAAGCAAGTCCACTAATGGTTCACAAATACTAACTTCTGGCTCTTTCAGTACCAGAGGAAGGCGGAGATTGTTTGTAAGGCACAAATATTTGTATGGTGAGTATACTTTCACTGTGTGAAAAATGAGCTCAAAGCTGATGCTGGATAACAAATCTGGAGTTGGCTGACTTATCCAACTTCCATGTATAGTTTTCCGGCTGCAGCTCCAGAGCCATAGTCAATGATATTTAGTCATCTAACTACTTCCTTGATAGGCATAATGAAGTAATTAGCTGTCTACACACTATCAGATAGACTTGCCTCTATGTGCCCACAAAACTGCTCCTTTGAAAGTCTAAATACAAACCTGGAAGTGACTCTAGGCCTTAACGCTGGGTTCACAATCAAAGTGAGGCAAAGACAGCTGCGGTGTCAAAACCTCCCCTGACTTCCATTGTCAAAGGCAAATTGGCTTGCAGGTCTTAATGATCATTACCCAATTCCTAGTCATCCACAGTGGTTGAGACGCAGCTCTCCCACAAAGCCACGCAAACATCATTCACTTTCACATACCGTGTTGGCTTCAACACCAAGGTAGATCTCATGCCCTGACTTATCTTTGTACATGTTGTCTATGAATAATTCAGGACGTCTCCAGACAAGTTTACTGTTTCATTCCAAGTGAATAAGCACCAGTAACAAATCTGATGTGAAAGTGTAGCAACAGACTGCATAGCTAGTGTAAAGCAAGAAAGGTTTCCATGGACACCCTTTGCTCTGATAGGCGGTTTTAAGAGAGAAATACAGTATAAGCGTAGCATGTTAAGGCCAGAACAGAAGACAGACTGTTCCAGAAAGTAGCATGCATACAATGGGGTTGGACTGGATGATCTTTAAAGGTTCCTTCCAACCCAAACCATTCTGTGATTCTGTGTTCGACTGGTCAGTCAGGCAGGCGTGTTTAATGAGTGTCGGAGGCAGTCGGTGGTATAAAAGACGCGCAGTATGCCCATCCCTGCAGTCCTGGGTGGGTCCAGGCTTTGCTGACATGCTGTGCCAATTAATTGCTATCGGGGCGATGACTGGTAAAACTCCTGTGACACGGACTGCACTCTTGACACTGCAGGTGTGCCAGCTGCTCGGAGCTCAGGTGCTACGTCACGCTGCGCAGGGCATGGGAACACACAGATAGACCTATACGCACGTAAATCCTTTGGGAGTATAGACACTTCATTATAGTATTACATTGTTGCTGAGTATTTTGTTGCTGACTTTATTTATATATTTTTTTTTTCTTTTTAGCCAGAAATTGTACCAACCAGTTCAGAGGCTTTTGTTAGAAACAAGCAGAAGTTTTGTGACAATGTCTTTGGCAAGGATAACACTCAGCAGATTTCAAGGACATTTTGACAGGAAACTTTAAGCTACTTTGTCAGTGCTATAAGGAGAAAGAATATCCTCCTATTAGCATGTATCCAGATTTTCTCCTTGATTGTTTGGTTAATGATCCCAGCCTTCTTAGCTGCTATCAGGGAAGATCCAGCAGCTAGAGATCTGAGATGAAGACGATGAAGAATCATGGATTTCTGAATTAGAAAAGTTCAAAGGTAGAAACAGGTAATAAGGAAACGAAAAGAAAAATCTTTGTGATCATCATCCAGACTCTAGGGGGAAATAAAGAAATCTGCTGTGGATAGGAGGTGCTCTCCATTCAGCCTTTCAGGTCAAAGGGTTTTCTGAAGTTTCCTTGTTTCAAGAGAGAAAATAAAATGAGCATGGGTTTAAGAATACAGGGGGAAGCCCTAAATGTGGAATGGAAATGGGAAGATTTGAAAAGGTTGCGGTATTTGGGTCCTGGTTGGCCTTAATCAGCAGAGAGGAGAATGCAGTCCTCTGGGCAGCATGACTTTACGCTGTCAAAACTTGTCATACCTAAATTACTTGATTATTCCTGTTATGCTTGTCCCTTGTACTATCTGAGTAGCTGAAAGCTGGGCCAGCTTTATGGGTGGATTTGTGAATTTGTTGGGGATCAGTGTTTGAATTTCTTAAATCTCTTATTCTTATGTTTTTCAACACAGCTTGTTTCTTCTTTCCACTGTTTTCTACAAGTTCTCTGAGCAGGCATTGTCTCCTGCTATATTAATATATCATCCCTGCTATGATGGGTCCTGCTCTGGGGCAGGGGTGCCTCTCTTGCACAGAGCGTATCTAACTTTTTATTGCTACAACCAGCTTCTAAAGGTCTTGGTTGTCTTTTCTCTGTTATTTCAGTAAAGAATCTACAGCAAAGAAGCCTATAAGTCTTTCCAGTTATTTGCCAAACTAATTGAAAAAAGACTCATTAATTTTTTGGGGGCAATTATTACATAGTGAATAATGCAGTAAGTCACTACAAGCTCCTGTATAACGTTTTCTTGCTTTATGGATTGTTTCCTAGCATGCCTGCAGCAGAGCTGTTTATGTTGTTTTCACTTTGTAATTTTGTGCATGAAGAACTACAATAAACATAATTAAAACCAAATTTCCCTATCTCTCCTCCTATTTTTCTTCTTGTGACTCTCTCCTTCTCTCAATCTTCTTCATTGTCCTGTTTTCTTTCTCTCAAATTTCTTTTTCTTTCTTTACTTTTCCTGCTTTGTCTTCTGCTTCCTCTCCCTTCCCAGTTCTTTTCTGCCTTTTTTGTTTTTCATGTGTTTTCGGAGACCTCAGAGGGCCTACACTTAGCATAAGCTGGGGTTTCCAGAGATGACAAGTCTGTGGGCAGAAGCCAATAAGTTTTGAAGCTGAAACACAATCATAAAAAGATCTACAAACTCTTGCAAAACTGGCTTGTATAGACTCATACCTGTGAATGATATATGAGCAAACTGTCTACATTGCTTGTATTTTCCATTTAAGGTGATCAAATGTCATCTTTCCACCATTCATCCACACGTCTTATTTCATATCGATCAGTGCTTTTCTTTTTAAGGAGATAGTTGTTACAATATGGAAAGCAGAGCTGGAATTTATTCCCTGAAATGTTCTTTATGCATCTGGGTTTGTGAATGGAGCCCTCTGTTAGGAGTGTGGGCATTAGGGCTCTCCACACTTTGCTGCTGGGTGACCAAAAGTCAATCAGTTCATCTTTGGTCTTCTGCTTTCCCATCTGCAAGATGGAGATATTGACTTCTTTGTCAATTACTTGGAAATCTACAGATGACAAAGGTCTTTACTGTAAAAATGCTTTCTTCTTTTATTTATGCTGAGAAAGCACCAAACAGTTCTTGATGAATGTTCATTCCTTGCATGTAGAGCAGATGAAGGCTGACCACTGTGATGAGAGAGGTGAAGAGTTTTCCGTAAGATTTAGCAGTTCATCTGAACAACGTGCAGAAGCTGATGAGCATTACCAGTGGGTTGGGGTTTTTTAAATTACTTTTTCCTCTGCATCTCAGGAAACTCCATCATATCTCATTATGCAGTTTCTGCTCACCAAGTGGGAATAATTGGCTGTTGGAATGACACTGCCTTAGATAGTCACTGCCCATGATGTTATGACAGAAAGCGTATCCCTTTGTTAGATGACATCCTGACTGTGCTTAACAGCAATATCAGTTTGCATTTTGCTGTCTTTCTAAAGTGTCCCTGTAGCACTAGTTTGGAAATTTGCTTTGGCCACTGATAAAGACTGTAGGATTTGGCTTTTCATGAAGATGATAAAAATTTCACCTTGCTGTCTTTCAGAAACATCATTTTTGCAGTTTCAGGAGAATGCTCCTGCTCAGTACAGGTTTTATCCTCATGAATCCTCTTCTGACAGACATAATGAAACATATATTAATGCTGTCATGCTAAAATGCTCTCTCATGCACCTTTGCTCACTTTCCACTAAAAAAAATTATCCCAAGGTGTGGAATGGGATTGTATTTTTGTCCTTAAAACTGCATAGCCCCCAAGTTGCTTTTAATGTTATTTACCAAAGAAAAAAAAAGAAAGCGTGGGGTTTTTTTCTCCCCCTGTGTTTGCTACATAATCCAAACGAAGAAAGAAATCTAACATCCAAAAATTTTCAACAGCCATCTAGGCGCTTAGTAGCTACAGAGGGGAAAGTGTTAGCCTGCCGTGAGCTACGAAGAAGAAAAGGCAGCCATTCTTAGGCTGCTTCTGCAGCGGGCAGTGGGGAGCAGCATGGGCAGGCGCAGTCGTATGCAAAAAAACTTCCATTGCTGGTGAACAGCAGATCCCGACACTGAGAATCGACTTTTCCTGCTTTGGAGAGGCAAGCAGACCAAAGGATACGGTATCTGTATTACGGGAGGGTGGTATTTTATCATCAGTTAATAGAGTAGGTCACAGAGGAAGCTTGTTCCTTCGTCCATGTACTCAGGCAGCTCATTTGTAAACGTACACGTACCTGAGTGGTCCCATTTGGAGAAAGAGGCATGGTTTTCCAACCAGCTGTGTGTGACCATGCGTAGATGAGGACAGTCAGAGAAAGCAATATGCAGCCTAGTGAGACATCTCTCTTTTGCTTTATGGTGGTCTGTAGTGGAATACAACCTTGGAAAGGAATTTTTTGAGTCCAGTGGTCCACTCAAATAGTATTTTTCTGGATATTTTCCCAAATGATTAATTTGGTTGAGAAGACAGTCAGACCCTCTTTTCCTCATGGATAGATTCAGTTTTATGTACCAAATCATCACTAGGTAGACCTTAGTCTGATCGCCTATCATCAGAGGGGAATGATGAAGATGAATTAATGATTGGGTCTTTCAGGTACAACTGTGAAGAGGACCTGGAAAGTACCTAGGCTGCTGGGAGAATTAAATCCTATGTTTGCCGGTAGCTAAAATGGGCCCACTTACAGGAATTATCACCAAAATATACCTTGCTTTTTCAAGTCCAGAATATCTGCACTTGTAAATGACATGGTACATGTGGCTCAGTGTACATACAGTTGCCGCTCTTTTTTTAATGCTATAGGCATTTAAAGACTCTTGTAGCACCAAACACAGCAGCAATCTTCACCTGACAAATTTTTCTACCCACTTAATTGGAAGGATCCTTGCTCACTAGACAGGAAGAGATAGGGCTGGATCCAGACTTTGTGGAAATCAGCAGACAGACTTCCCCTTGCCTTTGCTGGCTCAGGCCCCTGGAGACCACGTACATGTGAGTTTTAACGTGGATGTTTCTCGCATGTCTCCAACCCAAACCGGGGGTCTCGGCAGAGAGGCAGCCTACAGGGGTGACCCAGGTTTGATCTCACGCCACATCAAGGGCAAGGCAGCTCTCTGTTTCCATTTTAATTGTGTCACTGTTGAGCCAGGGCTCGCGTCTGCTTCCTCTCTCACCCCACAAAGGGAAAATGTGTGCCAAAATGCTTCCTGTTTTTCACTGCCAGCTGAGTCGCACGCTCAGGGTGAAGCTCATTAAGGCAGTGTGTGGCATTAAAAAAACGGCAGCCTCCAATAGTGGAAACAATCATGTTTCAGCATCCTATTCCTAAGTGGACTCAAGTGGAAATCAGGCTGCAGAGCACAATCAGTCCGGAAACAAAAACTGAAAGAGGGAAGGCAGTCACTTTTAGTGATCTAAACAAACCAGGGAAAGTGGGCATGTATTCCACATGGGCAGCGTAATTGTTCTTTGCTTCAGATGAAGTAGGAAAAAGAGCCGGATAGGAACACCTAATGGTACAAAATTGCTTAGAGGGATTTGTCTTCTTTTCCATAGTATGAAGGGGTTGTCCAGTTTGGCAACCCTTTTCTGGCTGATAGTGGCAACATGTATTATAAAAACATTATCCTGTTAATTAATCTTCTAAGAAAGAAACTATTTCCTGATAAAAACACACATGTGTGTCCTTACCACACTTTTTTTTCTTTATTTTCCTCAGCTGTGATGTTTCTGCCTCCCTCTTTCTCAGCTACCTTTTCCTAAGGCCTTTCAGTCTAAATTGTTTGAATAATTGCTGGTCATTTTGTCCTATAAGGGCTTATTTTTCCCCCAGAGCGGGTTACAGGGCTGTTATGTCTAACTCCAATCTCACACGTGGAATACAAGACAAAGAAAAGCTGTCTAGTGTTTCAATCTCTCACCCTTCTTGGTGGCTAAAACAAGTTTCCATGATAATATTTATGTTTAGAATTTCTGCAGTAATAAGCAGATCAGTATCAGTGTGTATGTAGTAAGTTTAAAGAGCTGTTAATATACACTTGGATGGCTCAGGAATTTAAAACTTTCATTACTATGTCATCAGTTCAAAGTCAACTCAGTTTACCAGGGATCCCTGATAGCATCAGTCTATCCTTCCCTGATGAAGCAGGTATGCTTGCCCAAACTTGGAACTGCAATTCCACAGAAAATTTGGAAATTGAAAATTTTTCATTCTAAACTTTCCTACAAAACAGCATTTTTGAAAAATGGTCTTTGGTCTACAAGCACTGCTGTGTTTTAAAGGCAACATCTAAAAATGCCTATCTATGGGAAAGTTTGAAAAATAATAAATGTGGAGACAGTTTTGGTTAATGTGTTTTGAATGTCCTTCTGGTTTTGTTTGTATACAAATCCTTTAGGATGAGAGGAAGGAGAAGAATTGGTTACCCATAATATTCCATTCAGGATATCCTAATA
Organism: Grus americana; assembly: GCF_028858705.1. Taxonomy (NCBI): domain Eukaryota; kingdom Metazoa; phylum Chordata; class Aves; order Gruiformes; family Gruidae; genus Grus; species Grus americana. Next base: position 122,823,195 of record NC_072852.1, read on the forward strand.
ATTTGCTAGTGATTTTGTGGTCATTTTCCAATGTCACCAGTTCTGATCTTGCAAAAAGGACTATAATAAACAAGCAAGTGAGAGAGGAGGGAGGGAGGGAGGGAAGAAGGGAGGGAGGAGGAAGGAAGGAAGGAAGGAAGGAAGGAAGGAAGGAAGGAAGGAAGGAAGGAAGGAAGGAGAAAGATACAACACAGTGTTTCTTTAACAGTGTAAATTTCAACATAGTAACTGTCTGTTAGAGACTGCTTTCCCCTCCCAGATGCTCCATGACAAGACAGTGGGTCTTTAAAAATACATAGTTGTAGGTTTTAGACATTTTCCTGGCGAGTCTCACCAAGCAAGGCCAGAGAGCTGAAAGGTAACTTATCGTTTCTCTTCCCATTTCCACCATTGTGACTGGTGGAATCACCATGGTGATTGGTTTCTGCCTTCCAAAGCCAAGTGAGGAGTCCAGAGATGCTGATTCTTTTCTTGTTTGTGAAAAGTCCCTTTGTGTTTATCTGTATTGCTCTCCCGAGGGAGGATTTTCTTAATGAATTGGATTCTGGTGGTGAGAATGGATAAGATAAGGGTGAGGTAAGTCCAGTTTTCAGCTGGTGAAATGCTCGGGACAGCAGTTGTATTTACTCCTATATTAAATAAGGAGAAAAATTCATCATCTCTTTGACTCTGCCAATGTCAGTTGAAATGTAGGTGCTAATCTAATGTAAATAATAATAAAGGAGGCAATTTTCTTAAACCACAAAACTTGTATATGGAAAATCTCCACTTTCATTCCTGAAAATATCTCTCTGCCTTTATCACTTTTTTATTGATGATTTCCTAAGCAATGACTCTTTCCTCTAGTGCCATGGTTTTCAGCTCTTTGTCTATGAATGCTTCATGGTCCAGAAAGTACTTCTAGGGTTCAGAAAAAGGTGAATAAGTAAAGAAAGTTCATATATGCTCTAGAGTGACCTATACACATGAATAGTTGTGGAAAATTGAAAAGGGTTGGACATCCATAAAGCAAAATATTGCATTTGCAGTCACTGAGAAGCAGAGGAATCTTGGACATGGATATCTGGGAATTATACATTCAGTCTAAAAGACTGTCCCATAAGCTATTTTACAAATAAGTTGAGATCATATAGGATTGTTTCATGATACTTTTTAAAACATGCAATGAAACTGATAAACTGGTATTCACTTCAGAGTATCTAGGAAAGCCAGACAAGTTTGGGATTTCATACATACAACATGTAAGTCCTGCTTCCCTAACATGAGAAATTTTTACTTACATGCTTTTTGAGTAAGCATGGACAGAAAGATTTTTTCCCTTAGAAAAACTCATGGTTAAAGAAAACCAATGAACCAAATCACTTGTTAATATTCTTTCAAAAGAATAATGTAATGTGGAAGTGCTCTGTTCCAACCATCAGATTGTAGCTTCCTATTTTTCCTTGTATATTTTTCTGAGCTACAATAATGACATGTTTCTCCTGGTATGGTATCTGACATCAGACTTAGCCACATGCTCTGAATGCCAGGGAAATCTGATGGGGTTTGGTCATCTTCTGACATTCTTCTACAGCTGGAATTAGGTCTCGTCTCTTCCCTGGTGATGCACCTTATAGGAACAGGCACCAGCTGACCTGCGTGCTTCTGTATGTAAACTTATTTAGAAACATTTGTCCCATTGTTGAGAGGGACCTTTTGCAATTATTATTATTACTATTAATTTTTTAAGAAACAGAAAAACTCTCCACACCTTTTCTGCAAGGCTGCAGTTTCACTGTGTCCAATAACGTACTCATGGTTTATACCATCTAAGGGCCTGAATCAAAACACCCTTGCACTGGTGGTTATGTAGTTTATACCCACATGTGCACACGCATGCGCGCACACACACAGATATGTGATCACATTCACATTCAAGGTGAATCATGATGTATATAAGTAGAAATGACTCCCTTTCCCAGTGGTTTTAACCAAGGAAGGCAAGGAAGGAAAATTATTGTCTCTTTGACTACATCACATCTGTGGTAAATGTAGATGTATAGTCATAAATTCTTCATGTTGAGCTACTACATCTCCAATGATATAGTGCATCTGACTGAAGGCAATAATTTAGAGAATGCCTACTTTTCTTCTTTGGAAAACACAGCAGTCAGTTGTTATTGAACTCCAAGTTCACTCACAGCAGGAGGCAGTGCTCAAGTGAGAGATTATGATGAGATGGGAGATAATTCCCCATCACTAATTTCTAATTTATACTAAACAAAGAGATGTAGAGTGAAGGGGCATATTTGCTTCCCCAGTGCAGAATGCTGCCTTTCCAGGTCAGTGTAGCAGTACATTGGGGTGTAGCTTTCATGCAAAATCCCAGCTTTAACTTAAAATTAACTTAACTTTTCGGATCAAAACTTTCACATTTTCAGATTGGCACCTACACAAGTAGTTCGATGGCAAGAGACAATAAGAGACAGAGATTTTGGAGTCAGTGAGAGTTACATGCATTGAAGATCTTTGGAAATCGAATTACTTGCTCCTCTCTATCCTACAAAAACATGCACACATGCTTGACACATGAACAGTCTTGTTCATGTCAGTGGGGCAGCCTCCATGCATACAATGAATTATATACATCTTTGCAGGACTGAGACAGTTGTTTTGTGATTTACATGTCTTGATCTTAACTTGAAATCAGTGAGGCTTGAGAATATTGTCTTTGCTTCTTGTAAGAGATGAGGCTAAAAAAAAATCTTATTGAAGTTACTGTTTCTACTGGAGAAATGTCTGAGTAATCTCAGGACAAGGTAAAATAGTTAAAGTACACGTTATCTTACAAGCAATCAAATATCGTAACTGAACTATGAATCATAATTCTCAAGTTCAGCATCTTGGAACTTACAAATTCCTGCAACTTCATCAGAGCACCAGCTGAAGCTGGAGATGTCGGCACCCTTGGAGAAACCTTCTGTGACAAGGAGGTGATATTTTCTAGACTGCAGCATAATTTCATTTGCTTGTTGTTTGCAGATGCCCATAGTTGAGGCGGTCTGAGTCAGTGAGACACAGGAGTATCACGGGAAAGTTTGTCTTTTCAAAGAAACTGAGTAGTGATTGTAAATCATTGTGATCATGCAAGTATCTCTGAACTTCTTCTCAAAACTTTATGACTGCAAAACGAAAGATTACAGGAAGGTCTGAACTGGAAAACAGTTACCATGTCACTTGAGACATGCATTTAGAGAAAATGGCACTACGTCATCAGTTCAAAGTCAACTCAGTTTACCAGGAATCCCTGACAGCAGCAGTCTGTCCTTCTCAGATGAAGCAGGTATGCTTGTCCAAACTTGGAATTGCAGTTCCACAGAAAATTCAGAAATAGTAAATTTTTCACTCCACACACTTGCCTACAAAACATCATTTTTGAAAAAAATTTGCCAATTTTTTTCATTTCAGTTCTTATTTTGAAAATTTCATTTGGTCTGCAAAACCTTCATAAACAGCCAAGATTAAAAATATGGCAAAATGTAAAATGACATAACAACAAAAATAATAGTTTTCTCTGAAGGAATACATTATGAAAATCTATATTTACAGTTATGGTCAAGAAAGAACATATTCTATCAAAATGTGTCATTTTGTTTATTCTCCTGAAGTTAAATAATGTTGAAAGGTCCTATTTTGATTTTTTTAATAGGAAAATATATCTGTTGAAGCTCACCAGTAAAACAGGTCAAAAATCCAGTGCAGCAGCCAGTATAAAATGCATTGGTATTTTCCATCAAGCCAGTTGTTCCCCCACAAACATTTTCTAGAGCAGAGGATTTGAACAGCCTCAGCGGAGCATCTGCCTTACTGGATGCAGCAGCGGACTCATGTCACCACTAAAATGACGTGGCAAGGCCAGGACTGGGACAGTCTTATAGGAGAAGTTATTTTGTTCCTCCCTTTCTCAGTCCGATTTTTAGCTACACACAACCAGGAAATTCAGTAACCTCTGTATCTTATATATATACACGTGTATATATATATATACTTCAGTTTGCTTTGGTGGCTGTAGTACCATGTTCTTGAGAATCTCAGCTGTGAGCATCAGGAGTTTCCTGCACGGCAGACTTGTGCACAGAGAGTTTTAATCAGTTTTTGATATGAACAAACTGTTCCCTAAATCCCTGCTATGAAGATGGAGAGCGCGAGGCAAGAATACGCTCTGTGTTAAAATTATTGTGTCCTCATAAAGTAAGAGCTCGGCTTTGGTGGCCAAGGGAATGGTTTGTTCAAGGGTAACCCAGTGAAAGATAGAATGAAATTCTGAGCTCCCTGTGGCCAAGTCTCTTTGGTGTGAAGGACATCCTTAAGTGGTAATGACAGAAAAGAGCTTGCAGTGATTGTTTCAATACCTGTACGAAATAAAGTATGTATCACAACGTGTTTTATGACATGCTCCCTGAATAACATTTGGAAGTTAACTTTGCAATATGAAGGTAAAAGTTCCCCTCCTGTTCGGAGTGTTTCATAAAAAAAAAAGGATCTCCCACTGACAATTTCAAAGACCTATTTAAACAATATCACACTTTTGTTTGTTTATAGTAAGACTCTTGTCTAAACTTGAAGATTCAGGGTTGTTTTGCCCTGGAGTAGTTTTCTTGGCACTGTTCATAATCTTTTAAATTCCAAGCTAGATTTTGGAGGAGAGTCAATGTATTACTTCATATGAAAGCTATTATTCCATATGAATAATTAGCACTCCATCCTGCAGGATGGTGAATGTGAGGCTTAGTGCTGAGCTGCTGCTAGGAATGCTGACTGTGGTTTTCATAATTTGCAGTCCAAACTGGAATAAACTATGGGCTTGGGGTGGCTGAAATATTGTACCCAGGTATATGGGCTGCTTGCTGAATGAGCACTCTTTGGCAAGCTGATGGAAGCTTTTTTTGTGCATATGGATGTCTGTCCTACCCAGCACCAGGTACATCTGCAGGAAGAGCCGCTTGCAAAAGTGAAAATGGCTGCTCTGTAATTCCTTGCCACACGGAGGAGTGCAGCCTGTAATGCAGCTACGCTGCGGGCACTACCCCAACGTCCTCCTGTCCGTAGCAGAGTCACTGCAATTTTTAATCCATTCCCAAGGGGGACAGATCCTAAAATGGCAAAGGGCTGATGGAGAAGAGCAGGACAAGGCAGATTTTGTTTACATGCCATGCTTTTCAGGTTGTCAACCCACAGGTCTCTGTGCTGTGAGATAATTTCTGATCACACTTGCAGGGGCTTCTTGTTTTCCTGACTAAAACTGTATTTCATCTGTTTTCTGGATTAATCTGTTCTAATGATGTAGGAATATTACCTGGTCGCTGTAATCTATATAATACAGCCTAGATATCTTTATAGGTGACTAATTCTAACATTAACCATTTACCTCAACACCCGTATAACTTGTATATGAGATGCTGATAGCGTTGTACTCTTCTAGAGCACGGCAGACTATTGTATAAAGAATCCAGTACACAAACCTAAAATATTGAAAAAAGTAGTGTGTTGTTGGTTATGGAAGTGCAAGCAGTCATAGCAACCTGGAGAAAAATTAAGCCATATTTGGCACTGCATCTCTGACATTAAGAAAATATGGTTATTTCTAATGGTAGGCTATGAAAACAGTTTTTAATTCCTGGAGTTTTCAGAGTGCTCCCAGGAGTCTGAAATATCTCAGGAATGACATTTCCACACAAATTGTTCAACTCGTTTATGAGAGTCTGAGGTTGAGACCACAGGTATTTGCACATGACCTCAAAAGTGAGCAAGTTTACTTGTGAGAGGACAGGTAAAATGAACACTTCACTATTGACCTGAGCTATTTTTACCCAACATCAGATATTTTCACAAATCTTGTCTAATTAGTCTTTCTATTTTTTTTTTTTTCTCTGACTTGAATATTCTGGGAAAAGTGTGGAGCCTCAACATCTAACTGTTCTGAAGAACAGAAGAATAGGAATTTACACCTAGTGAATGCTAAACCTTTGTACGAACGCTGTAGCCATATCACGTTTCTTCCTGAACAGGCACGTTTTGAGAGAGAGAGAGTAAAAGAGAGATACTTCATTGAAGAATTTCCAAATTAAATACTCCTCCCTTTATGCCACTGGAATTGAATGCTAGGCATACAGTTTCAATGCCAGAAAGGACTATTTCTGATCATCTTGCCTGACAAAAGCCATAGATTTTTATCAACTGGTTTCTTCCTTGAGCCTCTGACGGTTGGTAGGGTACACAGGTTCAATTTCAAGGCTTCACCTGAGAAGGAATCCAGCATACCCTTGAGCAAGTGATTTGGTTGGAGATCGTGACTGTTAGGAATGCGTGCCTTTGCTCCCGAATGTAGTTAGCATAGTTGCCAGATGTTGGATCTTGCTCTACCCTTTTCCATTAGTTTAAAAAGCCCTCTGCTATCAAAGGTATTTACAGAGCATGTTCAGATCACTTTTTACCTTTCTGGGGATAAACTAAACAAACTGAAGTCCAGGAGTCATAAAATGCCCCCTTACAAAAAGCTTTAACTGGAGATTGTTGCTCCCTCTGAAAGGTGACTGTAAAAACAGTACTGCGGAGTTTCATGTTTATGGCTTTAATGGTTTCTATATAAAGAGCTTCGGTTTACCAGTTAAAATGCAGTGTGACTGGCTGCCAGACCTTTCAGTTTCATCATAGTCTCCAAGGGAAGTTGAGATTTTTGCATCCTGTCCATCATCACAAGCAGTAAGCGCAGATTAAATCAGAGAGGGGCTTGAGGACTGGTGTCGAGGTCCGTGGCCTACCTCCCTCTCCCCTTAGAGGAGAGGGATCACATGCCCGGTGAGATCAAGCCGTCTCGTGTCATGCGATGTGACTCGGAGGTTGCTCGCCCCCCCCCTCCCGCAGATCCCTCCTCACCCCCTGCCAGCAGGAGCTGTGCCCACTCCAGCGTCTTCTCCGGGTCATGCTACGTCCTCAGCTACTCCACGTGACGGCGGTGCTGTCAATACCCATCATTGGGTCAGCAGCGAACGTGGTCCCGTGAAGCCGGGCGGGTGGCCCTGTTAATGAGTCACAAGATGGAGCAGAGGTCTGAACTCACTCCTTCAGCCGTGCTAGCTCTCCCCTGCAAATACCAAGCGAAGCAGTATGCTGCTCTCAAAAAAAAAAAAAAAAAAAAAAAAAAAAAGTCCCTTCATGCAAAAAGTGGCAGTTTTGTTCAGTGAGAGGATTTAACTTTTACAGTCATACAGTCATTTTTTTTCACAGCAATGCTGTCCATTGAGGCAAAAGAAACCTTTTTTTTCTTCTTGTAGTTGGTGGGTGTAACTAGAAAGAAAATTCCATACTTCAAAGATAGGATTTAGTAAAATAGTGGATTAGATTGGTGACTACAGGGAGGAAAACCTAAATACAGAGGAAGGGAAAGAAAAAGGACAACAGATAAAGCAACAAATGTTTGAGCAACACATACACAGTGTTTCTTTTTCTCTCTATTATGCTTTCTTCCCATCATTCCTTCCAATTTAAATCTTTCCTTGGGTTGTAGGCACCAATCCAGCAACTATATGAAGCAAGTAATTAATGCTATGTATGGAAATAGTGTTATTAACTTAAGTGACCACAGTCAAGATCTGATTTCTGTTCCTTTTTTCTATAATGTACACGTGGAATTACATTTCCCGTGATGGAATATTTCTTTTGCAATTTGTTAATTGCCTTTTTTATTATGAAGAGAATTTGTACTCTGAGAGCTACAAAAGGGCACGAGGTTCCAACAGCACTTAGAAACACAGTCAGATCTGCAACAGGAAATAAAGAGATGACTAAAACGATCCCCAAATGCCTCCCGAGCCTGCAACATAAGCTATGGATGTGTCTTTTAATAAGTTTACCTCTCCCTAAACACATCCAGACTGTCAAATAGGTAAACCTCAGACTGAACCCAGAGCGGAGGAAATCCAATCTCTCGTGTGCTAGAGCTGCACGCGCCAGACTCAGAGGTGAAGCAACAAACACCTCCAGTTGTCTCTTAACAGGTGGGAAACTGGATGCTGGGTCTGGGGAAACTCCGCGTAATTCCTGGATTTGCCTCAGTTGCAGGGTAACAGGTGCAAGACCACTCCTGCTGCTCTCTAAATCCTAAAATGCTGGGAATTCAGGCTGTAATGTTCCAGGCTGGGTAGCATCATCATCTTTCTTCTGTCTGATGTTTTTAACATATGGAAAAGAGATTTCCAAATACATTTCGCAAGCTATGTCTTTTCCATTACCATCAATGATACTTAATTCCTGAAGATATGTGTCTGCTTAAATATTTATTATAAATAAGCCTGCATTATAGAGTTATAGTCCATTTTAAAATGCAGATCATCTCTAGAAAAGAGATTTAATACAGATCTTATGCAATATTTATCAATTAAAACTAGTTTCAGGGATTCATAGTTGCATAATGATTTATAAATAAAAAATAATACTGGAGGATATGTTTCATTTAAACTATTTTATTTTTTAAAAAATTCAGTTATATCTAATATTTTGGTAGTTAAATTGAAATTCTGCTACATAATTTACATCTGAGAAAATAAGCTAACATCTAATTTAATTTCATCTTGTTTAGGATAGATAGAAACTATATTCTGCAGATTCATAGGAACATTTTATTTGTGGGATTTGTTATAATTAACCCGACAGGGTATAAGAAATGCAGGTATGGTAGTCATTAGCAATTCTCCACCATGGCTAAAGTCTTCTTAGAAAGAGATCAAGAATGATATGGATTCCTTAAGAAGACGGAAGAGAGAGATCCTTGGTATTATATCTTGTAGGGCGTCTCCCTGCTCTAGCCACTGCAATGCCACCACTAACATTTATGTACGCTATTTTCTGAAGACCATGCATATTTGTTGCAAGTGTTGTCCAGACCTGACCCTGCCTAGACTGTGAGATCTAACACAATTCTGGTGCCAGGCTGCACTGGTTCAAAATAAAACAGCAATTCTTCATCTTCTGCTGCTGTCTGAAGTGTTTGGTTGATACAGCCAGTCTCAACTGAAGGAAAGCCTTCATAGGATTTACTGGATTTACCTTCCTCTATGTATTAATTGGAAAGTTACTATTTAATAATTTGGCATTGTCTCAGTTAACTCTTCCCACCCCCCCACCCCCCCACCCCCCAAAAGAACACATTAGAAAGTTGATATCGATATATTGTATTCATAGAATATTTGAAACTTGCTGAGCCTTCAGAGGATCACGGTGTCTTAAATGCATTTACAGATTCATTCAGAATTATGCCTTGGTATTGTTGTGTGGTTCAGTTTGCCCTATTTTCTTGTATCCCTCTGTTCTTTCTTATCTCAGTCTTACACTGAAAAACCCTTCAGGCACAGACCAACTTTTGCTTCTGACATTGTGCCCGTGGTATGGTAGTCTGGCCCCATGAAGCCTCGATGATAAATATAATCGTAGCAAAAGCCCTTTGTGATAATCTGTTTAGGTTTCCTGTACTAACACAGGTCTCAAAACTTCTTTCAATTGATTCTTGTTTGAAGTACAATGAGTCTTTTGGAAAAAAAGCATCCAATTGTGATTTAAGTATTTCCAGTGATGGAGAATCCATCACAATCCTCTGCAACTGATAAATGTTAATTATCAGCACTTCTATCAACTGTTATCAGTTACTTTAAAACTACCACAACAAAAGCTACCTGTATGTCTACTCAGAATTGCAGGTGAAAAAGATCTGTTCAGTTTAGTAATCTGCAAGGATGACGCTATCTCCATGCTACGCCCCTCCATCCCAAAGGATATTGTATTTCTCCTTATTTAACCCCAGATGCATCGAAGGGTCCTTGGGGAGATTACTTTAAACAGCTAGCAAACAATAGGACTGAACAAACAACTCATGGTGAAATATGTAACACTGCGGATTTCACTTTTTCCTGCTGCAAAACGTCCACGAGCAGCTCATACATTATTTAATGTGGCTCTTCAGAATTACTCCATGGTACTGTATATTTGTGTGTGTGAGAAAGACAGAGATTATTATTCCCTCCCAATTAATTGCTTGGAAAGTTCCCTGTAAACATTTGAGTCTTGAGAAATATTAACGATGATGGATCGTATCAGTATCTCGGTATTATTTATGGACTTGACAGGTATTATCAGCAGGTGGAATGTATTTGGACTTTGGCTCTGTCAAGCAGACACATGGTTAGAAAATTTAAAAAAAAAGGGAAACAAAATGAACCAAATCTCTCCTTCCTGGACCAGTCAGGGCTTAACTGAGACATCATTATTACAAATCTCGTGTTTACTGGTGAAACCCATGGACAAACCATGCAATGGATGCACCTTACTGGAGTCATGCTGGCCCTGGGCCCCCGCACCATGTCTCCGTGTGTCCTACCAGAGGCCTGAGGCCACCCTGCCAACAACTGCCTTGGCAAGAAGTGGGTGACAGGTTCATGTCTCACCTTTCTTATCCTCCATCTATATGTGCACACCCCGAGGCTTCACAGCCTTCAGCAACTGGTAAAACCTCAGGCAGGTGGTATAGGACAGCAACCCCTGTAGATATCCTGGTCCACCCACTGCCCCCAGCTAGCCGGGAACGGACTGCTCCTCAGTAGTCCAGGAACGTGGACTGGGTGCCTGCCAGGCACAGCAGCATCTAAGATTTGAGGGCATTAAATAAAAATTGCTTTTTACTAACAATCCTCTGTGAAATTAGAACCTACTTTTTCTGAGTGATTGTTTGTTTGTTTTTAAGTACCTGAGACTGAAATGCAGCTAACAGCCATTCTTGGTACGGCTGGTATTATGAAACAAGAAATTATTTTAATTGCTCTAGCAATTCCCTTCCCATTGCTGTAAACAAAATGATTTCCTTCAGCAGCAGTCTGACTCACGCCGTACTTGACAAAAGAGCTGCTGGCTCCGATGAGGGCTGGTGCGAGGGCTGCGTGGGGGATGCAGCCTCTCCCCTCGCATGGACCGCAGGGCACGCTCTGGGTCTGCAGCCAGCCGGGTGATGCTGCCGAGGCAGGGGCTGACCTCTCGGCCCTTTGCTTCACCCCATCCTCACCTAACTCGGTTTATACAGACTCTGCTTCTCTGTCTTGCAAGGGCATTTATTTACAAGCCATTTCAATGTTTCATGTTTGGAAACAGTTTTAGCATAGGGAAAGGCAAGAGCGCTGTGCTGGAAAAGCACTGAGCCCTGCTCTGTCTGAATGATTTCTAGATTGAAGTACTTCTGTGAGGTTTAGAGTTTTTTTCCTTGAGCTAGTTCATCCGCTGTAAAGGAATTAAAGTCAAGACAGAAAAGCAGATTGAATCCAAAGGAGCAGGAAAAGGATATAGTTTCATGGGAAAATCCTGTGGATTTTCTTTTCAGATGTGCTGATCTATAATTGATGCACTCAAGGCAAGACACAACTATAACAAAAATGCAGCTCTGGCATTGCACAGCCTGCAGAACCTCCTCCGCTGGTGTCAGCTTTGAGCTCACAACTTCAAAATTATTGATTTAAACATTTTACTATTGATTGCACAATTAAAGTATGAGTAGGGGAAGGAACATACAGCCAGTTATGGTATTCAGCTTCACTTTATATGACTCAGAGACACATTATTTATTTGTGTGTTGCTGTCGGATGAGATTGAAGTGTGTCTTTAGGCATGATTTTGGCCCTTGGCAAGTGAAATGCCTTGGATGAATATCCAGCCTTAAGCCAGCAGCACTATTATATGAAGACTGCACTTAGGCTTTCATCTTCTGAGTGCTTATACATAATGCTGTAGTTAACTAAATGCCTGTAACTTTCTTCATAAGTCTAAAAAGTCTGTGTTATTAATAAACAAAAGTCCTTTGTTGAGCCTTTGAAAACTCCTTTATATACTCAATGCTCAGGTAAAAAAGGGAGACATGAAGAGAGGTTTTCCCAGACATTTCAGGGTACAGAAATGACATCATGACTTTTTTCTTAAATACATTGTAATTTTCTGTAGAATACACTCTGAGCAATATACAGTTTGAATTGCGTGAAAAAATCCCAGATATTATTTAAAAGACATAGTTAGGTTTCTACATACCTGGAGAAGTATCTATTTTTCCTGTATCTCTCATGGTGTTAGTGGAACTGCAGAACTGTAGAGATGCCCCAGTAAGAATTTGCTCATAAACCTAAGAAATCCTTTGATAGTGATACATACACAATTTAATTAAGTAAAGAATAAATTCCTCGGAACTGATTTGTGTAGTAGCTGATGCAGCAAAACTAAGCAACGTATTTCTCAAAAGTGTGTAGTTAGTATCTTTGAATCTGATGGCAACAAAAGTAAAATCTTCCTGCTGCAGTGGAAAGTGATACAGAGAGCATTTGAGAAGGAATCTGTCATTGCAGATTCAATGACAATTATTTTCTATTAAAATGAGATCTGAGAATGAATGATCGTATTTTTTATGTCAAATTTTATTTTCAATGTCAAATAAGCTGGAACTGCATAAGAATTCTTGAAAAGGTACCTCAAATAACTCACAATATTTACCTAGGGGTAGTCTTAGCAACATTTTCAGTTGGGATATAATACTGGTTTACTGTGGTGGCTGCATTTATTCAGCCTGAAATAAAGCAGAAGAGATGTTATTTATAATAACTCCTTCCATTAAACTCGTAGTTTATACTCTGTACCACAGATGAGCATCCAGCGGTCTACATAGTTCAGATTACTAACCGTTCAGACACCAGTCTGGGCTTCGTCCCATAATCAATAATCATTCATCCTTCATTTTTATTGCTACCTAAGCATAACAACTAAATAGATATGGTGAGAGATGTATACCACTATCACCACTAAAACATCTTTGTTCAACATCCTGCCCATGACACAGCAACACTCTCTTTTTTCTTATCCTTTGAAAATGCTTTTGAAAAGATTTGCATTATCGATGAAGTGGATTTACCCTTAAAAGCCTGCAAACTATGTTGGGAAACCTCATGCAGCTGGTTTACAGAACATTTTTTCACTCAGTTATTTTCTAATTGCATATAAATCACAGCTGAAAACTTGATTTGTAGGTCTGAACACATTCAACCTCTGGAAGATATGATCTGAACTCAAGATTGGATCAGATTGTGAATTTTGCAAAGATTTCTTGTTTTCATATCATAAAACTCTGAGGCCAAACATGTTCACCTTGAAAACACTCCAAATTATGTGGGACAAACTCATCACTAATGAAAACCTAGCATTTGCAATCTGTTACAAAAAGAACAGAAGAGTCTCTTGGTGTTGGTATTGTTGGAATCAGGATTAATTATTCAATAATTAATTAAATTTGATTCAAATTATTATCTTTTACTGGCTGTTTTTCATATGTTTGCATACCCGTGCCAGTTCAGGTTATATAATTGGTCATACAGATTGCATAGGATTACATTTCTTCATTTGCCTGATGCTTATAAACAGGAAAATTATGAGCAAAACACTTTTGGCTTTGAATTTTCTGATACACAATCCTTTGAACTAAAATTTGTAACACTCTAGGAGTTCTGTGAATACTTAAAAACCACTTTGCTCTTTTGAATAGTTGGGGTAGTAAGTAACACAATCCTTTCATTAGCCTTAATCCAAATTAAATGGAAATATTTTTTTCAATCCTTCATGGAAAACCAAATGGCATTTTGTTAATGTTGATAATTTCTACTTAGTGACCAATAATGGGAAACCCTAATTATTCAAGGTAGCTTTTTTCTATATTCAGGCTGTTTATTATGAGTTCACTGCTTAAGAGTTTTGTAGGAATATTTTCTTGTCTTTAATGTGAGTAGTCTTTCACCCCCTGAATTCTGTTCAGATTTCTGAAGACCATTTGCTCCTCCAAGGTGAATCCATGCAGAAGCATGGACTCGATTGCATGTGAATAAGGTTAAGGGCAAAACTTGACCTCAAGTTTTGATTTTGTTCAAAACCAAAACCCAGATGAGAACAGTAGATTTTCTAGCTCTCTGTCAAAAATGAGCAGTATTGAGAAATCTAAGTTACTCAGGTGCATTTGAGAAGTTCACAGTGCAGTCAAGGAAGATAAGGTAGTTTTAAGGTCTGTGGGTTTAAACCCAGACAATTTAAAGGAATGTTGATTAATTTGATCATCTTCTAAGGAAATATGCTCAGTAGCTTCTCCAAAATGAAGATTCAGCTGGCTTATCAGATTTTTCCAGTAGATATCTATCTACAGACCAAGTAGTAAAGTTCTTTTCTCATCCTTCAATTTAGGTGAATAGGACGTATTGGCAGTAGGGAAGAGTTGAAAGGCTTGTGCTTTGGTTGAACTGGAGATGGTCACCTTGGGGCTGTTCACAACAGGCCTGAGTTACAGCAGTTCCCATGTTATTAAAAACTATAATTGCAGCTGGTTGCATTGCAGACATCCAAAGTATCAAGGAGTTGATGTCACTAAACCTCATGCCATAACTACTTCTTGGTAGAATTTGTCATTTTAAAATCTCGGACCTTAAATGTAATAGATAAACTGAAATAATTAAAACATGTTAGGGAAATCAGGATTCAAAATAATTTGTTAGGATTAACTCTGCCTGGCACTGTATAGATTGGGCAACATGGATTAATATTCCATATTTATTTTCTGAGTATGGTCTGAATATGATCTGAATTTCCACAGTAAGGTCCTGAGTTGGGAACGATATTCTCTGTTTTCAATCAAATTAAAATCACAATTATATGCCTCATATTTTGGCTGCATGTATTAAGCATTCAGTTTTCAGACAATAATGCACATCAGAGCACTTACAAATCATCTCAGATATGATGGGAAAAACATTAGCTCTTGGGTAACCAAAACCTGTCCTAGTCAGGTATCTCTTCCTTCCAGGCTCACTGTATCATGTTTCTATGTAAAGAACAACATCCTTCCTGGAATGCTCCCCCTTAGGGGGAACACCAAGGAAAAAAACCAAGGAACTTGCTGTGAGACAGTGGTATGTCTTTGATTCATTGATCCTAAGGACAGTACTGAGACATCCTCAAGAATTCAATGGCTTTGGAATCTGAGTTCCAGCCTGCCAGTGGTTTTGCTATCCCAAAAACATGGAAAGTTGAAGAGGGGTGCTTCTTTTTGCCTTTTGTTTTTGCTTTTTTTTTTTTTTTTTTTAATTCTCTGGCAGGGAAAATGCTGGTTTAATGTTTTTCATTTGGTTGGGAAGAGCGAGAATTAGTCCTCCTCTCAATAGTCTTATGTTCACCTACACTATGTCAGCATGAAGTCAGTAAATGATGTTGGTATTAAAAAACTGAATCTTTTTCCTTTCCTGTATTTAGATCATCTGTGGATTATATCCCTGCAGCTGCACTGAGCCCCTAAAAGTCCATAAAGCTGCACTTAGTGTTTCCACATGTAGTCTGATTGCAGGATCACGTTAAACTTAAATATATTAAAAAGAAGGTTTCAAGAGCACGGCCTGTGACTCTTACCTGCAAGTTTAGAAGATAACCGTATTCTTCTTCTGTTATTCTAGCTGTATAGATATAACTTAAGATTTATTTTAATTTGAGTATAAATTCTATCTTAAAAACTTCATTTATTTATGAGTAATGTTATAAAACAAGTAATATTTTAGCCTAGAATGTCCTTCAGCATGTTGAA
The DNA here is from genome assembly GCF_028858705.1 of Grus americana. Lineage (NCBI taxonomy): Eukaryota > Metazoa > Chordata > Aves > Gruiformes > Gruidae > Grus > Grus americana. The sequence continues at coordinate 122,838,862 of NC_072852.1, forward strand.
ACTGTAAGATCCTATTCAAGCTGCCTATTCTTTACTTCAGTCCATTCAAAAAATAGTGTCTGAGACTTCCAAATACTGACAGAAGTGCTTGTTAACTTCATAGAAAACATCCAAACAGTTCATGGAATTTTTGCCTTAGGGAAGCATTTGTTTTTCTTGTTTGGTCAATTAAACACTGCTTTTCCTAAAAGAGGATGTATTGTAACATCAGGCGTGATAATAACCAGAAACACCAACGGGTTGTTGCAAAAACTTGGGGTTGATGTCCGTGTTTCAGTTACGTGTTTGGAGAGCTCAAGTACTCAAGGGAGGGGAAACGCAAACTGAGGAGTCTTCTGCATAGTTCTTCTTGAGATTATTCATACTGAAGAGCTCCAAGCAGATAAAAAAGCAGCTTTCTTATGAAGAAAATAGTGCTCTAATGGCAAGGAGCAAAAAAATTATGTTACCTGATTATTTTTTCAATGTAAGTAAAAGAAATTTTAAATAGAAATGCTATTAAGAAGTTATCATGGTGCCATCAAAAGCATTGGGAAAACTTTTCTGCTGGAAAGGGATACAAGTAAAGAGCATACAAAGTCTTGAGCGGGACGAACACTTAGAAAGTGCTGATTCAACACAAATTGATAAATTTGACAGAACACAATGATTTCACCAACATCTTCAAGAAAAATTTTGTTTTGTTTCAACACTATGAAGATGCATGATGTTCACTTTATGTTTAATTTTTATGCTGACATTTTATATTTATATTTTTAACATTAAAATAGAAATGTGAAAATGATATGAAGCCTCAGTGAAACATTTTTTAAGTCTGAAGTGAACCATTGATTTTAAATTATTTCAATCTCACACAAAATCAAGGATTACAGATTTTGAAGCCTTGGAATGTCACATGAGATGGGTCTCAGGTGGGAAGTCATCTATGCGCTGGAAAGCTTTTAAACACACTCTTAATTCCTTGTTCAGGAGAGGAAGAGTTTAAGCATGTACTTAAGCGCTGTGGTTATCTGAAGGCTCAAACAGGTGTGTAAAAGGAGTTGTGAAGGAAGCTCAGCTCCTGAGAAAATGGGGATGGATCCATCTCAGGCTGCTGCAGGCACCTGCAGTGGAGCTGGCTGGGGTTCCTGCACGCCTGCTGGGAGAGGAGAGGACTGTTCACCTGGCTGAAAACTCTGTGATGGAATGAGATGAATTGTGCCCAGGAGGTTCCCAGCTCTTTTCTAAATTTCACATAAAAACGTCCATCCAGGAGAGAAATCTGCCAAGCAGTACATAATCAATCTACAAAATTTTACAGACATATAATTTCAGATGGCATGTTTCCTTTCATTGGTACCATTCAGCGATCCTGCCTTCGCAGTCACAAACATGTAAAGTCAATCCAGCACTTACTCTTTTCAGGAGTTCTGGTTGTAGAAGTGCATTTAAGGAGATCTGCCCTGTTCCTCTGTCTTTATAGGAATGGCTTTTACTGTGTCACCAATTATTTAAAATAAACTATAAGGTGTATTCTTTAAAGTTTCAATATAACTACCGGTAAGCTTCCTCTTTTGATTTTGTACCTGCCTTCTTGTCCTCAATCAGTTATGTTAAGGATGACAATGAAGCTGGAGATGGTTAGAAGAATAGCCACATCTATGCTCCCGTCCCTTCTCCATTGCGCTGGTGAGCACATATAGAAACCCTGGACTGCAGTCCCTAGCAGGCTTGTGGTATACCATAAGTAAGTAGGACATGTTAACTGTGACTCTCTCACAAAGTCCTTATTAGGCTAAACCAGCAGATTTTACTCTCCTCCTTTCTTCAGGTTGCTGTGGGAGTGTAACTGATGCGCCTCATTAGAGTTCGAGATTGTGTGAGTAATCCTATTGTTTCTATCGTTCTGTGTAAAGTGTGTATAATCACCCTGCTTCCTCATGATGGTATGAGTAACCTCATTTTATGACAGGATTTTTCCATATTCCCTATTTTTTGCTCTTTAACTTGTGATTCTACTTCTGTAACTTCAGATTGATTCAGGTGAGGGAGGAGGCTGGGAGGTGGGAAGAAGAAGGGATACAAAGGGAGAACAAAAGCACTTTTCGTTCCCTCACCTGTAACCCTTAAGGTTCAGTTTGACTGTGGGCTAGAGATCAGATGATAAGCTGGAGGAAATCACACAGACAAAATTCACGTGGCTCAGACCGCCTTGCTGCCAGAGAGCAACGGCAGAGTTCAGGTTTGTCTTCTGCTGGGGGCTCGGGCTGCACGTGTCCCTGAGGAGCCCGAGCAAGAGAGTTTGCACCCTTTTTCATGGGCCAGTCTGACACAACTCTGCTTTTGAGACTAAGAGGATGCAAGGAGCTTGCGCGTGGGCTTTGCAGCCCAGTCTTCTGGCAGGGTGCCTGTGGGAGTGCAAGGGGAAGGACGGGAGAGCTCCGCTCCTGGCAGTCACTCCTTCTCCCGCAGGGAAGTGAGAAACACTCTTCCTTCCCTGCTGCACTCCGGCTGCGGCTCCCTAGGCTGGGGGTGGCATGGGAGGTGACCTGAACCACCATCATGCAGCTCGATCCTCCCTTTTCGGCTTCATGTGAAGGCTAGAGAGAAGGCAACGTGGTGGGGATGTTTCTCAGAGCTCCTTCTGAATGTGCCTCCAGGACCCTGTGCAGCACCACCTGGCTCACAGGGTCCCCTGCTGAGGGGGGTCGCTGGGTGCCTTCTCCTGTTCCTGGCAGTGGAAGTGGTCACTTGGTGAAGGTGTCACCATCCTAGGGGCCTTATCTGTGTTAGCTCTGCCAGTGCTGCTCCCACTGGTGGAGCCAAACCACTGACATGGGAAACCTGGGGCAAAGAAATCAAGTGTAGGCAAGGTGTAGAGTTTGTTTACAGCGAGTTTGCTGCCTAGATGAATCATAGTGCAATAAGTTACCCTCTTAAAAGGGTATACAAATCCAGCCACCAGCTGAGCATTACTGCTGTGTCCTGGCTAATTCCAATGTAAGAGATGACAGCCCGTCTGTCTGGGTCCTTTCCTTGTCCTCAGCTACTGACAAAGCTGCTCTGCTTAGTCTAACATCGCCCATCATTCACCACACAGATTTTTTTTTTCTTTTGAAGTTCTTTTGAGGTCTCAGTGAAGAAGGATCTGAAAAACAAAAATTTGGACTGGCGTTGGGCACAAGGATAGTGTTGCTCTTTACTAATGTCTAGCCGTTACCCGAAAGCAGTGAACATGTATTTAACTTAGTTTCATTATTTCAGGTGATGCATTCATTTTCCTCTTGCTGCATATGCCCTGTTCTTATGACTACTCAGTATTCAGTAAGGTCGGCACATCCAGCACATTGTAGCCCTTTTTTCAGTATGTTCCTGTGTTCAGCTCCCCCAGTCAGAGAAACACTCATATTTGGTTCTACACTTGCATGTATTTTGCGATATCCCTCTGCCAGTCGTTTCCACCAGTACTGCGTCTGTCTCTACTGCAATGTTTTGCCGCAGGAAATGGGCAGTGTTGTTCAGAACATTTCCCAAATGCTCAATAAGGCTTTCTGTTTCTGCAATTTAAGGTTTGTTGTATTTCCTGAGGATGAGACAGTTCACGGTTTCTCGGAAGTGCAGGAGAAGCAGATGTACGCAAGTCTAAGGGAGAAAGGAGGTTAAACATCAGCCACTGGATTGATGGATTGGTTTGCTTTACTTCCTTCATAATGTATGGACATAAAACAAAATCTTGCATCCCACACTGACATTTTTGGCAAACATCAAATACAGACCAACACAAAAACAACAGGAGCACATACCAGTAGTCAGTCCCACAAAATCAACCTTTTTTTACCTTGCTGCCACAAAACTCTAATCACCATATTATTAAAATATTTGCCTCTCTTCTTTCCTCCATGCAACTCAGCCCACGTGATCAAGGTGACTTTCCTGCAGCTACTCATTTTATGCAAAATTTCCTCAGATGCTATAGTGATGGGTATCTAGGCATCTTTTCTTCTCTAGTATCCAGCATGGAAGGGTCTTGATCCTCGTTACCCATCAGTAGATACTCATCATTAGCAACATATCAGTGCTTAGCTGATCTTAAATTGTTGTTGTTGCCACTGGCTGGATAACAAAATAAATGGCAGGGAAAATATACCCTAGGCAAGTATTGATTGCTGTTTCAAGATATTGCCAGAAATGAGATCCACGGTAACTACACTAAAACATTACAGTACAAGTGGGTGAGACACCATGTTCTGAACTGTTTTCAGCTTTGTTGAGAACGTTATTGATCATCTATATCCAAGGGGACTTGGTTTCCTAAGTGTTCTTGTTACAGTTTCTGGCTTGCCTACAAGCACACTAAACCAAGTATACTTTATCTGAGGAACTAAGTGGTCTCTGGTCTGCCTTGCCCTTGAATTGAAACCGCCTTCTAAGAGACTTCCTCAGCCCTGACATCGTCAGCAGAGCGCAGAGCTGTGTTGGAACATGAGGGGAATATTAGATCATAGAAATTAACTAAGTGGAAGGGTTTAAACTAATTCCTGCATTCCTAGGCTGTTTTTTAAAAAAAAAGTCATAACAAATTAGACCTATCTAGTGCAGGAAAACAAAACAAAACAAACAACCTTACCAAAATCAAAACACTAGGAAAAAACCAGTAGTTCCAGGCTTATGATGTCTTTGCTTTATGTTCTGATGTGTCCCTACTGATGTGATTTTAATATACACCATGTATTTTTCACAATATGCTCTCCACTGTCTTGCATGGAGTCATGGGTTACTGATGCCACTGGAATGTGGTAGAAAACAGTTTTAAAATTCCTGGTAAAAAGGATTGTGCTGGATATGGTCATAGCCTGATGAGATGATCCAGAAGTGATGTCGATGATCTGTGATTTCGCTATTTTGGGAACATATATCCTAGGAGCAGAGCTGATTGAAACAGCTGTAAAAAATAGAGCTTTTAATTTAATTGTTAATGAGAGATGATATAAGGCATTCATTGCAAACTGAGGCTTGTGAGCACAGCGGTCATATAACAGTTCTCATACACTGGCACTGGCTGCAGCGTCAGAGCATCCCTGACTCCGAGGACTGATTGGGGCAGTTTCCCAGCTGCCCTCAGACAGATGGAGGAATGGATGGATGCCAGACCTCTCTGCATTTTTGCTACAGGTTTTATGTGGCCCAGCAGAGCATTACTGAAACAGCAGGTCCTGTACCACTCATGTAGTAAAGGCTAATGGGTTTGTTGCTGAAATTTTTGGGTTTTCTGTGTGCAGTTGTAAGCATCCCATTTATCTGACAGCTGTGCTATTGTTCTTTATGACCACTGACTTGAATGAGTTACCAGGAGCTTTTTTCGAAGGGGCTTTTTGCTGCCTATGGCTGTTTTTATCTATGCTCTAGTGTCCCTCAAAAAGAGCTGGGCTTTAAAAAGGTGTGACTCAGCACAGTTGTGTCATGTTATTTATTATTATTTCTTGCTGAGAGCCTTGGGCATTACCTCAACACAATTATGAAACAGGGCCCTATTGTGGCTACCCTATACAGAAATAAGCTGAAGGGTAGTCCTATTACAAATTGAACAGTACAATGAGAAATATCAGCTAGAGACAATGAAATGAGTGCAGAGAAACAAGATAATATTGTAGCCATCAGTGGTTGGGTTAGTCTGCAACTGCCACAGCTGAAAACACAGAATTTCTAGTTTGCAAAAAGCTCCTTAAAACAAACAAACAAAGATAAACCATATTTATGAATCAAACAGGAACGAAAGTTTTGAAGTTCTGAACCAATTGAAAAAATAGTTGCAGAATGATTGAAATAGGGTACTAGCAAACCTGGACTTGCATCTCATGATCCTTGCTGCTGAAGAACAGGTCTGCCTCTGTGGCTGGCGGTTGTGCTCCCAGTCCTGTCCTTCCTTGACAGCATACTTCTGCAGACTACTTCATGATGGGACTGAGAGTGCGCTGAGCCTCACACCAGCTGGCTCAGCCAACATGTCCACTGCTCTGGAGAGGACTCCCAGAATCCAGCCCTGCTCCCAAGGGAAAGCACATGGTCCCCCAAAGACACTCCATTAAAATAAAAATTTCAGAAATTTCCAAGCTCTTTGCTGCAGAGCTTGAGCTCAGTTAGATCAAGAGCTCCACAACCTTTGGTTCGGCTTCATGGATGACTATATCCAAGCAGCACATCTTGAAAGCACTAGAAACGTACCTTGAATCCTGCGAGCACAGGAGTCCCTGGAGATGTGCCAAGGGTCCTGGCAGAGTCTATGTGAACTGTGTCTTCAGTCTCCAAATGTTCACTGAGTATACACTATCTGGGGGTTCGTTTTCATCTCTCACTGTTGACAAACTTTTACTCTAGAAAAACTCTGATGATCTCTAATCATAACATATAAGTGTCTAACCCTGCCAGGTGTCTGATAGACCTTGTGGCTGCAAAATGCATTTGATTTTTGGGAAGCTTTGAAAGGGCAGCAGTGATCCTGCTTTGTATATTTTCATGAGAGCTCCATTAAGACTTAAGGGCCATCTTCGATGAGAGAGACATGGTGGCTGAGGGAAAATTACATTCTTGGGTCGAAAAGATGGGTTGATGTGAGCATCAGCAGCTGGGTGCCACAGAGATTGTGAGAACCCTTTTCAAGATTGTACCATTGACCTATCGATCTATGACCTGCTATATAGACTGTGGAATTTGTTCTTTTTGTCTTAGCTTGGAAGGAAATAATTAAGGTTCTGAATATTAATGTCATTTTCCCTTAACTACCATGATCTTTGAGTCCACTCATATTTGAAATGTTTGGTTATCTCTCTGCAAGAAGGTGATAGATGTCCAGGAGTGATTGTATTGTCCCTCTTGTCAGCACTGAGGGGAAAAAAAAAACCCAAACCCAAAACAAAACAAACAATTTCTGCTCTGCCGCAGAAAGGTATACCTGATGTAAGGGTACTGACCTTCTCTAATTTTATTTTTTTGTAGCTATTAGTATTTACATTGTGAGCTCACTGGAAATTGAGGAGATGTAGGATTTGGGAAGCAAAGCATAATGATTTTTGAATCTTCAGATTGAGATATATAGGAAACATGCTTCACCAATAAATATCACATAGTACAGAAAACACATGATATTTCACTGGGACTGAGAAATTTTGTATCCTTTCTTAGAGCCAAGGAAAAGAAAAGTAATGAAGATAGTGGAAAAAACAAAGTGAAATAGCAACTCCCCTCCTCTCCTGAATCTCCCCTCCCCAAATCCTTGTTGAAAAGGTTGGACGTGAACAGGAAAGGTGTGATTAGGCAAAGTAGGTATTGAAGTGGCATTTAGATATACAGTTCACAATAAGAAATTAACAAATCAAGGTAGAATTAACAAATAAAAGGTGGTCTAAAAACCCACAGCGAATGGCAAGGCCTCTGCAGTAATCTACATATGGAAAACCTCTGAGTGAAAGAGGTTGCACATAGCAGGTGGAGTTGAGCCATGGGGAGGAACGTAGCAGGGTCCATCAGGAAGCAGGAAACCCTAAATCAACTCTTTTTACTAGTCCTTTTCTAGTTTAAGTTAGCCTTGTGGGGCACAGGCAAGGGGAGGTTTGCCAGCTGAGGGATGAGGGGTCCGGGCACGGCAGCAGGGTGGCAAGCCAAAGCCCACAGCCACCCCAGGTACCTGGGTCCCTCTCTGGCCACCACCATGACCAGCAGCCTCTTCTCCACCTGCTTGCTTCTGCTGATTCACTTTCCTGACAGGTTGCTGAGCTGAGCTATATTTCTCAGGGGCCACACAAAGCTCAAGAGCCAATGCAAGAAAAGCTGCAGCTGTCATGGCTAGGAGGGGGAAGCAGGAGTGCCTTTTCCAAGCTGTAAGGCTCATTTTATCATTAAATGGCTGCTGGGCAACAGCTTGGAGTTTGAATGTGTTTAATCCAAACCATATAATCTGAGTAAAGCTCAGAAAGAGAAGGGGACATGAAATGGACATTAAAAAATAACTGGGGCGGAGGGAATAGAAGGAAAAAAAGGGCACAGGAAAATGGCCTGATGGGCTGCGCGATATGTTTTGAACACCTAAGAACATCCATGAGCTCATGAAAACCTCATAACAAAGTCTGCTTTCTGTAGAAGTGATTTGGGCACATTTCTTACTGGTAATATTTGGATTGGGGGTTCTGTGTGAGAGACAGTTGTAGTAGCTGCTAATGTCAGTGGCACCTGAAACTGGGTAAAGTGTAGCATACTGCCATCAGCCAGGCATGAGAAACAGAAATAATGTATTAGGGGTTTGGTTAGTAGGCAAACGGAGGTGCTTGAGTATGTAATTTTTACATCTCTCTATAGTGTAACACCCTTTCACATTGATCCGAGAACACTTAGAGCTTCCCAGTAAACAGTTATTTCCCTATGATTATGGCTTTCTCCTTTGCAGTCCTCCTCCCATCTCCCTTCAGGTGTTCAAGGAACCAGTCCCTGCTACTGCTGCCTAAAGCTGTTCAGCTGAAGTCTCTGAGGCCGTGCCAAGTGACCACAACCGACTATCTGTCCCACATATTGTTTTTCCTCTGATTAACAACCTGGACAAATTCTTCTCCCTGTAGCCTTTTATGTAGTTCCTGGGAAGGTGAGAGACCTGGTTGTGTGTGCAAGCCAGGCAAGCAGAAACTTGGCCAGGACTGCCCTACTCCAGTGTCTGGTAGATGGCTACTACAGTGGTAGGCTCCAGTGGAAATGAGTCATCCTGCTTTGTAATAATAATGTTTTTAAACAGAGCATTAGAAGGTGACAAACCAACCTTGCAAGTCCTTTAGAAAACCATGAAGCTCTTTTTTTGCATCTTTCCCACTCCCATATGAAATGCCAAACACATTTCTTGCTCCTCTAGCGTTGGGATCTGCACAGCCTGGAAGCAAGGCTAGATGTGGATGGGGAAGCACTGCTGCCACGTGCCTGCAGCCCTGCAGCTTGGCCAAGGGCACACACAGCTGCTTGGACACATCTGGCCCAATGACTCTGTGGTCTCCTCCCCACCTCCAGCCACCACACTGGTTTGTGTCACTTCTGTCACTCTTCTTTTGCTATTTATGGCACAACCTAATGATCGTGGCCTGATTAGCCAAGGCACCACACTTTTCCCAATCTTGACTGTATGCTTCAGAAGACTGAGTTTACCCTGGTGCTCACAAGCACACGTATTTTTTACTTACTTTTTGGAGCTGTATTTTGGTTTGTTCCCTCAGTGTTCCAGCTGCAAAAATTGTAGAAACAGAATATCCCTCCTCATCAGGATGAGTTTACATGTTTGCTCAGGAATTGATTCGTTGATATGTAGGAGTTAATCCCTCAAAGTCCCATATCAGGTCTATGTACCAGCACACCAGTTCCTCATGAGCAATTTGAAGTGACACAGAACCGCTCTATGGTATATTCAGCTGGGGATGTTGCAAAATGAAGATGTAATTTAGCAGTTCTTCCTGAAGTGCCACAGTTCTTTTCTGAAAATAGGAATAAAAGTTTTACTGTCACTCAACAAAGTATGAGCTGGTGCCTACCCTGCTAAGGACAGCTTCTGAGCCACAGCAGGTCTATGGTTTCCAGGCCAAGTGAAGGCTGCAGCAGAGGTAGCCCCCACTGGTCCATGTAGGAGCTCCAAGCAGAACATTACTGCTTACTTTCCAAGCAGCGAGCTGAACCAAGCATGCAACAAATTTTGCAAGGTCAGCTGTGCAGCCTCAGAATGAGTATTTAACCTGGGGAAAAAAGGATTTAAGAAGATAGTACTGTATGTTGGGAAGGGAGGTAATTATTTTTTACTCCAAAAAATACAGTGTTTGGAAATAACTGGTTTATTCACATGGTTTTCTAGAGTTAGAGAAAGAATGCTCACTGGTTTGGTCAAGGAAAGTCTGTAATTTTGGGGTGCTACTCTGAAAATTAAAAATCACATGATTAGTACAGGGATTCTTTAGCTGCCTACCCATGAGACTTAGACATACTTTTTTTCCTACTTAGCCATGCATAGGTTTTCATGCTGAATGACTGCTTTCAGGAGCCTGACGATGCCAAGGGTCTAGGCTGGCTGTCCTTTTCTCTCCAGTTCACACATCTGGAGCAGTCCAGTCATGGGTTATATTGTGAAAACAATAACATTTTAAAATTAGACTCATCACTAAGAGTATGTAATTCACGTTATGACAAAAAAATGGTTCCAGATAATTTAGCAAGTGTCATCTGTGGTGTTGCCAGCTGCAACTAGATCTTGTCCATCTCCCAGTTGGGGATTTACCTTTCAACTGATACTGTCATTGAAATAGCAGATACTCAACTCCAGATATCTTAACTTTCTGTTTTCTGCTTATTTTAATGCTGGCTGATACTCCTGGATTCCCTATTCTCCTTATACATTGAAAAGATAACAAAATATTACAAAGCACTGCCAAGTCTGTGGAATCCAGCACATCACTGGATTTTTTTGCCTGGAGTGTCCAGCTGGATTAATTATTCTGATAATAGCGGGGTTAATCTATTCACCACTTACAGTAAAAAGACACTGTTAACATTTGGACCCAGTTATTCTTGGTCTTGAGAGGCACAAATGGCAGGCCCGGCATTTAGAGGGCATTTGTGCCTTTAAAATGCCCCATTCCCCTGTTACCTTCTCCTGCTCCTTGGGCCAAATTCTTGCTGCAGGGCTGGCTGTTACCATGGGGGCAGGAAGCAGCCCTGCGGGGAGTTGTGTCGGTATGAATGTTTGGCAGAGCCCTCAAATTTTAGGTAGACGGTATAATTACTCCATCATTCAACACACACAAAAAAGAAGTGATTTTGTTTTTCTGATTGCCTTAGTACCTGCTTTCCTACAGTGAGATCGTCAAGATCTGTTGCATGGCTTTTGAAAGCTAATTTGAGGTCAAAATCGATTCTTGATTTTTGTCCACTGTGAGCTGCAGCCGAACGGTCTGATTTGGGAAGAGGGTGAGCGGCCGCGCTGGTGTGCTGCCCTCGCTGGTGGTTCCAGCTGTCAGCATCTTCTGGACCGGCCTCCAAGTTTCTGCGCTTCCTCTGAACTGATAAAACTCAGGGTAAGGATCCTTTCAGCATAAACCCCTAGTGTTCCAAAATTTCTTCTGTTTTGGTATTACCACAAAGGAAAGGAAAGTTAGATCTCTGGAATGTGCCCTCATTAAAAGGAGGCTGGTAACTGGCCGGCTGCGTGACCGGAGCCTGTCTCGGCTCATGCATTTGTAACCGAAACACCTCAACTTTCCGGAAGTCTCTAAATGGATTGCTTTCAGTCGGAGCAGTACACAGACATTATAAAACCTGCAATTACTTTTACTGTAGGGCCATAAAATATAGATCTGTTTAAGTCTGGGTGCAGAAGACATGGGCGTCCTACAGTTCCGACCAGCACAGATGAGAGTCTATTGTGGATGATGAAAACAAGGTACTAGAAAATCCATTAGAGCTATTTGTTGCCACTTGCAATGATAGTCCCTGTAACCACATTAAATCAAAGCGTCTCTGGGACTTCATTACAAATTTCTTATATCAATACCGTATGCTGATATAAATAATAGCATAACAAAATCAGGGAGAAGAAATTATATTGCATTGTATGATTTAGGGATTTGCAATCAATTATTTAGCATTTATATAGGAGAAGCACTTAATATTTTCCATTGGGGTGGGACCCTGTAGTGCTAGGGACCGCGTACATATTGAGTGAATGAAAATCGCTGTCCCGGAGTGCTTTGACCATCTAAATTGGGTTAAGGACATATGAGCGTAAAATGAGAGATTAAAAATTATTAAACTCCTCTCTAGATACTGCCGCTCTGGGATTGAAACTATACTCATATCCAGTAAGAGAATGGAGAGAAGCATCTGCTTTTGAACTGTAGGAAACAGCAAAAAAAGAGATCGACAGAAACCTGCAGTCACTGTGCATAGCACAGCTCTTCCCCCATGCTCTTCAAAGCCCCCTCCTTTTCTCATGTGCTGTCTACAAGCAGAAACAAGACTGGCTGGTGTCTTTTCTGGAAATAACGACGCTGGCCAAGAGTGGTTCGTGAAGAGAAGCAAGAACAGCATGTTTTCGTGGTAATAAATGGAACAAGATTGTCATCGTGCTTTAGACAAGAGTCTGGAGGGAAAACTAGCCTTGTTCTTCCTGATTCACCAGGAGGTTTGTATTTGAGTTTGCAGGCTCTATGAGCTCAAAACATAAAAAGGAGATATGAATCAAACATGCCAGTAAAGTTCAGTGAAAGTAATATGAACCCAAAACAATGATTTTTTTCCCCCCCACAGCTCTGTTTGCAGTATGTAATTATCATGAGCTGGTTGGCAGTCCTGCAATAATTAGGCACAACAGCATGAGTTAGGAATGTATCATCAATCTTAGCTTACAATTTCTTTGCTTTTGTTGGTTTATGTTAACCTCATCATATTTAAATAGTGGCATGCATCTTTGTGAAAAATGTTTAAAATGAAAAAGCTCACCTCGAAATAAACTATAGTGGATCCCTCAATTTCTAGCATAAATATGTAATTTGCATTTTAGAAATCTAACATTCATACAACCCCAGATTATAAGAACTATGACTTGTTGACATAGACGAGCAGATATATCTGTGTTATAAGTCATTGGTTTCAAAATAATTTTAAACAATAAATCTGAAACCCAAACTAGTAAAATGCTACACAGGGGCTGCCTGTGTGGGTGCAGTTCAGATAATGAGGGCAGAGACTCCAGGTACCTAAAGGATGTGAAAATCCAGTTTTTACTGAAGGTGGCTTTGCAAATCTCAGCCTGTTTATTCAACGTATTCACCTCCATGCATTTGTCCCTGTGAAACAGATGTGTCAGGGAAACCTGCTCCTGTCCTGAAGGGTGATACTGCCCAAATTAAGACAGATTTTCAGGACAGTTTTTTGGGATGCATGTGGGGGAGAATGGAGTCATGCTCTGATCTTCTGTTGATGTCAAATGGCAGAGCACTGTTCATCTGTCTCCCCCAAAAGCAGAAGCCCTGGAGACCTTCCCCAGGCTCCGGGCAGCTGGAGTTGATGCCATCCCAGCACATCTGCCTGGGCAGGAGCAAAGTCTTAATACGAGCAGCAATGCTCGTTCCTGACCCAAGTCCCACAGTCGTCTTATCAGCCACATGGCCTGGCTGGCCCTAAGACAACCTGCAGCAACTGATCCTCTACTCTTCTTTGGGGCTGAAAGTCTGGATTTGTTGTATTATCTTCATTCTTTAAAAGGAGGAGCAGAGGTGAGTATCCTAACCTCCTAACAAACAGAGCCTTTGGGGCAGTTGCTATTACTGTTTTGATCCTTAATCAGTCCAGTCCTGGAGAGGGGCTAAACACAGTCTGTCCACATTGCTGGTGTATATATGGAAAGTGGGGGACCCTACAAGTGGGTGCTACAGCATTATGTCAGTATTGCCCGTTTTTCTCTTCCACTTTACCGTGGAATGGTACCGGAAAGGTGGATTTATCGATTATTTAGCCAAAGGCTACAGATTAAATAAACATATAGCCTCCTTGCTCCCACCAGCCTGTGACTATGGGCTCTCCAAACTGCTCGTCTGCATGCCATATAGCAAGCCAAAAGGCAGGAAAGCTTCCTGTCCTCACACTGTTGGCGTGATACAACCAATGTCTGTGTCTCTAGTATCCCTGAGAAAAAAACTTACGAGGTTTAGCTGAAACACCTGAGAACATCCTTGAACGTGGCTTCTGAACACCTCAAAGTTGCAGCTTTTATACATGCATGTGTGTCTGTGTACATGTTTATGTATATATAAATATATAAATAAATTAAAAAAAAGTCCCCTTCAACTTCCATTCCTGGAAAGTGGAATGTTTCCATTGGGTTTAATAGGAGAGCAGAATTAAGTCCCAGTTCAGAAAAGTGGTTCAATCCAAGCTTTGAGGAGGTGACTTGTCCCAGAGACTTCAATTAGGCATGTCAGCAAAAGCTTTGCTGACTAAGGACTTCCATAGCTCAGCTGGTGTGAAGGGCAGCATCCAAGCTGGATGCTATAGGATGTTGACCTCTCTCGAGAACCCCATGCAGCAGCCAACCATCTGCAAAACATGCAGAGTAATCATAATAATTCCCTTGGCAGCCTCTTTCAGAGAGGAAAGGGAAAAGAAAGAATAGAAAAAAGAAGGAAATTCATTTTAGTTAGCGTTGAAATACTCCTGTGCTTATTGCCTTCACATTTTTTAGTTTGGAGCTATATATTAGAACATTTCTACTCTCAACACCAAATGTTGTAACAAGGTCCTCAGGGCTAATGAGTGGTAGGAGGGGGAAAAGAAAACCAACTGTATTAGTTTTGTGTTCTCCCCCATTGACAAAGGTAAATCTTGATCCTTAAGAGGAAGCATGTTTTAGGGGTAGTTAGCATTATTTACTAGTTGCCACAAATATCTTTCATATCTTATTGTAGGGATTGCCAACCTCCCTGACCCCATAAGTGATATATCAAAATCTTTATATGCCTGACAGCCTGTTGTCCCGCAATTTATATGAATCTCCTAATTGGGGAAGATACAAATATTAGGGTCATGTCTGTCTTCTTTCCAGCTAGCTTTACTAAAGTTTTTTTTTTATTTTTATTTGGTTTCTATGGGGAAAGAAGGTTGTGTTTTCTTTCTTTCTGATATATGCGATATATGGATATTGCTATACCTGATGCACTGAAGTCATTCACTCCTCTGGAAGCACTGGGAATGACAGTCGTCGTTTTGCTGAATGGCTGCCCCTGGTTAGTGACTCCTGGGTAAGAGCAGCATGCTCAGGGCGAAATTGTCTTAGAAGGCCTGTTTACGCAGGAGAGGTCAGAGGGCGGCGGTGTCCTCCCTCATACAGAGATGGGCCTGTGAGAGGCCGCGAGGCTGACTTTAAAGTAAAGGCACGCTTTTGCCGCTTCAGTTCTGAAATACGTTGCGTGTACCAATGGAGGAATGGAAAGTAAAATGAGAATATTTCTCACGTTTCACGTGTAATCACCCTTTAAGTACTCTGCGAGCCCTCTAGTGGTGCTCCCCGTGCCTCCAGGAGCCAGCTGGAGCCAGGTAGCCCTTTTGCCCGTCATGTCAGTCCCAACGCTGCTCTTCAGGGTTCAGCGTGCGCATCTCCTTCTTTCAGATTACTGTTAAAAACACAGAGATGAAAACCTTATTTCTGCCTGTCCGTATAAAACATCCTTCAGAAGGTAAGGAGTAACTCGCTGAAACCTCTTTTCCTCTTCAGTCTTCCCTGTACAAGTTTAGTTCGTCTGCAAGAGCTGCCTGCTCCTCCGTGGGTGTCCTGGAGCTCCCCAGCTCCCACCCCGCAGCCACCGCCACGCTCCCATGGCGTCGTTCAAACCTGTGGGTGCACAGGCTGTGCTTCTGCAGAGATGACATTATAATGAGCCTCTGCGTTGCTGTCTCTGTGGGGCGGAAGCCGCGCCTGCCTGCCTTGTGCGCGGTGCTGCTGCCGGCTGGCTCGTGAGCCGGGGCTGTGCGAGGGCTCCGCTCTCACCAAGGTGTGTGGTAGACAATTAAGGCAACGTCATGCCTACCATGGCAGGTATACATCTGGTTTCCAGCATGCTGTGCTATCTGGGGTTTGCCGAAGCAGCACGGCAAGGATACGGCTCTGCAAGTAAGAGTTCACCTGAGAAGAACAATTTGGCTGGAAAATGCTAAACTTATTGCTAAAAGAGTTCAGCTATGGGATTTCTATGGATTGAAAAGCATCGCTCCGCTTTTATTCTAAACACAGTTCGGAGTGCTCCTTTTTTTTTTAGAATTGACTCATAAAGACTACAGGAGGGCACCAATTAGTGAAATAAACCTCTAATCCTCAGTGCAGTGCCTGCTATAGGACTGCTGTTTAACAGCCGCCTTGCTAATCAATTCTCTTCAGTCAGCTAAATGCCATAGATGCTATGTAAATAAATGCAAGTTTAAGAGTGTTCTTCAGTGAGCGGTTAAAGCTATGTTCCTTCTACTCCACCATAAAATCAGCATGCATGTTAACAGATATCTACTCCACCTTGTACAAATGGCTTTTCTTGTTCATTTGATTGCTGTCACTTGGGAAAAACAGAAGCAGGGAATAGCAATAAACTGGCTGTTCTTCTTGGGCAACATTTTAAAAATTTGATACCTCAGTGGAAACCCAGGTGGAGAACAAAGATGCTTATTTTAGAGTCATAATAATGTCCACAATTTAGGTTGTTATTTTACTTCTATTGTAAATTTTAAGCCAGACTGCCATCCTTCAGCTTTCTAGATAGAAGGACTGCTCCTCATAGCCTTCTTCATGTGTAATATTCATCCAGAGGAGAATTTTTTTTGCCTTACAAGTTGATATTTTAGTGAAATGCATAGTAAGTTTAGTTTGAAATGAGGTGATGTGCAGAATCCTACCAAAGACAAATGAAACCCAACTCCATCAAGGATGATGGCAAAACTAGAATTTCACTTCTAGTGTTTGGTGTATCAGTGAGCAACACCTTTTAACTAACAAAACCTTTTTTTCCTAAGCAGGGTCACAGACAGCTGGACAACAGTGTGTATTTGTCATTTCTCTTCTGAGCTGTCTTGAGGCAAGAGCAGTGATGCTCAAGAAGGGATAATCAAACACTTACTAGTTTCAATACTACATCTCAGTATCCTTTAACACAAAGATCAGTGTATTATCGCCAGGAGAAAATAAAGACACAAGGAGATGAAATGGATCGCCCTGAATTATCCAGCAGAACTTGAAATAAAGCACAGGCCTTGTGTGTTCATGGCATTGAGCCAACGCTTAAAACAAAATAAATAAGGTGAAGCTGTGTTCTGCAAGTTTCACTGAGTTGCTCACATAACATTCTCGGTCTGTCTTCATACTGATGTTGGATAATAAATCTTGAATAAATAAAACATGTTGTTTGAGTGTCTAGCATTTAACACTTCAAAAGTTCCAAAGTTCCATTATCTTGCCTGTGAAGGGAAATGTATCCTTTCCTTTTTTTTTTTTCTTCGTGTGCTTTTTCAGTGTGGGTTTTGTTTATTGTTTTTTATGATGTTGTGTGATACATATCATGGGCAACTTCAAACACTCATTCTTTTTATAGATGAATTATCTTAATTATATAAATTCATTCTGTATAATGGGAAATTATTAATCTAGCAATATCTTTTACACTAATGGTAACTAATTTCCGCATATATTATTTATCAGTATTTTAGCATGTAGCACAGGTGATGAGCTTTTCACTGGTTAAAATGGTGAGTCAACTGAGGTAAACTATTCTGACAAACCATATGCATCTGAGAAAGGACCGCTGAAACCTAAGAATTTCATAAAGCAGAAACAAACATACTACACTTTTTTACTCTCCAAATGTTACCAATTTAGGAACCACTGCTCATTTGCTCCTATGCACACATATACACAAAATTTTCAGCATTTTATTAAGTATAGAGGATTGAACCTATTGACATACTGCATATGCAAAGCGATCCTGAAATCTTTAGTTTAATTAATAGCCAGTTAAATAATTCCAGAATATGTTTATAACAGGCAAGATTGCTTAAAGAGGAATCTTTCTGAATTCAGTAACAGGAAAAGGTGGTGGCTGACCCTGCAAATACAGCTCAGTGCAAACTAGAGGACAATGGCAAACCAGAGGTTATGCCAAAAACTAGAATTGAACAGAACTCAGTGAGTGTTGGTGAAATTCTGTGATAGCAAAACATAACAATTTATCTGGAGAATATTTGAGAAGTTTGGAGGTTTTTAAATTTTTTTTTTAAATTTTATTTTTAGTAGGCAAGCCCAGAAATCTGATTTTTAATTTTCTCAACAAGACTCTATCCATCTAGAAAAACATTGGGGGCTTTCTTTCTACCTTGCATTGGACTGAAAATGTAGATGTTTAGCATAAAACAGCTTTAAAATATGTAGCATGTTTTCCTGCCAAAGATCTGTGTCTGCTGTTACTAGGGCTAGTAGTTTGTCATAATAAATCATACAAATAGTCATGGGGAAAGTGCAAGGCAAGCATCATGAGTGTGTAGCAAAAAACACTGGATTATTTTATTTAAATACAGATATTCTTTATTTTTCAATACACATACCGAAAAAAGAACAATTTTGATAACTATTTATGTTTAATTCAGTGGCTGCAATAGCACAGAACCATTGTTACTCCCTCATCATTTCTGCTGCCCTGCCTGTGCGGAGGGAATGGAGCGTGCCGTGTTGTGGGGTTTGGGGTTTCTGCCTGTGGTCCACAGACTCCTGAGCTCACAGATGACTTCTGCAGGGGTTGCCAGGAGGCCAGCCAGCCAGGGGTAAAGCTCATCGTACCGGCCTTCAGCCCTCCACTGGAAATCTGTAGGGATCTGTGATGAAACAAGCTGCTAATCATCGTTATTACGGATTTTCACAAAGGCCGCCTTGTCCCTAGAGGAAGTAATGTCTCTGGGCTCCCTCCATGATCACAGCTGAGACAGATATAGATGTCCTCAGTCACTCACCCAGAGAGGTCCATCTCCCGTCGCTTAGAGGATCAACCCTGGTTGATGAACCTCCAGGAGCTAAAACTTGCCTCTATGAATTTTGCCCCCTGTTAAGCCCCCCTCCATCCAAACCACAGGCATCACAGAACCGGATGTGGTGCCTTCACATTAAAAGCAGCTCTGCCAAGCCAGCGCCCACCTCCCACTGAAAAAGAAGGTCCTGCTCCCTCTTCTCTGCCCCCTTTCCTCAGCTGCAGGTACCCTCCTCCCTCCTCATATTGGCTTTAGCAATTGTGTGGCCTTAGGGTGAATCGGCTCAGTTGACAGGTTGACGTATCTGGCAGTAAACTGTTCTTTTATTTGCATATTTATTTATGTGCAGTGTTAGATTTCCAGTGGGTCAATTCTCTGAATTGATTTACCCCAGAGCTATCTGATTGCTAGAGCCATCCCAAGGGGAATGATCAGGAGCGTGTGGCTGGGGGAGGAGAGAGGATGAGGAGCAGGACCTCCTCCCTCTTCCTTGGCAGAACTCAGCAATTTGTGAAACCATAACCAGAAGATGAAGCTCGATGGCAGCTTGATGTCCTGCCCGCTCCCATCATGCACTCCTGTCCTGTCCTTGCACCAGCTCCGGGGTCAGCTGCATGGGCAGTGAGCCGGCTGCAGGAGCTGACTTTGCAGAAAGCTCAATGCTTCCTTGCAGTCCTTGTTTTCAGCTGCATTGGCAGAAATGCATTTCCCTGCTTGCTGCATAGGCAGGCAAGAGCCCACCCACCCTGGTGGAAGGGAGCAGGCAGGGCAGGAGCATGGGACCGCAGCAGATGGATAGGACGCAGATGGGCTTGAGCTACTTCGGAAGTTCCTCCGAGATATCCAGAGGAAATCGTGAGCTCTAGCTGTGAGATCGCATCCTTGAGAGCCCCCCTAGAAGTGCTCACAGTGTCTCTCTTCTCACATCATTCTCCGCATCATTCTCCTCTTAGGAAACAAAAGTCTTCTTATGGCAAGAGCTGTGGATTGATTTTAAAACACATGAAGCCAGCTGAAAACAAAATGTATGTGACAGCTATCACAAAACTGCAGCTTTAACAGTGATGGCAGTCTAGATGCCGAAACAGTGCTGAAAAAGTCAGATGCACTGCGGTGGCAGTCGTCAAACCCTGACGTGATGGGAGGTATCCTTTCTGTATGCACACACAGGCATCCCAGAAGCCAGAACTGTCTGCATCTGGCTTATAAAAACTTACTTCTTTTGCTACGCATATCAATTCAGTTTTGTTTTCTTATGTATGATGAATAAATGTGAGCATTTGGGTTTAGTAAGGCACAGCTGTGAGACACCTCTGACGGGGAATCTGCAAAACCAAATCCCCCAGTCTGATGAATATTCTCAAAACTAACTGAATTCCGTACACTGGTTATCACACAGGCTTTCGAAAGATGTAAGGGACTGGCAAAAAAGAACAGTAAGTTTAATTAAAAAACAAAAAGCAACTATGAGACCAACTATAACAGTAGCTAAGAGCACCTAAAAAAAACAAAGAGTAACTGTACCTTCTTGAGATACGAAGGATTAGCTGTTACAGGCCTGATTTATCACTGTATTATACCAATTTTATGCTAGTGTAAAAACAGGATGATAGAGCTGTGTTGAACATCACTAAGTATGCATCCCTTCAGTTCTGCCATACACTCTCATGGGCATAAAAACAGCTAATAGTTGAGCAAATCAAAGAAAAAAACTACTAAAAATGAAATGATGGAAATGTCAGGTGCAGGGAAAGACAATCTTTATACTCCTTGATCAATGTGGTTTTACTACAATGATCTGGCCCGAGTGGCAACAGAAATTTATTGAAAAGCTAATTTTCAGTAAGATAAAGACCTCTTGCAAAGCAGCATTAAAATGTCTTTGATAAGTAATTAAACCAGGCTGAAAGTTTCTTAAATACTCTAGAGTTAAATATACACCTTACATATTTGACTGTCTCCGTCTTACCACGTTATTTAATACTTGCAGCTCTTAGAACCCTGTTCTGTTATTATTGAGCTGGTTGTCCAGTACTTTATCGGTTTAGGAGACCCTTTGATTCACAGTGACTTACAGAATAATATTCTATTCAAGACAAACAAGCACGTGACCCTCTCTATAACGGCAGCACATTTTGAGTGGATATTATGCCATACGTCGCAAAACTTATATTTTTCACGAAGCATATGTTTCATGCCATGAGAATTTATATTTCTTCTTTAAAATTACACACAAGGCTTTCTCAAGTGCGAAAGGCATTAGGAAGTGCATTTGAAAACACTCCGAAGTTCTGGAAATGCCAAGGAACCTCATTTCTAAGTGTGTTTATTTGAACAGAAATGTCAATATGCAGAGTGATTACCAGGCTAGAACAATGCAGGAAAAGAACTTGGAAAAAGGAGGCCAGCGTGGCTGGGATTAGTGTATTGAGAGAAAAGTACACCTTGCATGGCAGCAGGACATTCGAATAACGCAGTAACAAATGGCTTCATTTAATTACATCTATGATCGGTTACTTTTAGCTATTTAAAATATTGCAAATGTATTCCTCATGTGATTGTTTGTAAGAATTATTTGGCTTGCATTCAGTCAGTAATAATCAGTGGCAATGTTACTTTTACAGTAAATGTACATGAAGTTTATGAGCAACTGCACAGTGGGACATAAAGATATCTATTTGGCATTTCCAAGTTTTATGAGTTTTCTCCAGAAGAAACTTCTGAGAAGCCTATTTACCCATGTAGATATCTATATACACTCATTTACTGTAAGTGAAAGCAGATTTGTGTCATCTGGTACGTTTATTTTGATTAACTATAGATTGTTTGCCCTTTGATTGCTGCTAATGTTCTGTGGAGCCATTTGTTTTCCTGTAGCCTTAAGGGTATTAAAGGAGAAGGTATTGCCTTCTTTTTAGGATGAATTAATTTTAAAACTGTTTTTGTTTAAAAAGGGGAAAACAAACCCCAAACAAACAGATTGCCCATTCTCTCACCTGCCCACTTTAGGAGTGTGCACAAACACAGACCTCTGGGACATGGAGCTTCTTACAGATTAAGGGAGAATATTTTTGTGAGGAGCCCTCTGTTAAATTATTGGCAACAAATTACTTGTCCCTCAGGACACACAACACTTGCATTTCTAATGGCAAAAACTGGAGGGAACCTGCTCTAAATATATCTGCTATTTATCCTGAAAAGTTTTAATAAAGGCTTAATTGTGAAGGGGTTTCCAGGTAATGACTTGTGGCCGGTGAACATATCCCAGTCCAGGGAAAATAACTGTTCTGCTGCATATTTCAAAATCTTTGGGATTAGGAACGTGGCTGGTGGAATTTATGAAAAGCAGTGTAAATAAATACATCAAGGTGTGATCATTTGGAGATTGCTTCTCATAATTGATCTTTCCCCTCCTTTTGCCTTATTCTTCCCTGTTGTGCAGCCCCGAGTGTCTTCCTTTTGCAAAAGGACGGCGGGCAGAGACCTGGGGGCTGGCTGCTGGCTCACCCACCGTCAGGATGGGCTGGTCCCACCTCGATGCACTCGGAGGGCTCCAGCCTTCCTGGAGAACTTTCCAAACACAGCTTCTCAGGGGAAAGCAAAAAAAATGAAGGCTGGGGGTTTCCCTGCCGCTGTTAACCAAAGGGAGATGCTGTACCTGCGGTGATCTTCCTTCCTTTGCTTTCTGGGGAGGACTTGGTTGACAATAGACTTTTCTCCACCTGAAAAATGGAAGCAGCTTTGCTGTTCGTCTTTCCCACCGGAGTTTTTCAGTAGCAGGTGTGCTGCAGCGGCACGGGAGAGCTTGAAGAGTCCATTGCTCTCACACCACAGAGACAGAGAAAGGCACGTGGGCTTGAAGAGCCTTTCGAGAGATTCTTGAACCTGAACTTGGTTGCCTCTGCGCCTGCTTCAAATAAAAGCAAAGAGCCGATCGGTCCTAACGAAACTGGTATTGCAGCAAAGGGAATTTAAATCCTAAGCATGTTTTGCTTCAGGACTATCCAGACTTTTCCATTTGGTCTCTGGTCTGTCTTTTTATTCCAACGCTGTTGTAGGAATGTAAATTAGCACTAACAAGGAAAAAAATGGCTTCCGTTTCTAAGTAGATGCTTAAGTTATGGCAATCAGATGTAAGTTTTAATTATCGTTGAGGGAATTGAGCACTAACATTTTTTCTTTTGTTTCAGACTGTAATTATCTCATTTTACACCTTTAAGGTCTTTGCTTGTTTTCATGGGCAGATTTTGTGCAGCCCCTCATACTGTGTTAAAAAAGAATCTGAAATTACTAGCCTGATAATTAAGACTGAAACTAGGAACAGGTCTTCTTAATAATTGCAGATATGATGAGTAATTGTAATTTATGTTGGCTTTTTATGCCACCATGAGTTTTACAAAACGCAAACAAAAACAGGTCCATAACGCCATACTTCCTTTTTGCCAACCTTGTCCCCTCCCCGGCCGGTTTCATTGAGCTGCGGCCACGCTATGGGAAAGCCGTGGGCTGAGCGTATCTGTCTATCACAGGTGGTGCTGCATCTCTCCAGAGCGTAACGCGGGCATGAACTACACTGGAGCTTATCCACCTTACCCCCTCCTCCCTCTGTGCCACATCCCCAAGCAGTGTCCTGGCACTGCATGTATAGGGAAATGAATTGGTGCCTCTCCTTCAAGTGGGGCTGAGCTCTTCGCTTTTTTTCCTCTCTGCCTCATAGAAGGAGAGAAACCTGCAAAGCAAATGAACGCAGCTTTTAAAATAACCATTTTAAAGCAAGGTTGAAAAGTGCAGACAAGCTGGGCTGACTTCCACAGAGAAGAAAGGGAAGCGAGCTCTGGCCACTTTCTCCTCCTGCCTTCTGCCTTCTCCTGCCCTGGAAAAGTGTGGCTGTCTATTGCTGCCTCCCGCCAGGCACTGCCAGCCTGGCTGCCTGCACGCCCCTGGTTCAGGGGGCAGAGGAGCCCGGTGTCCCTGCTCAGCAGTTCGCAAGCAGGTAATAACTCAGCTGGCAAGGTCAGAGGACCCAGCGCATGGGAACCCGCAACGCTAAGTGTGTTGCGGAGCTACAAGAAGCCAACACAGAGATGTTTGGCCCAAAATCCTCCTCCCAAGCATGTCGGCTGGGCAAGGATCCATTGCAACCTCTCTCATTTCAAGATATACTGCAAAAATACATTAAGCAATTAAAAAGTTATGACAGTTTTTGGTTTTGTTTTTTTCAAAAATAAGTTTATAATTGGGTAGATTGCAAGCTTGGTTTTTTAGACATAATGGTATAAAAACCCAGATGTTTCACGTTTCGATCACTTATCATGAATCTTGAGGTCTGGTGCTGCACTCAGGCAGATCTTAAGGCTTAGAGGCTTGGGACCATCTGGTAGACCACCCATATGTTGTCACTCTGTCCTTTCAGTGATGACTCAGCCATTAAAAAATGCTCACTTTTATGATTTGTCTTCCAATTTTGTTTACATTAATATGAACATACAAATACAAAACACATAGTTATTAGATATATGAACGTATCATTAATACCAATGTTGAATGACTAAGATAAGAGTGCTTTTTCTCCTCCCCTGCATTTCCATGGAATAAGAAACTGGTAATATGCCTGGAAACCCTCTTTTAAAATGTTGCTTCACAATCACTGACTAGAAAGATCAGAACATTTCCTGAAATGTTGTGGTTTGCATAAGGTCACAGTAAAGATCAAATGGAAAAATTGCACCATGTACCAGTTGAGATATGTGAGTCTTTCGACCACTAAATTTGCTCTTTGGTCATTTCAAGTATTCCCTGGCATAATCAAGATACCACTACATACTTTATTATGCATATATTTGTATTTATATACATATTTGTATATATAGTAAGTGCAAAGATTGTTGTTGTTTCAGATGCAACTGCAAGAGTGGAGTTACTTCAAAAAATTAATCAGCAATAAAATGTTGTCATTTTTCTTTGAAAGACAAGAAAGCATGAATGAAGATTAGATTTAGAAAATCTAAGTGGCAGGTGTCCTTGAACACTACTGAGGTCTGCATGCTAATGGCTCTGTAACTTTCTCGAAATTGTTAACTGAAATATATAAGAAGGTGAATTAAATAAAATAAAGGGAATATCAGCGTACCAGTCCTGACAGTCCATTGGAAGCCGTAGAGCTACAATGTATTGTCTGGCTTATAGCGTGTCTGAAGTTCATCTGAAAGTTGGAAGGGGCCACAGGAAGTCATCGAATACACCTAAGAGCTAACAATGTAAATCAGTTTTTGTGGCAATTAAGGTATGTGTGTGGTGAAAACAGAGGCAGATGCATGTTTAGATTAGTGAGTTACGCTAAATAGGATAGGTGCTGAAATATCAAGAACTGATTGCCAAATTTGTTGTTATTCACATTCTGGGCAAATATTTGGGAATATGAGAAGAGTCATTAACATCACTTCTCTCAACACGTACCAGTGTAATGATTAGCAAAGCATCTGAAAAAATGCTGTGCAGCCCTCTGTAGAACTGGCTGCTGACATGACCCAATAATTTTGTCTTACATTTCATCATATTTTGCCTTTTGCCCCCTGGTCTCCTAGAATGATGTTTTTCCAACTTTTTTTGTCCTAACCCTTGATGTTAGAGACTAAAATGAAATATATGATGGAGCCTTCAGTTCTCTGGGTCAGTAAGAATATTCACTTGCTGAGAGTTAATCACACATCAAAGAGGCATTTTGAACAGTCATTTTAACCCTGTAACAATCTGGCATGTACCAAAGAAAACTGTACTGGCAAGGATCAATGTTATTCACAATGTTATCTCTCCTGCTTTGTTTATGGCAAGAACCTATCCTTATAATTTGTCATAGTTCGCTTCTGAAGTCTGGTGTTGTCATGTAAAGTCAAACAGAGCAGATATTGCTATGATGATGATGATTAACATTATTATTGATGTTGTTTATAAACTAAAGCCTGTTTAGGAGAGCAGTTACATGCACACTTTAGTCCTGTGGAACCGAGAGGACTGCTGAGCTACTCATGGTTGTTTAAATGCTATTCTAAATAGGGATGAACCTGAACATACGTTTAAGTGCTTCACTGAACTGGAGCCTACTGGAGATATGGAAACTTTCATTTTCTTCATGGGACGAACCTTTGTTCATTCCAGCTAGACCATGCAGGCATAAATCATGCTGAACAGCCAAAGAAGTATCTCCCTGCATAAATTCCTGGATTGCTTAAACTTAATACCTAATTACAGAGCTGGTGAACCTAGATACACTGAAGGCGGTTTGAAAGGCTGCCTGAAACATCATGGGTTGAGATGCCTTTGTCGGGAGCATTGTGCTGTGATGTGTAACGTGGGTAGATTCCTGTGGGATGTTGACAGTTTGTGGGAAATGCATGTAGGAGGAACTGGGTTACGAAGACCAGGGGGTTTAATTTTTTTTTTTCTCTTTCTCATTGTACTGTTTGTGGGCATGGTGGGTTGACCCTGGCTGGAGGCCAGGTGCCCACCAGAGCTCTATCACTCCCCCTCCTTCACTAGACAGGGGAGAAAAGGTATAACGAAAGGCTTGTGGGTCGAGATAAGGACAGGGAGAGATCACTCACTAATTATCGTCACGAGCAAAACAGACTGAACTTAGAAAAAATTCATCTAATTTATTTGAAGCAAAACAGAGTAGAGGAATGAGAAATAAAACCAAATCTTAAAACACCTCCCCCCACCCCTCCCATCTTCCCAGGCTCAACTTCACTCCTGGCTTCAACCTTCTCCCCCCTCAGCAGCACAGGGGGACGGGGAATGGGGGTTACGGTCAGTTCATCACACGGTGTTTCTGCCGCTTCTTCATCCTCAGGGGGAGGACTCCTCACACTCTTCCCCTGCTCCAGCGTGGGGTCCCTCTCACAGGAGACAGTCCTCCACCAACTTCTCCAACATGAGTCCTTCCCACGGGCTACAGTCCTTCACGAACTGCTCCAGCGTGGGTCTCTCCCACGGGGTGCAGACCTTCAGGAACAGACTGCTCCAGCGTGGGTCCCCCACGGGGTCACAAGTCCTGCCAGCAAACCTGCCCTGGCGTGGGCTCCTCTCTCCACGGGGCCACAGGTCCTGCCAGGAGCCTGCTCCAGCGTGGGCTTCCCACGGGCCGCAGCCTCGTTCAGGTGCCTCCACCTGCTCCGGCGTGGGGTCCTCCACGGGCTGCAGGTGGAATCTCTACACCCCCTCATCCTTCCTCCATGGGCTGCAGGGGGACAGCCTGCTTCACCATGGTCTTCACCACGGGCTGCAGGGGGATCTCTGCTCCGGCACCTGGAGCACCTCCTGCCCCTCCTTCTGCACTGACCTTGGTGTCTGCAGAGTTTCTTACATCTTCTCACTCCTCTCTCCGGCTGCAAAAGCTCCTTCTAAGTTATTTTTTTCCCTTCTTAAATACATTATCACAGAGGTGCTGATGGCCTTGGCCTTGGCCAGCAGTGGGTCCGTCTTGGAGCCGGCTGGCATTGGCTCTATCGGACACAGGGGAAGCTTCTAGCAGCTTCTCACAGAAGCCATCCCTGTAGCTCCCCCCACTACCAAAACCCTGCCACACAAACCCAACACAGTGAGCTTGGGGATTTTTTGTGGTTTGTTTTGCTTTCTTCTCTTTTTAAGGTAGGGAGAAGGAAGAGCTTCTGGGTTTGGAAAAACCTGGCCAATACATGCAGCATGTCACGAGTCACTTGTTCCTGGAGGCTCGATACTACACCAGTCCTGCCCTCCCAAAAGGATGCTGGTCAATGCTCCTGAAAGCTCTGATGTTCCTTTTTTGCTCACGGCTTTTATATGGAGTGATAATCACTTGATAAGCCATGGATTTATGTAATAAATTAATTAGCTCTGCAGTGTTTCCTCCACTCTCTGCCTGCCTGTCTGTCTCTACTGGGACTTGTTCGGTTTTTTTCCAAACAGTTACAAATAGCTCTCAGTATTATTATTGTCTTTTAAATCATTTGTCAGGAAAATATTTTCTCCTCTCCACACCAGAAGTGGATTTTCTCCTCAGTGTTATTCTGGCCTGAGGCATAGGGCTGGCACAATTTGGGTCTGCATAGGCAGGGAGTTCTCCACGTGCAAACACGCGGAGTTTAAAGTTCACTGGCTTACAGCAATGCAAGGATGGGGCCAGAAGCTTTGCCACTGGGAAAGGGTGAATCTTACCTTCATGAACACCTCGTGACTCTTGCATCTAATATCAACAGGACATGAGATATCATATCTGAAGTAGTAATGCCATTAGCTATAGAAAAACTATTTTTGTGGCACTCTCCCTCCTGTACTTCCTTTTTACTCTCCTGAATGTATGCTGGAATTGGTATATGATATCAGACCAGGTTCTGTTTAATCTAAAGATGGTATACATAACTTCTTCAAAAATATTTCTGGAACTTAATGAATTTACATATTCTAATTTTCTTTATAAATGTTCAGTCCGTTTTAATCCTGCTAGAACAAAGAATTCCAGACAATAAGTTCGTATTTGTGTTGCGTGAAAAAATGCAATCTTTTATCACTCCTTATGGATTTTTATCATGTAATGTTTCCACTTTTTGAATGAGAGAAATGTTGAATAGGAGCACAGGATATTTCATTTGTATTAGAGTCATCATATTGCAACCTCTAATATATTCCTTCTTATTTTGTCTTTAAATTAAATGGACCTAATCCTTTTTATCTTTTCATATAGAAAATTCTTCATTCCTCTACTTATTTTAATTATTTTTTATCTGAATCCCCTCTGTTACTGTATTATCTCCTATAAAAGCACTGACCAAAACTGAATGCAGCATGCCAGTTGGCAGTGTATTATTCGTTTACCTATCACATTATGCTGTTTATAATGTATTTTCCACTCTGTTTCTTATGCCTCATAATAAATCATCTCTTTTTTTTTTTTTTTTTTTTTTCCACAGAAGACATACTCTACAGAAGCTTTCCTGCAGACCTGTCATCAGGAGTGATCCTACCCTTTTCCAGAGTGCCATAGTTTATAAGTCAATAAAGTATCTGTGACTGGATTTCCAATCACTTCTCCTAGTGGTCATTGCTTTTTATTTATCAGTGTGTACTGGGCTGCCATTCACCTGTCCTTGTTAGGGTCCTCACCGTGTTTTTCGTCAATTTTGGACAATGCTTTACATGTATATGTCTGTGTGTGTGTTCTGCAGATGCTCCCGCATAAGCACATAGCCCTTTATTGGGTTCATTCCCATCAACAGCCCAGCTAGAAGACACGAGACACCCCGCCTGAGTTTCTGCGGGGCCATCTAGCTGGTTTGTTCTTACTCCTCACGTCACGCTTCTATACCGTAACCCAGTTGTTAGTGCAGAGCTGTTACCGGAGCTCGTGCAGGCGCATCTGAGCTGCCTTTGAACTTGTCAGCTCAGGTGAAGCTGGCAGCGGTAGGTAGTGTGGGAGGCTGCGAGCCCTCCTGGTTTGCACAGCCTCCGTTCGGTAGCTGTGATGATCTCCGTGCTGATACACCTACCCTCCTGTGGTGCGGGGACTACGCTAGCAAAAACTCACTTGCGTAAAACTCCTCAGCCTTCAGCTGCGCCTCTGAGTGCAGCTTGTTCGTGGCTTTCGTATCTCAGCCCTGAGGAGGGTTTCTCCGGCATCCTGGTATGCCACGTTTGTTAAACAGCCTTTCTGGGAAAAAAAAACGGCAAAATGACAACCCAAACATTATCAAAGACTTTTGGATAGTTCTAATACATTATATCCACTGAGGTAACTCCACTGATTCCAGCTTTTTATAGGCCTCCATCAAACAGAACTCATAATCAGCTGCTTAGTATTAAGCTACCGCCAGTGGGATTTTTCCTATGCGCAAATGCAAATGCATGCTCCTGTGCTCTACTCAGTGACGGGTCTCTGTTCAAGTACTTGGCTGAAGAAATAGGCTATTTTATGGGATGTAAGTCTTTACACTTTAATTTCGAAAAAGCTCCTTTCTGTAGCATGCAGAGCAGGTACAGGTTCCGCGGTCCTGTGTTACGAAGCCGACTTACTGATAGCTGGAAATGTTGGCTGCACTATCTTTATAACTCAGGCCAAAAGAGCATTCAGATTAAGCAATAATTTGAGCAAGATTAAGAGGAAGGGAGAGAACACACGGCCAGTTAGTCACCAGAGGTACACACGTATGCATAAAGTAAATCCCCAACCTGTTATAGTAATGCACTTAGTTACTGGAAATGCAATATGAGCTTACTTTCATGAGCAAGGATGAAAGAAATTGTTTAACCTTTGTACAGCATTTTCCACCCACACAGAAAAGTGACATCAGATGCTTTGTATAGGTAAAAAACAAGTCAGCATTTGGGAGACTCCTGAATAAGAGACGGAGAGACCTCCTTGCTACTAAGTTTGTTCACTTAACTTGCTAGATGCTTACGGTGGGTCACTTGGAACTTCTCGTTAGTTATTTCTGGATCTTAATGACTCCGACACAGAAAGGGAACCCTTCAGCCCTGTGCATAAAGCACTGGAAATAAAGCACTTGCTAGAAGGTATTTTATGTTTGTGTATGCTGTATGAAGTAAGGCTTTTGCATTTCGGTTGGGGAATATTTTGCTTTCCAATATGCTGCTGATCAAACCATTGGCTGAAGAGGGATTTTCACAAGGTCAGTCATTAGCTGGCCTTTAAGTAAGAGCATAAGTCCTTGCAATAGGAGTTTAAATGAGCATCGCTGAGCCAGCGAAGTAAGATGCAGGCTGGAAGTGTCTACCTCTGTGCAACACCTGGGTGGATTTCAGTCCAGTCACCTAAAACCTACTGTAGGATTTCTGAAGTTCAAGATTTCTAATCTTTACATCTCCATGCTAATATTTTGTATTACTTCCAAAACAGATTGGGACTTAGTTCCTGTGTGTCCCAGGATAAAACAAGAAAAGATTTGGGTTTAACTGATGTTTTTGACCTATGTGACTTATTCCTCTTTCCACCCTCCTGCCTCCCCCCACCAAAAAAAAAAAAAAAAAAAGTGTTTGAAAAATAAACTTTGAAGTTCTGGGAGAAGTAGCATGTGTTTGTGAAGGGAGAAGGTGGGGGTGGCGGAGGTGGTGGAAGGAGTTCAGTTTGTCAACACGACAGCCAGGAAGCAAGTTATTTATAACGCTTGTGGTGGAGAGGGGGCCAGCCCACATGTTTTTAAAAAAGAGTTTAACTAATCACATGGTACAGCTAATTCTGTTATTTGTAAATACGTTTCACTTGCAGTCTTGGTGGACAGAGGGAAAGTGAAAAGAGGATGGTGGCACAGGGCACAGCTAGTCTGGCTCAGCGCATCTACGTCCAGGTGCCGCCCCCACGCCACTGCCCAGCTCGCTCTGACCTCCAGCCTTGCTCCTGAAAAGACTTTGCTGTCCTTAGAGAAAGCATGAGCGGAGGCATGCAGGAACTGATGCTTTCTCAGAATTCAAAAATCCTTTATTTAAAACATGGCTCGGTCAATGAGCAGCCTAAATTTTGGATGAGTTCTTAAACCACAGAATATGTAATTTTCAGCTGGGTTTCATGACTCTGTCAAAGGAGAAGTTAACTGTGAGAGGCATATGACCATGAGACTATACTTGGTTGGACTGACATCAAAAGAAGTGAATTTTGGACACAAAAAGATTTTTAAAATCACTGCTTCAGTACAGTCACATTTAGATTTTATTTTTTGTTCTGTGTAGAGCATACAGTAAGAGCTATTCTTGTGAATTGAATGACACTCTAAGTCCCATGATGTATGCATGACACGGACTTGACACTGCTGCTACATTCCTTCAGTTCAACAGCCGTGTGAAGGCTGTATCATCCTGAGCTAAAAAAGGTCAAAAAATAGCTTTATCTCAAGAGAGACAGCCTGTAATTTAATGCTTGGCCATGCAAACTCAAATCACATGTGTGTGTACTTATATGTATATATGTATATGCATATACACTGACATATATATCTACACACCAGTATTGTATTATTCAATACAGCTGTATTTTAATTCCATTTTCATATAGTACAAAAACCCCAAACCAAAAAACCCCAAACCACAAACTAGTCCCTCTCCTTTTTTTTTCCTTAAAGAGCAGTAAAAGACCCAAGACATAGCATAGCAGGTTAAATCTTGGAGAATATGCAAGCATTGGTGCCTTATTTTTATACTTGGAAAAGTAGATAGAAGATACATTTTAAATTAAAAAAAAATAGACAAAAATCCATCCTGAGCTCTAGCTTGTTAAAGAAGAGGCGAGAAGAGAGAAGTTGCAAGCGGTATTGCTGTAGCAACCTCCCTGAGTTGCTTCCATTTACTGGTTAGAAAGCTAAAATGACCTAAGGGCATGCCTTGCCCTTCTTACCCCGGGAGTCCTCCGGCGGGGTCCCGCAGAGCTCTGGCAGTGCAGCAGCCGGCGGTCCGGCTGGGGACATGCTACGCACCTCGTACAAGGTGCAGAAGCTTCACAGATAGCATGGAGTGAAATTCTGGCCCTATTGATGTTGGCAAATGTTTTACAACTGGCTGCAATAGAGCCAGAATTTAATCCTCTTTCTCCAGAAGAGAAGCTAGGAACTAGAATTAATACCTGGGTACAGAACTGCAGGAGTTTCATATTTTTTAGTATCAGGGACCTGCTCTTGGCCTGGAAGATCACAGGATGAACCAGGAAAGGAAACAATGGAACAAAAACCAGTGGCTATTTCACTGATTTTCTGATGTTCTGGAGAGGTAGAAAATTAGAATCAGTGGTAATTCATACATACCTTTCTGGCAAGATTTACCAGAGTTTTTCCACACCTGAGATGGAGAGAATGTATTTGACAACTTTTGCTCTCATTAAAGCAAACCAAAGCAAACCAAAACAAAAGACATCCGAGCGCAAACTTGGAAAACTACATTTGAAAGCAAAAAGTTTTAAAAGGAACAAACGTTTGGAAAAGATCTTTTAGAAGACAAACACTTTGGTACCCTAAAATGCAACATACCCTGTGCTCTTCCAATACTGTGCACAACGATGGAAACTGCTGCACCCTCAGCATCATCATGAAGCATCTTAGTTCATAGCAGAACATGACACTGGTATGACACTAAAAGGAGCACTTACTTAAAAGTTACAATTTTTATCCAATCTGTGGGTAAGTCTTAGAAATAGGGAAAGATTAAATGGCATTCCCATTAGATTAATACATATATGAAAATGGATATTCCAGCAAGCAACTCTGTTTCACTTCTCAGGCCAATTAGACAGAACAGAAACCTATTTAGGGATGCATAGAGAGAGAAATTATATTTTCATTTTAGTAATAATAATGGACTGTACAAACTTCCATTTCAGCCTTTAGTTGAAAATTTCAGTGTAATTATATTCCTGGATAGAGACAAGGTATCAGCAAAAACTATCCTGGCCCTACAAAATATAATGACTGGCTCCAGTAAATTGCAAACTTGTTCGAGCCCATCGTTCCTCACCAGACAGTTTGGTCAGTGTAACATAGTTTAACTCTTTCCAGTGGGTCATAAATAATGTTTTCTCAGGTAAGTACGGGAGGCTTCTCGACCCTAATACTCTCCCACATTTATATCAGGCTAATCTCTATGCTATGTCCTTGTGTTACCTAAAATAAGTGATACCAAGCAACATCTTCTGGGTCTCCCAGCTATGATTTCTGGCTGATATTTTTCCCAGGAATAAATTCAGGCAGTCAAATCCCGGCAGTCTGCTCCAGTTCAGTCGTAATAATACAATTTTATATTCTCAATGTTGGATTGCAATTTCTTGGGATATTTTGAACCATGATCAACAAATGATAAATTGATATCATCTGCAGATATTATCAGTCTAACATGTTATAATAGCTATGGCTAATCATTTTAATTGATTGCGAACAATTGTATAGGACTTTTTTTCTGTAAATTTATTTTTAAATGGTACATAATTATCTTAAACAGGGAAAAGTGTTTGAACTGGCAAGCAAAGTAATTGAGACAAATGTCTCTCTTCTAGGAGAGGAAATGCTATAGTAAGATTGTCAGTGGATGAAACTTTATAAGATTTGTAGAACTTATTTACACTGAAAGCCCATAATATCTTTAACAGCATTAGTAAATCCATTTCAAGCTAGTATCTCCTTTCTAGACTGAGTATGGATCCAAACTAGAAACCTGTGCTTCCCAAGTTTCAAAAATGTTTGGTTTCAAAATTCTGGTTCTCTATGCATTTTATGGACTTTGAGTAGAACTGGATCAAAACTTCCAGTAAGACCAGTTTCAGCACCAGTGATCCAGACATGAAGCTGTGTGCTAGCATTGATCAGGCTGTGTTGCAAGTATTGTGAAGCTGGAATATTTGTTTTGAAAAGGCACAGATCCTTGAAAGCTTGAAAGTCTCAGTCACTTTTTTTGGCTAACAAATTATTTCTGCAATAAAGCGCTAGCTTTTTTTTTTTTCTGTACAAAATGTGGATTGACATTAATGGAAAATCGTAATTAGCCTCAAATTCGCATTTTCTCATTTATATATTTGTAGGGCTGAGGTGATATTTAATCAGGAAAGGAAGCTACAAGAGTTTTTCATTCTCAACCTACCAAGCCATGGTGCTGCCCGGCTGCCCTGCAGAAATCTCTCACGTCTCCCATGCACCAGGCAGCAGCAAATGAGCCCATTAGGTAGTTCTTCCTGCTCAGATGACCAGCTAGGTAACAGTTAATCCGGACATTTTAAACAGAACCAACAATTCAACAATAATTTCTACGGCTGTGAGAGAGTTGATTATGTCAAGGGACTGCATCTACAATGCACAATGGAAGTGAAACTGCGGAGGGTTTGAATAAAAAGGAGCTAAGCTGTGTGGAGGGACAACGTGGAAGATCAGATGAAGTGGGGAGCATGAAGGCTGCCTTTGTGTGCATATGAACGTACGAAAGGAGGTTGTGGATGGAACTGAATTTCACCAGGGAAGTGGACTCCCCATGCGCAGGCACTGTGGGCTAAGCTTCCCTGTCAGACACGGATTTCACCAAAGTGCAGCACAGCGTGAGGAAGTTTCAGGCAGAGCTGTGGTACAGAGAAGCAACTCAGGAGGCCAAATAAGCTAAGAGAGTATGAGACACCTAGAAAGAGCACTTTTTTTTTTTTTTTTTTTCATTTAATGGGTCCCGGCATCCGCCAACTGTCTGTTCAAGATAATCTGTCAAAAGTAGATTTCAACCAGGCTGTGCTGGCATCCTCAGAAAGTCCTTGCCTAAATGGTGGTTGATTGTTAATATTAAAAAAGGTGGGCTGCAGGACACAGGCTAAAAACCACAATTCAAAACTATATAACAACATGTATTAGGCTATTGGGAGAGCCGTGCGGTACCCTGGTGTTGGATGACCTAGCCTAACGAGAGATGTATGCAAACAAAACTTGCAGGTAGAGTCCTTAGAAGGCAAAGAGCACATTAAACCACATCAAGGCCTCTGTGAGCTACTTCTAAAATGTTAACAAGCAGCTTGCTTAAAGAGCAGTGGCAATGATAAGAGAGATAGAGATAGAGAATGTAATTGGCTAAAAATAATTTTACTGCCAGAATGCTCTGTTGAACTGCTTACTATAGCTTCACAGCAAGTTATTTGCAATTTCAGGCTGTATTTAGCAAAGTTTCATTTGAAACAGAAAAAGAAGAGCAGATATAATCCTGTATGTCTACTAAGTAAATAATACTAGCTGACAAGAGGAAAATATGACCGCGCCAGCAGTATTACCAGCTTTTGATCTTTTGGAAAAACTTAGAATGGATGAAATGAGAGGAAGGGTGCAAAAGGCGTCTGATGATGTGTTACCGAATGGGGGTGGGTGTGTGTGTGAGAGTGGGTTGTGGCAGTTGTTGTTTTTAAATTGTATTAATAAAATGGTTGCAAGCATGACTCACGTGGCAGCGATCTCCTTCCTGAGCTAAAAGGAAGAAGGAGAGACGGTTCCACCTGCAGCCTGTCAGCTCCCATCACGGGCTTCGGGGTTGGGGGGGGTACAGGGTTGCAGTCCCAGGTGAGATGCTGAAGATGAGACTCTTGAAGGCATCACAGCAGCCTGGCATCAAAACGGGCAGTAAGGTGGAGCGTCTCGCTGTGCCAGCACTGTGCCTGCACCAGGCGTCTCCTAAAGCACGTGGACCTCCCCGAGCCGAGACGGACCCCTCAGGCGATGGCAGGGGTGTGGTGCTGGTGCGTGGCTCTTCAGCACACCGCTAGCCCTGCCATGGTTTCACCCCTCTGGCCCAGGGTTTGGTCTCCCAAAGCGGGAAGATCAGATGGCCATGGTGCCCTGTGGCTCCTGAGAAATAATCCTCCCCGTTTTGGATAGCCAGGACCATGCTTTAATTAGGCACAGTAGTATTGTTTGAAAAACCCTGCAACACATTGGCCATGGCCAATGTTAAAAGAAACCAGAGAATTATGAGACAGGGTCTCACATATGGCTTTTTTTCATTGCTCCTTATGTAACCCAGTGCCTTCAGAGAGTAGCTGTGCTGTTTGTTTATTATTGTTATTAGCTTTTATTAGATTCAATGCAACCTACCTCAGAGTGGCCCCTCTTTTTCAATTTCTGGTTTGACACCATTATTTGTACTGAGGAAAAGTTCAATATATTGCAGAGATTATTATAAAGTAAATTATTATAGGATAAATTATTAAAATTTTGTATATAATATTTTAATAAATAATAACCATTTGTTGAAAAATATTAAATGTGAATACTTTTGCAGCTGGTGGAGGGATAGTAAGCAATTTTAGCAGCTATTAAATGTTTACATTTGTGGTATCTATAGGAAAATTGGCGATTTTTTTATACAACTAGGTAATATCTTGATTCAGACACAGTTTTCAGGTGAAGATCTGTAGCAGTTCTAGCAATTACTTGACACTGCATCTACCTACCACAGTAGATGAAACACTTTCTTTTTATAAATGTAAAAAAAGCTATAGAGATGAATGCTATTTGTTTACTGTGCAATTAAATAGCTAATGTCGACATTTCAATTATCATCATTAGCCTTCAGCCTGAACACCCTACTGAGACGAATGGGATCAGCTTACAACCATGCAGAGAGCCTTTGCTTCAGGCTGTCTGAAGAGTGGGAAATAATTCCCTGAGCTGGGCTCCTGCTCAGCTAATGTCTAGAAGGTTGCTTCCATCATCACAAAAGGCAGAGTCTGAAGTAGGATGGAAATGATGGTTTAGTTCCCCATACAGTCCCACTTTTTCCCCACTTCAAACTAATTCCAAAAATTTCAGGTGCTGAGAGCTGTGATGACCAGTTGCATTCACTGCATTTCTTCAAGTGAGACCCATGTCCCCCTGTTGTCAACTTCTCCACTCACCGCAAACTTTATCCTCTGTGCCTCTCCTGTACCCTCTATCCCCAAACCTTCCTTGTTTCCGCATCTTGTTGCGCATCGGCAGTAGGGGGGCCCTGTCCTGCTTCAGAGCCCCGTGCAAGGGCCAGCTGCTGGCTCTGATATGGGACCTAGTGCATCTGCTGAGTGGAGCGAGGCTCCAACAGACACACGTGTCTTCTGCGGGGTGCTCACCTGGGTCCTGCAGGACAGCCTGGGGCTCACAATGTGACCCAAAGCCACTGCCTTTCCCCTGCTCCGTGCCATGGTGTGATGCACGTCCATGATCGTGTCCCCTAGCTGAGAAAAGGGACAGTGATAAGGATGGTACTGAAGGTGGGGGAAGAAGAGCCAACCGAGAAAGGGAAAGGTGGCACATCCAAAGCACAGTTGGCAGCTTTGTAAAGCGGCACAGCTGACACCAGTAATGTAAGTGTCCAGACGGATTACCCAATACATCTCAAAGGTTTCATCAGGAAAAGGCAAGAAACACTGGTTTCAACAACAACTGGCACCTCACATTTATGCATCATATCTGAAGCTACCCCCTGGCTCACACGCAGTTCGAGTGCTCTTCCCAGCCATGACAGTACCATCCACACAAAAGCCAGATGGTGGACCGATGCACGGAAATCTGCCCGAGCCTTCAAGGAGACCTCTGCAGGGGGGGTTCAGTGTGGCCGCAGACCATCTTCATTCAGGATGCCTGCCGCTTTTCCTCTTCTTCTTCTTTCTCTGTCACTTTTTGTCCTAGTTCCTCTCCTGCAGGGGTGGGATGAGCATAGGCTGACTACATTTTGTGTATGTTTAAACAGTGCCAGACTGGGCCATTTGGGAGATTTTATCACATCACCACTGAAGCCAGATATCTATTACGTGAGGTGAGTAACCCAGATCGTCTATAGCTGGGTGAAAAGATGGCCAGTGGCTCTGCACAAACCACTTGTGTTCTAGCTAGCTTCCTTGGCTCCAACTCAAAGCCAACTACGCATGAACAGTGTGGGTGTCTCTGCGCTGTGCTTCCAATGCCTGCATGACCCCAGTGTGCAACTTGTCCCACCCCCTGATCCTAGAGAATGGGGAATTGATTGTAGCACAGAATTACACTATAAGCGTTGCATTGGCAGGACTGCCAATGTGGAGTATCAAATTCAAAGTGATGATAACTTTTTTTTTCCCCTCTCTTTACCTTATGAGCATTTTTCTTATTTTACAGTCTGGCAAAACTGATGCAGAGATAGTTCAGGTGACTTATACAAAGTCAGTCATCAGGAGATTATCAGTCAAAATATAGACTAAGTTGTCTGAATCCCTTTATAAGCAGCTTTTCTCTCATATTTTGGCCTGACTTAGCATCATTTCATATCCCAATGGCTTTTGAGTGTACGCTGTCTGGAACAATGCATGACAGTGGCTGTGTAACATTTGCCAGACACCTGAAAACTTCATGCAGAAATCTAGTAGTGATTCTGATGTGCTTTTGTGTACACATCAAATCAAACCTCACTTTAGTATACAGTCACATTACAGTAAGTCAGATTTATTCCCATCATAACTCTGTTGGCTTTAATGAAGCGACACCAGAAATGGCGTCTATGAAACATTAAAGTAAGTTCCAGAAACACGCTTTGCAGCCCATGTGCAACTATTTTCCGCAGTGGAAAGAGTACATTATTTGGTCATTGAATTAAATAAAAACATCATCATTTTCAGAGTAATATTGAAGAAAGTAAGGTTTTCTTCATCTGTTCTCTTTATGTGTTGAAGGAAAGTGAACTGGCTGTGCTTAAAAATGCATTCAAGCACATCTAAAGAGTAATTAAGTAACATATGAGTCAAGAAAAAAACCAGGACATTTTCAGCATTGATGGAAGCCATGCTTTTAGATCAGAATTCACTCTAAATCCAGGTGGGGTTGGTTTGTTTTTGGTTTTTTGTTTGGTTTGGTTTTTGGTGTTTTTTTTTTAAATCCAACTCGGGTTTATCAGAACATGGCAGAAAAAAATCCTGTCCACAACATTTTTCTCTGTGAGGGAGGTCATGATGGCAGAAATTTCACAAGAACAACTGGCATCATCAGTTTTCCACCTTTCAGTTGGTTTTGGGCCAAAACAGTCATTGATTTTTCATTTTCTGCTGGAGCTTGTAAATCATAGAATCATAGAATCATAGAATAGTTTGGGTTGCAAGGGACCTTAAAGATCACCTAGTCCCAACCCCCCTGCCATGGGCAGGGACACCCTCTACTAGACCACGTTGCCCAAAGCCTCATCCAACCTGGCCTTGAACACTTCCAGGGATGGGGCATCCACAGCTTCTCTGGGCAACCTGTTCCAGTGCCTCACCTCACAGTGAAGAATTTCTTCCTAATATCTAATCTAAATCTACCTGATTTTAGTTTAAAGCCATTACCCCTTGTCCTGTCACTACATGCCCTTGTAAACAGTCCCTCTCCAGCTTTCCTGTAGGCCCCCTTCAAGTACTGGAAGGCTGCTAGAAGGACTCCCCGCAGCCTTCTCTTCTCCAGGCTGAACAACCCCAACTCTCTCAGCCTGTCCTCACAGGAGAGGTGCTCCAGCCCTCCGATCAGCTTTGTGGCCCTCCTCTGGACTCACTCCAACAGCTCCATGTCTCTCCTGTACTGGGGCCCCCAGAGCTGGATGCAGTACTCCAGGTGGGGTCTCACAAGAGCGGAGTAGAGGGGCAGAATCCCCTCCCTCGACCTGCTGGTCACGCTTCTTTTGATGCAGCCCTGGATACAGTTGGCTTTCTGGGCTGCAAGGGCACGTTGCTGGGTCATGTTGAGCTTCTCATCCACCAACAGCCCCAAGTCTTTCTCCTCAGGGCTGCTCTCAATCCATTCCTCGCCCAGCCTGTAGCTGTGCTTGGGATTGCCCCAACCCATGTGCAGGATCTTGCGCTTGGCCTTGTTGAACTTCATGCGGTTCACACAGGCCCACCTCTCCAGCCTGTCAAGGTCCCTCTGGATGGCATGCCTTCCCTCCAGCGTGTCAACCACACCACACAGCTTGGTGTCGTTGGCAAACTTGCTGAGGGTGCACTCGATCCCACTGTCCATGTCACTGACAAAGATGTTACACAGCACCGGTCCCAGTACTGACCCCTGAGGGACGCCACTTGTCACTGTTCTCCACTTGGACATCGAGCTGTTGATCACAACTCTTTGAGTGTGACCATCCAGCCAATTCCTTATTCACCAAGTGGTCCATCTGTCAATCCATCTCTCTTCAATTTAGAGACGAGAATGTTGTGACACTAATCATAGTGTCTTTTTTCTGTGATAATAAAACTGGTATGATACTAACTCAATACAACAGAACTAGTTCTGATCAATTTTTAATTTCTTCATTTTATCGTTAAATGCAATCATGTCTATATTTTGTACATTCAGTCATATTTGAAATCAGATAAGATATCTTTAGAGAAATAAATAAATGGCAAAGACGTATGGAGGATTTTTGTGTACTATTATGAGTGGTAAAACCAAAGCAAATTGGTAAAGGAGTATTCAATTCCTCTATTTAAATACCTATAGAAAATAAAGTAAATAAAAATATATTTGACAGTGAATATGTCCAGTGGGAACACTTCCTTGTGTTTTACTTTATAGTGGCTAAATATTAAGTCAAGCCTTTAACTTGAATTTAATGTATTAAAACAATAACAATCAAGGCACAAGGCATTTCCTGGGAATTAATGACTGACTGGGAGAGTTGATAGGCCAATGTGAAGCTGAGGGCCATTAACCTCAGCTAGTCATTAATTTCCCTGAAAATTCCCTATGCTGAAGTTGTTAGTGCTTTTTATAATCTTCTTATATATTAAGTATATATATAAATATTTTCCCTCCTGTCCAACCAATTTTTAAAAACATACCATAGGAAGGAGACATTTAGGCAATAATGCTGTTTCACTTGATTTTCCTGATAAATTAAAAAAGAAGGGCAAAATTAAAAAAGAAACAAACCTCAACCATTTTGGAAGTAAAATATGATTTTCCTAAATGAGGACTGTAAGGTTTGTTTCAGAACTCTAGTACAATCATACACAGGAAGTGAGGCAGACCGTCAGTTTCTGCGGTCATCAGTGCCCAGATGGCTATGATGGAGCTGCCAGCAGCAATGTGCCTCCTCATTTCTTCCACAGGTTCTACAAAGTCAGGTCTCTGATGTCCCCTGCCCCGATACTGCTCACCCCTGTTCATTGCTGATATCTCATTTTTGCACATTTTCCCAGGAGCAGAAGATACCAAGACCTCTCTAAATTAATTTTAACACTCAGAGCAGAAAATGTTGATGCAAAATCACCATTTGCCAAGAGCCAGCATGTGGACGGAGGTGATCTTTCCCCTCTACTCAGCCCTGGTGAGGCCACAACTGGAGTTCCGGATCCAATTCTAGGCTCCCCAGTACAAGAGAGACACGGACATGCTGGACAGTGTCCGTCAAAGGGCCACAAAGATCTTTAAGAGACTGGAATATCTGTCCTATGAGCAAAGACTGAGAGAGCTAGGACTGCTCAGCCTGGAGATGAGAGGACTCAAGGGGATCTCATAAGCGTATATAAATAGCTGAAAGGAAGAGGACAGAGCCACGCTCTTTTTAGTGGTGACAGGACCAGAGGCCATGGGCACAAAGTGAAACACAGGAGGCTCCATCAGAACACTAGGAAAAAATTTTTCGCTCTGAGGGTGACTGAGCACTGGCACAGATGGTC
Source organism: Grus americana (assembly GCF_028858705.1). Taxonomy (NCBI): domain Eukaryota; kingdom Metazoa; phylum Chordata; class Aves; order Gruiformes; family Gruidae; genus Grus; species Grus americana. Next base: position 122,880,530 of record NC_072852.1, read on the forward strand.
CAGAAAAGTTGTAGAGTCTCCATCCTTAGAGATATTCAAAAGTTGTCTCGAGATGCTCCTGGGCAACAGGCTTTAGGTCACCCTGCTTGGGCAGGGGAGTCAGACAAGAGGACCTCCAGAGATCCCTTCCAACCTCAACCATTCTGTGACTCTGGGAAAATTGAGAGGTTTGACCACAGAAAAGTTTATTTCTCTGGGCTCCTCAGGAAATCTTTATGAATAAATGCCCAATTTCCGACACATTCTAGTCAGGCAAAGGACCTGCATGGTGACTGACTCATGGAATCAGATCCTAAGCTGTCCCATTGAGTTTAAAACCAAAAAGGAGCAGTTGTGGTCCTCTATTCTGACATATGATACTATGTTCCCATATATATAGCTTGACAGGTCATCTCTGTGCATTATTACTTGTTATTAATAAAGTTCATTGCAGTAATATCTCAGGGCCATTGGGGAATGGCATTCTGTTCTATCAAGGGAACAGAACAGACCTCTAGACATTTCTATGGCATTCACAATCTTATTCTTCCTACACTGGTTGAAACAATAAATAGATGATCCATAGCAACTCTAAGGAACAGAAATGGTGATGGCATTCTTTGTCCAGTTTTCATTTTTTTGCCCTTGATGGTATTGATTTAACCTTTATGAAAATTAATCTCAGGAGAGGAACAGAGCCTGAAGATTTTACTTTTAAGACTTGCAATTTCCAAGAGCAATTGCAAGTTGTTGCTCTTCCTGTTTGTTTTTTGGTGGGGTTTTTTTGTGTGTGGTTTTATTTTACTTTTTTTTTCCTGTGGATTGATTTTCTTATTTGATAAAGTGTTTACCAGCTAGTGCCTTGTAACTTAGCCAACCTGTTTTCAGGAGTCATTCATTCATCTTATAATTGGCAATAAAATGTTCCATCTCCTACTGTAGCTTGTTTAAAAATCAGTCATTGCTAACAACAAATGAAAACTCAGCATGTAGAAGTGTTGGAAAAGGGTGTTGAACCGTGTGTAGGGAATTTCATTAATCTTGATATTTTTGTGCGCATGTGAAGTAATTGGGACATATGAGTCCATGATTAAGTGTAGGTGGTAAAATAATTTCAACCCTGTATTAGACCTAGTGATTAAATTATTCACTTCCATGAGGAATACCCTCTACATGAACATATTTAAGATACAACCCTTCAGCATGGAGAAGTAAAGAAAAAAATCCGTGACTGGGAAAGGTCCACTCTTAAATCTGAAGACCAACTTCTGTTTAGGCAGCATTAGTACATGTTTTTTCATATCTCTGCTGATCGTCATCATGGATGCAGCCCTCACAAGCAAGCAAAGAAATGGAATGCAACCGCAGCTCAACCTGACCAGAAGCAAAATAGGAGATACCACCTCTCTCTTTGCCCCATTCTGACTGTGAATAGGAAAGAAGAAGTCTAAAGAGGAACCTAAACCAAAAGCAGAGATACAGATATTCAGCAGACTCCGAGAAAGTTGTGATCCAAGTCACAACCTGAACTTTGGGGCTGATGCTTCCCTCTTGTATGGGCTTAATTAAAATCTAAAACCTAGCAAATGAAGTTGAGTTGACAGAGAGGAAAAGACAACTCGGATATATACTTTGTTGCCTCAAACAGTGGCAAATTATCCAGTATGAAACTATAAAAAGCTCTATCAGTGCCTTTTCTTTTTTGTCAAAACACGATATATTTGACAAAACTGTTTCCACTAGCCAAAACAATTTCCAGTGAGGAGGCTGTATTTTATCATTTGAGATGCCACCCCAGCTGTAAGAATTCTATTAGATTGTCTTGGCTCAGTGTTTGATATTTATTCTTATCATTTAGGAGCATCAGATACTCATCTCTTGGAAGACGTCTATTGAATGGTGATAAGTGCTTGGTACTCACACAACAAGTGATATCACTGCACTGGAGTTAACTCAAGTTTCACAACCTGCGAGTTCAGAGCATTATCACAGAAAGAGCTGGGAGTTTATTTATATCAAAGTGACCCATAATTAAGTTTGGCACTTGCTTATATAAAAATTGGGTTTTCTCTTGTGCTTTCACTCCAAGATGTTCTACAATTCTTCCTTAGGTAGTTGACCATGTGATTATCCTATTCATTGCTATTACAAAATACATAATAAATGTATAAATTGCACGGAAAGTTAGAGGCAGAGTCATTGGAAATAAATTTTAAGAAAATATTCTAAAGACTTATAAATATGAGATCCAAACCTCTGGAAAGCAAGCAGTCTGCGAATTGCAGCGTTCTGAGCTGTAATGACTGCAGAGAGTGGAAAGAGGGGCCCTGTAACTTCTCTTCCATCTGGCTATAGAGTTGCTAAAGAAGAGTAACCAGGCAAAACCAGATGCTTACGGAGAATTGCGGGGGCTCATTAGCACGGCAGCTATTTGGTTAACCAATTAGGAAATTATATTGATTTGCACTGTGGTTTTCAGAAATATATGCCAGTTTTATGGCACTGCTTTTAATAAGCAAAGGTGCCTCTAACTAGGTCTGGTCCAGGGAAATGGTTGCATTAGAAAACAGATTGATAAATGCAGAGATAAATAGGACCTCAACTGTTGATGTGGACAGAACTGGATATATTTCCAAGGGAGTTATGTAGTCATGGCTATCTAATTTGTAAATCCGTACTTATCTACAATCAGTTGCAAAGTGGATAAAACGATTTGATGATTTGATAATAATGATTTCCCAGTTTGCTGGAACTGAGCTTTTTTATTTTAGATGAAAAATACAGTATTTTGAAAACCTGTATTGGAATCTACATGTAAACTGTATTGCTTTTTGGCTTCCTCTTAGAGATGGTTCCAGCAAAACCCGTGTATTTTTCTGTGGGGGAAAAAAATAAAAAACTTAAGATCTGCTGAAATCCACTGGGAGAAGAGCATGGTAAGGGCTTGAGCAGACCTATGGTGCAAACCATTCTAAATAATATTGATTCTACTACATGGGTTTAATTTAGAAGCTGCTCTGATCATGAACCTGTTACACAGACTGCAAAGGAAACACTTTAAAGGACAGCAGATGAAACAGAAGAGTTTTACTGAATGATTGTGTTTCCATGGAATTGACACTCTAGCCTTACTTTGCTCGAGATGGATGGTTGCTAGCATGATCATATTCATTGCGAAGAGACCGGAAATAGTCAGTAATGAAGAAAGTGATATGAAGGAAAATCTCTCTCTCGAACCGATAATTGGAGGATTTGTATCTCTGAAACAATGAGTTTGGAAAGATTGTAACAACATCAAATTGAAACCCATTTCATTAAAGCCTAGTCTCTTAAAGTGTTGCCCAGGTTTTTTTAACATTTTATGATTGAACATAACTCTCAGATATACTTTTCCAAAGAAGGAGAAAAAGGCTTGTGAGGGTCCTATTAATAGAAGGATGGTAATTTAACCTGGGAGGAAAGATGTAACGTGAGGGTATTGGCTGTTGTTATAGGCAACTGTTATTCATTCCCAGTGATTTCAGATAAAGCAGATTCTTCGAGGGAGAACTTCTTGTAGGGGACCTGATCAGCTGCTGCCTTCTGGGTTTTCTAGCCCTGGCTGGAGAAGCAGCCTTTGCAGTGTCATTTGTTTAGTCATAGTATGTGTGATTATAACATCTTCTTACCCTTGCAGAGGTCTGGCCATGCTTCTCCCATGACCACCACAAACCATTCCTTCTCACTGCTAGCTCATTTCTTTCGCTCTTCTGAATCCTGTGTCGAGGAACTTAACCTCTTCTCCACTTCTGCAGTTCTCTGGGGTGAACTTCAGTGCTTACTAACAAATGAATGTCTCTAAATAGATGCTAATACTAAATTAATAGTTTTAACTAGAAGAGCATTTTCACTTTTGACTGCCATAGCTCTGCCCATTTTTCTTTTGTCTCTGATGTCCATTTGGAAATGTTGCAAAGCTTTCACAGAGGTTCAAGTTATTAAAGTACCCTCATTGCACTGTGTCTATTTTCACCGTCCATAGCAAATTGAAGCAAGAGGAGTGCCTGAAATAAGGATAACTTTCCAGATGCTTGCGATACATTTTGCAATGCATAGTTCATAAGGGCTATTTAACACAGATTTCTCATTAGCATAATATTCTTGCATGTTAAAAGTTTTATATGACATTTTTTGCAGCTACTACGGGCAATAAATAAAATGGCTTTCCTATAAGAAAATGTTTTCTTGGTAAATGTACTTAGGAAAGTGTTCTAACTCCTTACTACTACTCAGAACCATCATGTGCTATCCTAACTTTGTCTTTGATTGTGCCTGTTTATCTGCAAACTCAAAAAGCTCACGCTGCTATTCTTCCTGAACCAGCTGTTGGCTTTATTATGCCAAATTCTGGTTTCCATAGCATAGACTGAAGTCATTATTTTGATTATAAATGGATCAAAATTTGCTTTGTCAGCTCACTGACTCTTCGAAGGGGTTTTGTATGTAGAGAAAAAAACATATCTCTCCCAGAAGTAGTTTCTAGAAACTACCTTGACACAAAGTGAAAGAGCTTTGTGCTAACCATTCAGACTTATTTAGCCAATAAACAGAAGTAGGTCCAGGATGGACAGTGGAGAAAGCAGCATTTCAGGTGATGACCTGCACAGCCCATGTTCTCAGAGGTGTAAGCACGCTTGCGTAGCAACTGAAATAAGGAGCTGGCCTAGAAAAATGCTGGAGCAGAAAAGCTTTTACCTGATCAGATGGACAAGGTGGAACATGGTGTGGTAGATTTGACCTGCAGATGCAAGATGGTGTTTAATAAGTTCTGGTGGAAGTAAAGTGAGAGATGATTTACCACCACATCAAGTAAATGGATGGTGCATTGAGGTATATCAGTAGGAGTACTGAGTCACAGCTCATCATCTGGAAAACTGGAAATTTTCAGTACTACAGCAACCCAGCAGTTGCTGTATATATTCTGGGAGCAAGGGGAAAATGGCAAGTAATGCTTTTTGGTGCATATTATAAAAGAAGTGGGGTTTATCTTCTGGCTGTTTCCATCCTATAAGTTTTCCTGTCAGATTTGGGAGAACAATATTTCACTTGGCTTTCAGTTTGTCTCTGAATCATCGTAACAATGGAATTTATTCTTCCAATCCTGAATTGCTGAAGAAAAAAGGCAGAGCTGTTTGGGAGGTGGGTGGGAAAGAGGGGAGGGGGCGGGGGGGTGGAAGAAAGTGAGTCTGTGCATGACTGATCTGATTTTCTACATCTCACAAACTCAAGGCAAATATGATAGCATTTGATTAATATTCATTGTGAAGTGACCAAATGCTTGTTTTCTTGGTTTGAAAATCAGAATAAAGAGAGCATTTCCCCTGCGACGGGCTAGATTTAAGAGCAGCTTTGTGTAAGACCTGAAAGGAGCGATGACTTTTTTTGGTAAAGAGAGCAACGTATGCAGTGGACATGCTTCACTGAAAAGGACAAGAACTTTCTGCTAGAATTTAATACATTTGTAACAGTTATAGGAAAGACACCTGCAGACAAAACCATACGTTTATGGAGAATTTAGTGGAAAATGACTAAATTCTTCTAGACTGGAGGCATGTCGGTGTGGTCTCTATTGCCGATGTACTGTTTGAAGAGAGAGAGTTGGACAAGCCAGTCCTTGAAGTCACTGGCAGACCTTACTGTAGGTAACTATGGAATTTCAGAGTGATATTTACTGGTCAGTAACTCTTGATATCTGCTGGTTACATTTAATCAAAATTTAGATGAGGCAGCAAAACTGGAAAATCTATCATATTTTTTAATATGTCTCATGTATTATAAGCTCAAAGAGAAAGAGGATAAACATTCAATCTAGAGATAAAATATTCAACCGAGAGATAAAATATTCTTTACTACTTATTAGATGTAAAAGCTTGTGCTATATGTTTAACAATGGCCTTTGTAAGCAGAGTTATGGCACACAAATTTTCAATGTTCACATTGCCTTCTGAATTATTGCACCAACGTGCCACTAGGTTGTTAGGTTTTGGAGTGAAAGACCAGAACAGATTTCTTGGTTGGGGTAGAATCAAAATGCTTTTCCTAAATGCCTGTATCAATTTTTATCCTCATCTCTACCGGTTTATTTATACTTTTTTGGTGAAAGCTTTGTTTGATTTTGAACCTTTTACATTATGAATAGCTTGCAGATGTGCTTATGTATAATTAATGTTTATTAATTTTGTGAAATTAAATTGTTTAAACTTCTTTCAGATAAGTACCTGTCTACGTTGCTATTAAAAATGTGTGTTATACTTGCTACTTTTACTACATACAGACTTCTGGTTTATTACTCATTAAATATTCAGATAGTCTGGTGTCTCGCCTATGAGATGTAAGAAGAGGAACTGAAAACAGTCTTAATTCTGCAGAAGACTAGACAAAGGCAAGCGATTTTATTTTTGTAGCTTACTTCTTAATATCACTAGACTACAGCATGATATCACAGCTTGTAACATGACTGCATGGATTTCTGGCTTACCTTGAAAAGTTTGGGTGCCAAAACATAGGATTAGAATAAAATGTTTGGGAAAAGTAAATATTGTCTTAACCAAAGTGGAACCTATTGCTGTGAAAAGAATGAATATAAGAGTTTTTTATTAGACAAATTTGAAAGCAGTATCAGTTGGTATGACTGCATCAATGCAATCAACTCCTCCCAAGCCTCTTTTAACTTGGTTGGACTACTGGATCGTGCTAGCATATGCTTTTAACGTCAATATCACAGTGAAACCCATTTGAACAAAAAAGATACAAACCCAATAATTTAAATACATCGTTTGTTTCCAAAATGCAAATACATCGGGCAAAAGCCAGAGAATGAGACAACTATTAATAAGGGATGGGCTGTTCTTCCATTGGTGCAGGAGCTAGGGCAGCATGTGCAACCTGAAGTTTCGCTGCAGTTTGAGTTACAACACGGACATTTTCTTAGCGCTTACTTTTATGCACTTACCTGCTGCTTTTGCAAAATTTGTAAGCACCACAAACCAAATTTTTAGGAGCCGACCACTTCTGGCTAGGTCATCTCTCACCATCAGCTGTCAGCCACCAAGAACTGGGCTTCCAGCATATTCCTGAGCACGTAAATTATCTGTAACGGGCCAAGACTACGCGTTTACTTTGGTGTCAGAGCAAGGAGGCACCCGGAGCTCCTGAAGCGCCTTGCAGACGCCTCCCTGCCCCCGGGGAGGTGGACACCTCCGGCGCTCGGGGGCTAGAAACACAGGTGGGAGACGGCCCCGGTTTCGCAGCGCAGCCCACGCCGGCCACCACGGGGGCGCCGCCGCTCTCACCCCGAGGCGGGGCGGGCGCCTGCCGCCCCCCTTCCCCGCCGGGCTTGCCGAGCCCGCGCTCCGCCGCTGATTTCGGCGGGAGCCGCAGAGTTCCGCGCTATCGCAGGCCGAGCCGCGCCGCTCCCCCCGCCCGGGGCCGCTGCGGTGAGGGGGGACGGGGACGGGGCGCTGCCGGCGGGCGCGTGGGCGGTGCGTGGGCGGGCGGTTGCGTGGGCCGCGGCGGCGGCGGCGGCGGGGCGCGGACAGGTGGGCTGGCGGGGGGCGGGCGGGCGGTGCGAGCGAGCGTGTGCGAGCGCGGCGGCGGCAGCGGGGGCGGGCCGGCCGTGGGTTGGCAGCGGCGCGGCTGCCGAGCGGCGCTGCCCTCCGCGCGGCAGCAGCAGCAGCAGCGACAGCGGCGGCGGCAGCCCCGGCCCCGCGATAAAAAGGGAAGGGGGTCGGGAGGCACGCGCTGTGGGTCCGCCCGGGCGCTGTGCGGCGGCACCGGCAGAAGCGTGCCGGGGAGGGAGCGAGCCAGCCAGCCGGAGAAGGAGCGGGAGGCTGTGCTGAGCGACGAGCCGCCTCCCTCCCTCCCGCAGGAATCCCGGGCGGGCGGCGCGGCGGCACCCGGGACGCGCGGCTCCCCCTGGCTGTGCGGCGGCGGGAGGGAGGGAGGGAGCCGCGCTGGTGAGGAGGAGCCGCCGCCTCATCCTGCGGCACCGGCCGGCGGCGAGAGGAGCCCGGCGAGCGCAGGTGGGTGGGCAGCGCCCGCTCCCCGCAGCGGCGGTGCGGGACCCTCGGCCCTCCGGGTTTAGCGGTGACCCCCTGCCTCCGGCGCGTCCCGGCGGGACGCATCTCGCCCGGCGGCTCCGTGTGTGCGGTGTGGTTGGATTGGGGGGGGGGGGGGGGTGGGTGTCGCGGTAAGTGGCTTCGCGGGGCGGCTGGGATGTGGGGCTGTGAGGGGCTGGGTGGCTGTGGGGAACGCCGCGGTGAGGTCGGGGGTGCGGGCGTGTTGGACCGTGGGGTGCCGCGGTGGCTGTGGGGGGCGGCGGGTGCCCGTGGATGCCGCTAGTGGGGCGGCGCCCGGCGCGCACCTGAGCGGCCGCAGCCCGGCCGGGAGGGTGGCGGGGTCCCCGGGGGGTCCCCGCGGCCGTGGGTGCCCTCCCGCGCGGGGGTGGCGGCGCCGTGGCAGGGCGAGAGGGTTACCTGGACGTGTGCTTCGGGGCGCAGGCAGCCTCACCGGCGCTTGGGATTTCATTGATTTTTTTTTTTTTTTTTTTTTTTGGTTCTTGGAAAATTGCGTTTAATTTCGGTTTCTATTCCAGTTTGAGATTTCTGGTCGAGGCAGTGATTACTGCTGACGTAGGGTAGTGCAGGTACCCGGGCAGCCGTAGTCATCCGTGCGCTCGCAGTGGCGTGGTGAAATGAGTTAGTTTCTGTCCGTTAATGACTTGAGAGCGTTTGTCCAGATACAGACGTAGTGGGGAGCGTTCGGGTGGCAGCTTCCAGGGATGATATGAGCAATTCTTAACTGGAAGAAGGGGGAGTTGCATGGGCACGCAAAAGCCAGTGTTCCCCCAAGAGCCTGAACTCCGAAACTTCGTTATTTGGTGAAACCCCTGTTCTCAACACCAGCAAGCTTTGCTTTTTTCCAGGAAGGCTTGAATGTTCGATTTTATCATATTTTCAAGAAAGGATTGATGTGAGGGTTCTGGGTACTGTGTGTTCAGGTCTTAATTTGATGTAAACTGTTAATTTGCCAGAATCTGTGGCATATTGCTCAAAGTGTAGCAAGCCTGGAATAAATTCAGTGGTTTTCATGGCATAAAAAAGTTCAAGATCACTTTTAGTTCTACGAGATGTTCTTCCAAACGCTAGCTTTTTTTTGGTATACATTTCTTTATAACCTGTATAAGGTAACTAAGCTGAGCATGGAAATTATGTTTCTATAAAACTATGTTAATTTTTCAGATGGAAGAACAAATCATATTAGTTTTTGTATTTACTAAGTAGTTAAGTGCAGATGGTTTTTGTATTCCCACTTCAGAAGTCACCTTGCTCTGTCAAGGTTATGATGTGACCACTAAGCAACAAGGATAACATAAAAAATCTGCAAAGCTCAGATCTGTGTTTGAGAGTTTTAAATGTTCTCTCAGGCTAGATTGAGTTGGGATTGGGGTTTTTCTTCCTTTCTGAAATTTATTAAAGAGAAAATTATAGATAAGTCGGTTTGAGTATCTTAACATACCTTTACAAAGGGGAATGCTTTAGAATGGTTGTACAGAAAAATAAGTGAGCTGAAACATTGTGGTAATAGAATTTGCAGCATAAAATATGGCTAATTTCTCTTGTATGACTACAGGTGGCAGTGTAGAAGCCAAGAACAAAAACTGGCAGAAATTATATTCTGTGTACAAGAAAATGAAGAGTGTACTCATGACTAAGCACAGGAACCTGGAAAGCCACAGGTATGTGAAGTGATTCATGCAACTGCCTATGGTACTCCCAGTATTTACTGTATTCTGATGTTCCTGGCTCAATAGGTATTTTTGGACCAATTATCACTTAATGTATTCACAGTAAGAGCCCAGTCAAAATGTCATGGAAAAAACTATATTTGATTATTAAAAGGAGCAAAACTACTTTGAAGGCAGTATACAAGGAGAGGTGGGATTTTTTCCTACTTTTTTATGATTTGTTATAACTATAAGGAATCAGAGCACTAAGCTGCATGAAGATATATATTTGTGTTTTGGTTTTTTTTCTTTAAATAAATAGATTTCATATTGATAAGCCTAGCAGCAGTTATAGGCCTGAATATACTTGAAATGGAGAAACTTCAGATACAATAGAAAGGTTTGCATATCTGGATGTTTTGGGTGTCTTATCAGTACTATTTTTATGAATACTGAAGAATTTAAAGCGTGAGGAGAATTACAGATGTAATTAAGAAGATGTAACTTCAAATAACTGTCCAGTGGTGATGAATACGTGTTGTTAAGGGTTAAATCTTGTAAGATTAAATAAAAAGATTTACAACGCTGTTTTCTATTTTAAAAAAAAAGTAAAAATAAGTGCTACATAATAAGAGCTCATGATTAGCTCTCATATTTCAAAGCGAAGGGAAATACTGATTAGCTTAGTAATTAATTTTTCTCATTAATTAGCAACGTTAGAGGGAGGCAAAGCTTTTCATGTATGTTTACATCAGTGTGCACAGCCTGTAGAAATTAGTCCATGGGTCTGCATTCCAGGATTCCTGGGAAGCCATGGAGGATGGGACAAACTCAGAACTGAAGCTTGAGGATTTTTTAGAACTGATGAGTGGGAAGTTATCCTGGTAAGAAGTGTCAAAGTGCAACTATCACTGTGTTTGTTTTATACATTTACACTTTTGCAGTTGGCTGTACTTATTCTAGCCTAAGAAAGCATTTTGTCTAAACCTTTAAATTGCTTCTGAGATAATGTAGTTATACCACAAGTATCCACAGATGACCAAGTTGCCTTGTGTCAACTACCCTGCAGTAACTGGCCTTGGGCATAGTTTTAGTTATCCCCAGTTGCCAAGTAAGTTGCAGAGAGAGTGATTTATTTCATTGCTAGAATAGGCTAAGAGCATAGATCTCATTAGGTAGAACCAACCAGCTGTTGCCAATAAACTGTTAAATTATAGTAGGTTGGCATCTTCAGATTCTGGAATCCAAATCAAAATGATTTTTTTCTACGTGCTGTTTAAAAAAACATCCAGGAAACTATACCTCAGGTATAACTTTGGGCACCCGAAAGCTGTAAGCTCTCTGTAGAGAGGCTGTATCTCTGTTAGTGAATAGTAAGCCCCCGATCTCTGAGTGGGTACCATCATAATGCTTTCAAAATATAGTGTGCCTTGGATAGAGTACCCTGAAGAGCTATCACAGTTCTTAACTTCAATTAAAAAAAAAAAAAAAAAAGAAAAAAAAAGTGAATAAATCTAGATCTTCAGGGCTGTTCTGCAGGGAAGAGCTCTTCTAACCATCTTTGCCTGGCCATCATGTTATTGCTTCTCATCTGTTACTTCTGAGTGGGGCCCCACTCAGGTGTAGCTGGGGAGAAAAAAGCATCAGCGCTAATTTCTACACAGCCCTGTAGTTTTTTTATTATTATTATCTCTTATTGAGCAAAACAGTTAAGTATACTTAAAAAACTTAATAGCTCTGATAAAGTCAATTGAACTGTTTATGTAGTACAGGTCAGCATATGCTTATGGATTTGTTGAACATTGAGTTCATTAGTTTGTGCTAACACATTTAGAACAGGAAATGAAAATGTCATTTGTCGCTGGTACAAAATTTTAATGGGGTCTTCCATTACATCAAGTGTTCAAAATATTAAATAAAAGAAACCTGGTAACTAAGCAGTGTGATGCTCAAGAGTTCAATTTACAGACACTTCTCTGTGCTAATTATGAAGTATTGACATAAATGAATGAAACTACTTGTTAAAGTGCCTTTTGCAGTGTATAGCAGTTATGTGTTCACAAGATGATTCATAACATTCAGCAATTTGTGATGAGTTTCCCCGCCATTACTGGAGATTACTAAGCATCTAATGTATTTGCACTATACTGGGTTACTTTAAATTAGATTTGATGATGGAAAGGGAAGGAGAACCATGTTCTATCCACTGAAAAATCAAGATTGTTTTATGAATCAGTTAGTCAGTATTGGATTTCTCTTTACTGTATAGTACAATTTATTCTTTACAATAAAATACAAATGTTTAATCATCTTGCCTGTAAATACAGTAGTGATGGTGTGTGTGTGAGAAACACTCAAGACTTCTTTTGTATTGAAAGCTGTGTACATTATAACTAATAAAAATATAGAAGATTTGCTGTAGCTGAAAGTAGAATTCATAGTAAGAAATCTGAATTTGGAATCTAAATGTGTGAGGTCCCATTTTGAATCAGCAAATCTTGGTTATACAGAATGCTGTTTGATTTGATGCGGGATATATTTGTAAGTACAGCTCCCGTGAACAGTGCAACAGATGCTGCATCTTAGAGAACTATCTTGCGTTTCTGCTTTGAACTGAAAGTTGTGGCTGGTTACGTGTTCTGTTGCCTTAAGAAAACTGTTTAAGGGCTTGCACAATCAGTCATTTCACAGCATCATGAAGATGGCTGTGATCTGTTAGATTATAAAGCATGATTGCCTGGCAGTTATTGGAAATGTCTGTTAATGATACCAGAGTTTTACATAAGAAAAATTAAAATTTCTCATCCTTAGTACTTGTATAGGGTTGTTTTGAAAATGGTGCACGGGAACCTGGACAATGTACTAGGCCCATGGATTAAATGATGCTGAATGGAAGACAGAGAAACGATTTTATTATGTCTGTTTTGTGAAATAATGGATACCAGCCAGTCCAGTATCAAAGGCAAATTTTTAGAAAACCAATAGATTGTCTGTCAGTAGGATGAGGATGGTCTGAATCAAAGTCTCTGGAGAGGGAAGTGCAAAGTGAAAATTTCAAGTGGAATACCCTGAGAGTAAGCATAGAACACAAGAAGTGCATCTGAGGATATTTAGCTTGGACACTTTGGCCTCTCAGGCTAGAGGTTGATACCAGATCTCCAGTTAGAAGAGAGCAGCATTTTCTTAGTCTCAACAGTATTAATACAGCTGTTAAACCAAAGGGCTAATTACAACACTGCAAGATGCCCATTGTAGAGTACTATAACTGAAGTGGACTCTTGTGAAAGTCACAACATGCTAAGCATACTTGTAAAGAAAGTACCCTTAATTAGCAAATGTGTAAAGTAAGCCTCCAGGCACATAGTCCCACTGCTATCTTTGGGCAGGCTGCCACTGGGCTTCTGAGACGCAAGTCTTAATGTAGGAGGACATCAAACCTGTAAAGGAGAAATGATCCTGAAATTACATCCTGTAGATGAGACCTTGCTCTCAGGTGGTGGCCAAGTATCTTTTTGCTCTAAAAATACCATTGCATGGTGTTGATTCTAGATGATAGAAGGATATTTCCTGCCATGATGGAGTTGGACTCCACTTAACTAAGTGGAGTGCAACTAACTGGATTTATGATGCTAGAAGGGAGCATATAATAACTTTCCAACTACATGCCAAGGTGGCTTGCAGTAAAAGGAGTCTAGACTATCTTTTAGTGCTGGATAAACTGGTGGAGAAGTGCTGGTGATGTAGAAAGGCTACCAAACTAGTGCTGGAAGCAACATCTGAGCTGCTAGATAGAAGGTTAAAAATAAAGATCTCTGCAGCATCAGTCTGCACTGTAATTCCAACACCCTACATGAGGACAAGCAGAAAGGGCACGCAGGTCAGGATGACACAGCTTCTGGGGTTGAAGTCCTTAACATTGCTGTACATAGGACAGAAGTTGATGAAAGTCATGTAGAAAACAGTGAAGAATTATCTGAATAAATTAGGTCCAATTTAGACAGTAGTGCAGAAGAACAGGCAGTCAGACCGAAATAGAAGTGTTTCTATGCAGATGCTAGAAGACTAGAATATAAGATGGAGGGACTGAATGCCTAATTCTCAAATAAGTTATTGACAGTATAGGACTACCATGGAGTTACGGTTTCTATGGGAAGCCTGGTAAGAAGAACAGTCAAAAGAATAAAATGCTTGCAGCCAGCATGGAGAGACTCGGAACAAATGCATATCCCCTAACAACTGCTTCTCTGACTCTTTAAAAAGATTTTAAAAAACAATTAGCATGGTTGAGCAGGCTGTAAGAAACAGAAAGATATCTTTCAAAAACTTACGTCAAAAAAAAAGGTGAAAAATCAGGCAAATTAAACAAAATATACAGTAAAACAAGTTAAAGCCTTGTAAAAGGCATAGAAGCATGTCATAAGTATTTCAAAACCGTCAAGAACAGGAAGGCCATTGGGCCAATTGATAACTAAGATCTAAAACAGCTCGAAGAAGATTGCACTGTAGCTGAAAGAGTATGAAATACTCATGGTCACTGTGCAGGAACTCAGATTCCCAAACAAAATCTCTTCTCTGTGGGGAGAGAAGCATGAGGTCCTATTGAGGCACCTGTTCTAAATCAAAGCGCTGCTGGGACAATTTTTTTTTTTAGACCAAAATTATAAAAGTGAGTTGCAGCAAATTGCCAACTCTGGATACACTCAAAACCTCTAGAAGATCTCACAGTATAAAATTACTGAACTGGTAATGGTGGTGTTTAACAGCACAATGCTGCTGTGGTAGCAGTGAAGTTGAGGGTGCCAAAGGTGATGCCAGTTTTTCAAAAGGCTTCCAGAAAACCGGTAGGAAAGAACAGGACAAGTATGATTGAGCATTCATAGCAGCCAGTTTGCTGGCGAATATAGTGAAGAAGAAAACTAATTGATTCATGGACAAATTTAATATACCAGGAAAGAGTTAGAACAGTCTTGCAGGTCTGGTAGAGTTCTCTGAAGACACTGTTGAGGTTGTGAGTAAGTGTGATCTAGCTGATGCAGTATGCTTGAGTTTCAGAAAATCTTTTGAGAACTACTCACCAAAGGTGCTGAGCAAAATGAAACTGTTCTGACATAAGAGGAAATGTCTCTCCTAGACTGATAGTTGGTTAAAAGATGGGGTAGGACTAAATGACCAGTTTCCACAGAGGGGATGGAGGTCACTGGTAGAGTTGCACGTGGCTCTGTGCTAGGTTTACAACTAGTCAGCGTATGCGTTGGTGGCCTGGAAGAGTGAGTGCAGAGTGATTTTATTTTTATTTTTTTTTTCCTTAAGTTAATGAGGGTAGCAGAAATGAAAGCTAATTATGAATAGCTGAAGAGGGATTTTGTGATGCTTAGTAACTGGGGATGAAGCTTGCTGCTGATAGTATGAAGTAATGCATGCAGGGGAGAACAGTTCTGCTATTATTGAGACTGTAAACTATTAGCACCAAAGGAAGCGATGTTGTAGGGAGCTTACCATGGTAAATCAAGCATTTGTTAAATGTTCAGGACTGGGCAAAAACAAAGAGAAGAATGGCCAACAAAACAGAAATCTGCTATGCCAGTCTATAAACGGTGTGTGCTCTTGTCTTGACCTCTGGGTGCAGTTCTGATCCTTATACTTAAAGGAAGGGTGAGGAAAAAAAGGAGAGATAATAGAACTAGAAATGGGTGGCAGTGATGATAGAGCAATTAAATAGATTAAGAATCTTCAGCCTGGCAAAGAAATAGCTAAAGATGAAAATGATAAAAATCTATATAGGAGTGTAGTGGAAAAAATGAACAGGGAATGCTCATTAACTGTCTCTTGTAGTACAAGACCCAGAGGGGATCAAATAAAATTATCAAGTGACAGTTCCAGAACAAGTAAGAGGTTGTATTTTTTTTTCATAGTGCATAGTTTAACTGTGAGCCACTGTGCATACTGAAAGTTTATCTGAGTTTGGGCTTTCAGTGCAAAAGCATCACCTCTTGCTTAGAAGAACACAAAGCCCAGTCCCTGAAGGCTGGGGAGGGATCCTGAAGGTGCATCCATCCCTTGCAAGCTTTCCCTGTCCCAGTGTTCTTCCCCAGACCTCTGCTCTTAGCCTTTGCTAAGGACACAATATGGAGGATACATCTATCTTTGGTCTGACTGAATATGGCTATTAGTATGTAAAATGAAGACAAATTTCAGTCCCCTAAAGAAAATGCTGACCATATGTTACTCCAGATGCATAACAGAATTATTGGTGAAGAAAATACATTGAGGACAATTTTTTTTATTGGCCTAATAACTTTCCAAAGGAAAAAAAAAATCAATTTTCTTTGAAGACTGTACCAGTCCTTATTATACCACATTGATATATGAAGTTTAGTGCCTATACAAGGGAGTTGAAATTTTTTTGTTCTGAGGTGTCAGTATTCAGCTTTAATTCTGTGCTTGCTCAAAGTAAGTTGGGCTTTTGTTATTCCCTGCAGTTTGTCTTCAGATGGACTGAGTTAAAAACCTAAATGCAAAAATAAACTGGAAAAACTAGGGGCAGGCTTACCCATATAATGAAATGCTTACCTATATAATAAAATGAAAAATACAGGTTTTGAGTCATGAACATGGAAGATGAAATCTCTTTTCCTGTAAATATGGTGAGATTACACCTAGGTTCTTTCCTTATCCAAACATACAAGGGCTAAAGCTGTAATAGACTTGGACTGCGTAAGGACTTGGAGAAAATAGGTTATTATGAGTAAAGGATGACTTGATAGATGTGACAAGGGACTTTACTAAAAGGATGTACATGTTATAGAACAAGAATTATGGAGTTATTCAAACCAGGCAACAAATAAAGAAGAATGTCCCAGTGGTGAGGCCTATGAGCTTGTGTGAATACAGCCAGCCGTGAGGTACAGAATCAGCGCAAACACAGCACCACGCCCCGTAAGGAGTTACAGGGCTCGATGTTGGGGTATATACAAAGGTTAACTCTAACACGGGAAAATTAGTTGTCTGGGGTTCCCGTGGCTGGTGACAGTAAATCAGCTTCTCCAGTGGGTGATAAGGAGCACCCGAAGCTGGTTTCTGCTCAGAATTACCCTCTGGAGGAGGCTTTCTCTGTCCACTCTGGATACAGACTGACAAGGGAGACAAGGACAACTGCTCTCCCTAAGTCAAAGCTGGCCTTTGAATGTACCTATTCTATGTGTTAGCATCAGACCTGATTTTTCTAGATGTTTTAGTAGGTCACTCTTTTTTTTTTTTTTTTTTTTCCAGTGGTACTAGGATAAAAATACATAGCAAGACAATACTAGCTAAAGCCATTTTTAAAGGTTTCATGAAGAAGTGCCTATTTCATACTTCTTAAAGTTCAGATTGTCCCACAAAGTTTTCTGTACTTGCCTGACAAAGCTAAGAGCTATATTAGAAATGAGACTAAAATACACTTCTGTTTAAGGAAAAGAAAAAGTAAAATCAAATATTTTTCTGAAATAAAAAGATAAGTCAGACAAAAAAGAGATCATATGGAGTTTTTTAAATTATACAAGTTAGGCAATAGAGCCTGTTTGAAAGAAGGGGTTAATTATGTACTCCACCAAACACCCCCAACACACTCTTCTTTCTCAAGAGTGGGAGAAGAATCAATCTTCTCATTAGCTCAGTTATTTTGATGATCTCCTTGAATGTTCTTTGGAGTTCTCCTATTTGTTCAACAGAAGCAAAACATAATTATAAGAGTAATTTTTTTTTCATTTTAAGTTCCTATAATGAATATGATACCAAAGAAAAAAAAAGTGTAAGAAAAAAAATAATCTCATTTTCCTCTTTATTTGGTACTTAATGTAGTTAGGTAATGAAGCTGAACCACAGGCAGTGTGACATTAAAGGAGGTTGTGGTCAGTACAGGTGACAGTAACTTTTGATTTTATTCTAAAAGTAATTTGGTACCAGATACCATGGAACAGAACTTCACTAGTAGTGTACTCAGAGGGCTAGACTTTCACGTCTGTTTAAAACCATACTTTAAACCATAATGCATAGTCTTAAATAGATGAGGAAATGCATCAGCCAAGCACACTTCTCAAGCAATATTTTTTCTGGTGTTCTCAGGAAGTGGACACTGCTGTATATTTTTTTTCATTGGATGAAATCAGTTCTTCAGAAACTATTTCAGTTATGCTTTTCTAATGCAAAAATCCTCTGAGAAGACAGGTTGTGTATTTCAGCATTATGAAGCTTCTACATACATACTATTTTTTCTTTCTTTTCAAAATCAACTAGACTTGGTGTATTTGTCTTTTTGTTTTGGGGAGTGTGGCTGGCTCTGTAGTTATTCTCTAATGCCTTACAAATAGTTGATTGTACTTGTTAGTTTTTATCTGGATGGTTCTTAGTGTTCCTGATAGTTGAGGTAGTTGTGCACTCTATAATAAAAACAATAATAATTCTGAAGTCAAAATGAAAGTCACATGCTGTCCTTGACGCAGATTTCAGTTATGTGAAATCTGTGTTGCTCACAAATAAATTATGAATAGCTTACAACTTATGAAACATTTGATAAAATGGAAGCCAGAGCCCAAAACAAAACAAAACCCCCTGCTTATTGGGTCTCTGCTGAGCCCACTGGCCAGGGACAGGCGTACTTCTGACATCACCTCCTACGGTCTTGCATCCTGCTGGTTCCTGAGAATGCAAAGAAGTTGCAAGTCCTCTAATTAAAAAGACTGAAACTGTTGCAGATTGCTTTTTCTCCTTTTAGATATGTCTTCTTTTCTGTCTTTGTTTCTTTGCCCTTTTTTTTTTTTCTTCTCTGCAGTTTTACCTTTAATTATCACCCAACTGCACAACCATTATAGCTGTTTTGGGGGGGGGGGGTTTATTTATTTTTGAACTATCTCATTGTTTCCTGAAACTTGTAAACATCATCTCCCTCTTTCCTTTACTCCATGCACAAATAATTTCTAATTGGAATGAATATTTAACAGTGATATCTCCATTGATCCAAATCTGGTCATTTTATGCAGTTTAAAGAGGTCTTTATTTTGCTTGTTCAGTCAGAACAAGCTGGGCTACCCTAAGTGGTAGTGTGCTGCATCGGTTTTCTGATGAGAAATGCCTTGTGAGGGTTATTCACTTTAACACATTTTACCTCACCAGGTAAA